>NC_141776.1:12623750-12955000 GCF_051362555.1 Lingula anatina | reverse complement strand
GTTCAACTGTTGTGTAGCTGCCAGTGATGCCAGTTTTTCTCCTCTCCTGTGGCCATGCTACCCCCCCCCCACCCCACACACACCCACAAACACACCCACACACACTCCCACCCTCCTCTTCTAAAATGGTGTGTTGTCAAGCCATAAAGTTAAATTTTCCTTTGTTAGTTCTGCCTCACTCCTGTTGTTGATAATTACATTTCCAATTTTAAAAGCACGTCTGTTCAGAATTAGCCCTACTACCCCCCCCCCCCCCCTCCTCAATTCCAACAAGAATTTTCAACAGGGTTGTATTTCTTGAAATCGTGGTTAACCCTAAAGTGAGCTAATTGAATTAATAGCAGTCAAACCTAATGAGGTAAGGTAATGCTTTTGAAGCATTATGTTGAATCCATTGAATAAGAAATGAATCCAATTAGAAGCCAGAGGAGGTTGAGCCTATAGGACTTGGATCATAACAGCATGCCTGCATTGTTTTGCATGTTTCACTATTATGCACTTCCACTTATGTAATTGGTGGTTGAGCCTGTGCTCTCAGAGTTGAAGATTCACTTTATAATAATAAAATTAACAATCAAAAGTTGGCTGGTATTCAGACAGAGAGAGAGCCCTAGGGAGAGAGAGAGAGCAAGAGAGAGAGAGAGAGGAGTTATATAGCCAACAGTTTGTACTAGTAAGTATTGGCGGTTATACTTTGTCATAAAGATACTAAGATATATGTGATAGAGAACATATGCTGACATTTTTTTTTTAGTGTCTAAGAAAAGCTTGTATTGTATAAGATTAAAACAAGACACTTTCCTTTTCTTCCCAATTATGCCTTGTAACTGATAGATCTAACATTTTATACTAAAGTTGGAGGTAAGCTGAAAAACTTTTTTTTTGCCAGATAAAGGACATCAGAATGTAATGAAAAAATATCTTAATCCTTGATTTGGGAAATTTGTACTAGTATACTGACTACTACTATTTAAATCAAACATGATCTAAAATTACTTCAAGTTCAGACAAATCAGATGCCATTCCATTTGTGCAATTGATAAAATGTAGAATACAGAAAGGTTTTTTTCCTTGAAATTTATTTTTAAAAAGTATGAACAGAAGTGATCAGTATAAGAAACAGGATTTTGTTCCATTTTTTTTTTATTTTTTGAAAATTTGGGGACAAAAGGAGATTGTCCTTTTTTCAGATTTTCCTGTTTCCTGTTGCCTTCTCTCTAGTTCCCCACAACAGTTGAAAATAGTTGGGCAATTGTGTTTCTGATCTCAACTAACACATTTCATCTGTTTGCCCTGTGTGTCTTATGTGGTAGATTGCATTATTTGTTTATGTCTTTTATCAACATCTTTATAAATTTTGTTTGGATCTTTTATGACCAGTCTGTTACTTCTTTTAACTCCTTGAGTACATACTATGAAATAAAATGTAAAACTATTACTCACTGTCACTCTTGTGTAAAAACACCAATCTTAAATGGTACTAGTAGGTATTATAATGATTGACAAATATACTAGAAGAAAGGAAAACAAAGCCATTACACATGATATTTATAGAACAGTTAAAAGTCTATGCAACTGTTTTAGTATAGCTGATAGGATCAGTTAAGCAGTGTTTTGTTTTAGACCAATAGACATTTGAATGATCCTGCCCTCAATTTACCAACAACAAATGATCATTTAGCAGTTTAGTGCAACAAAGTTTAGCAGTTTAGCATGATACTTTTCCCAGAGACAGTGCTGCAAAATAACTGAACTGAAGAATTGTTACAATACATGTTACTTGATGTACAACATGACTCACCTAGCTGCAATTTGATTTATAATCATTGATTAGGAACCATAAACTTCAGGTCTTTTTAATTGACAGCTAACTATAATATTTTGATACTGTGTTGTCAGCTGCCTGCCTTTCTTAGTTTGTTTGGTTTTATTTGTTTGAAATGATGACAGAAGTGTGGTAGTTGTTTATAAATGTTGAGGACTTCATTCATTCCAACATTTCAATTCAATTTTTTTTTCAAATGTTAAAAAAAAGAAAACTATAGTCTCTCTCTGACTTCCATCCAACTTACAGTACTTCTGAATTATATGTTTTAGATCATATCAGTTTTAATAATGAAATTATATAACTGCAATGCCTTCAAGTTCAGTGAGTTATTACAGTTTTAGTGCCAGTTGCATAAAATGCTAAGGTTACACCTGTGTGAAAATGTTAAAATTTATGATATTTGAAGTGCTAGGAATGGAATTAGTTTTCACTTTTACAATGTTTGCGCTGCCAAATGAATTATGTTGGAAGATTTGTGGAGGTAAATTTGCTGGGTCACATGTGCACACAAGAAAATTAATGCATTTCATAAAAGAGAGATTTTATTTTATTGTTTAAATTGTAATTTTTTTGAAGAATTCAAGGTGCCACAGGTTGATTTAACAAGATTTCAAAAAAATTTTTTGGGGGGGGATTTCATTGCAAAAACATTTTTTTTCCTTTAACCATCAGGGACAAAACATTTTCAATAAAATAAAATGTTTTTAATCAGATAAAGACAGAATTTGCAGTATAATATTTTTTTAAAACACAACTACTTTTTTCAAGACATAAATTTGCACTTTTGATGAGAAACTTCATTTGGAAAAACATAGAGTGAAAATATTTCATAATGACAATTGTATTGTGTACATACTCTAGCAATCAATTTCAAATGAAAACGGCATATTTCACATGTGAATTATTTTTCCAGAACATGGAAAGGTGCAGCAGCGAGGGTTTGATGGAGGTGGAATTTTGTTTTATCTGACAAGGTCTGTAGCTGGACAGGTGGGGAGGTCAGGCTAAAAGGTGTGACATTTGCCTGGTCTTTCAAGGTCTAGTTTAGCAGGTTAGTTTGAAAGATTTATTCTTAAAATCAATGATAATTACTTATCAGATTTGAACAACATAAACTTAAGATTTTTTAAAGGAAATAAAAAATGTTGTTTAAAATGTCCTGAAAACTGCAAGATATCAGAAAGTGCATTTTTCAGCTTGATCAAAGAACTAAAAAATAATTTAATCTTGAAGTAGTACATTGGAGTGAGTGTGGTGTTGAGAATTTCTAAGGTAAAACTTACAGCAAAGCAGTTGTGAAAGGTCATGAATTTCACTGGTGTCCATGCACGTGTAGTCAGACTGAGTGTCCAGGTGGCAAATTTTCAATCCCCCCTCTCCCTACACACACACACACACTTTGTGATATTTGTCTTGAAACGGTTAAAAACAGCATGGCATTACAATCAGTAAAATATAAAACAAATCTGTAAAACCACCTGGAATTTGCTACTTTTATGTGCTTCAGGGTTTTAATATGTAGAAAAGTAGTGGAAGAAGTTTGTCAAACAAACATTTGAAGACGGTGCTCAAGATTTGTTTTAAAAATAATGATTGTTATTGAAAAATAAACAAACTGTCAAGCACAAGCCTGACAGAACTTGAAGGTAACTAATTCCATAGTAAGATGCCCCTATTTAACATTTTCCTCTTTTTTCAGTAAAAACTTTAACTCATTTATAAGCAACTGGCATCATTATGAACTCTCTTGGTCTTAACTGGCTGGGATAAAAGATACTGTTTAATGATGGGGTTGGGAGAGAGGTTTTTACGGAGGGAAGGAAAAAACACCATGGAATAGCTACTAGATCTTCAAATTTAATCTACTTAGTGGATAAATCACCATCATTTTGAAATGCCAATAGGCGGAGATTTATATTGTCAGCTTAGTTTGATTAAAAGTGAAATAGTTTACAAACTTATCATCATTATTTATTTTACGAGGTTAAATTCATTTCTGGTTGTTTTTATACAAAGTTAACAAAGTTATTGCAGTGTAGGTTTTTAAAAATCACTCATAGCCTACTAATACTTAAATCATTGCAACAAGTATTGGAATGGAAACCAGGATTATTTCTTGAGTGAATATGACTGTTCATGTTACATTTACATTTAGACTTATATATGTCATCCAAAACATCAAATGGAATTAGAAACTTGACAATACAGGGGTAATCTCAAGGTACTAGTACATGTATTGTTTAATCTTTGCAACATTTTGTCTGCATTTTAGATTATGGATAGAAGGGCAAAACAGTGAAATCAGTTTTTGAACTGATTAAAAGTTGGTTTGTTCATTTTACGTAAAAAACCTTCTCCCCCCCCCCCCCCAAAAAAAAAAAAAGAGAAAAGAGAAATTCTCCACATCACCCAGAGGCAAAACCATATAATTTTCCTGATATCTGTAGTGATTACAAAAATCATGCTATAACAATAACAGAGCCAAAACCATAACAATTTTCTCAATACATCAGTAATAATTATGAAAAATTATGTTGCTACATTAACAGAGCTAAAAGCATGATAATTCTCTCGATGCATCGGAAATAATTCTGAAAATTGTTTGTTTTATTTACAGAGCCAAAACCAGCATCAGAGAGAGCATGAAAGATTCCAGCGACCCACTCTGACAGAAAAATCCCCACCACTCAAAATTCATTACAACGGCTCCTTAGTTTTAACTGGCTAAATGGAGTCTGAACAAAATAACTTACATTCCTGCATTAGGCCTGACAGCCCAGTAGAAGTGGATTTAACTCCCAAATTACCCAATTCCAGAGAAGCAAATTATGAGCACTCACAATCACATAACTTAAGCACACAGTCACGAGAGGAAGGAACTCACCCTAAGGAGCATTGCCATGGTGACCCAGACTGTGAAAGTATCAAAAAAGAGCAGTTATTAAAAAAATCATCATCGCCAGAAGACTCCGATGTCTGTTTAGACTCCCACACTAGTTTTAATGCACCTGGGAGTGTTGTTGATACCGGGATAAGTGAGCACAGAGATATTTCCACCCTAGCTAAGAATAACCTGAGCACATGTAACAAGAAAGGGAAGAGGAAAAACTCCAGAGCCACAGTTTCTGACTCCCAAAGAGGAGGTGAACAAGAAAAGAAGACAGATTATAATTCAATATCTCTCTCATTGGGCTTCGGCTCATGTAAAAACCATTTAAGTGAAGACAAACAGAATACAGAATCTAAGTTTGTGTTTTCAGAGCCTCAAAACACCAGTGGTAGTGGCAATAATTATTCCGATTTGAGAGCTAAGAGCTATGACTCACTGTTGAGAGAGTGCCACTCATCCAACAATGATGTTTATAAAAACAAATTTGGTGAATATGATGAGAAAGAGAAAGTTGGAGCTGTAGGTTTATCTTCTCAGCATAAACAGGATTTTTCACTTGATGGAAGACAGAGTGAATACGACCAAGCTGCAACTCTAACACTTCAACTGAATGAGGTGAACCATTTAAGCAGTGAAGATTTCAGTAGAGATTGGCATTCGGCATCACATTCCAATGACACAACTGAATTGGTTTTGGTGGAGTCTAGAGTTACAACACACGGCACAATAGGAGACACTTATAATCCCGACTTTGGCACAGTAACAGCCTCTGTAAAAGCCAGCAAGAATAATAAGTCTTCAAGTTCTTCATTGAGAAACCCTGTTGAAATCAATGCTGTTGAGGGGAAGGGTAACTCAGTGGAAGAGACTGTAAAATCTACAGATGGCCAAGAGAAGGAGAGTAGAGAAACTTTAATAATTAATTCTGCGGATACCACTGGAGGTCTAGAGGAGGCAGAAGAAAGTTTCCTGAGTGACAGTGAATTTTTCACCACAGCTAACGAGAGCACATTCCTCCTGTTGGAACACTCCACATCAACGCACCCAGCATCAGATCATAAACAAAAACAACATCTAATTGAGACTGATGTCCATACAAGTCCCAGGCCTGAAAATCACAACAAGTGCAGTATTAATATCCATATCAGAGGTCAGAGGGCACATGCTGATGAAGTCATAAGTATCCACAAGAAAGGTCAGAGGGCACCAGTAGAGGGAAACCTCCAGAGTATTTCTACACAGAGGGCAAAGAGAGAAGACACATCGCCAGTCACACAGAAAGATCAGCAGGTGAAGTCGAGGAAAAGTGAATTTTCTTCCAGGAAGTATAAAATAGATGGTGATGATAGTAATTACAGCACAACTAATGATGATAATAGTGATGGCAGTACAAGGCTATTTGCCCTAGGGCCAGAAGACATCATTTTTGCTAAGCAGGAGAGTCATTTCCCAAACGAGGGTCATCATTTTCTGAAAGAGAACCCTATATTCCCAGGTGGAGTTTCAGGATCAGGGCAACAATTAGAGAAGGACAGAAGAAAAGAGGGAGGAGTTGTAAGCGAGGGGAGTGCATGTGTGGGACAAGATGATAATCACCACATTGTAAAATCACAGGAATTCAACAGCAGTCCTGCCATTATCCCCCTCCTATGCAAACCAACGACCTTAATTCCAGCTCAATCTCTTAGTGATTATAATAATTACAACAGCAACAACACGCAACAACAGCCTTGGAGGCAAGTTACGAGTGATTATTATTACACCACGACCCGGGAGTCCCCAGCTGAGGGAAGAAACATTACCAGTCCTACATCAAACTGGGTTTGTCTTAGTGCTACAACTTCTACCAGTGATTTATTGCCCAGATTGAATAGGGGCACTGTGGGCTTCACAGGAGAGGAAAAGAACAGTGTAGAAAGTACAGAAGACAGAAATCAGAGCACTGTTAAAACACAAAACATTGATGATGATGTTGTAGTAGATGATACAGAGAGAAAACTGAGACGAAATAGCAGTGAGAGTTGTACAACAGGCCAAGACCAACGTGAGAAAAAAAGAGGTAGGGGAAATTTTGGAAAGTGTGTACCCAATGAACTGACAACAAAGAAGGAAGAGCAGCTGAATGGTGAGGATAGAGGTGCCGAAGAAGAAAACAGTAGAAAAAGCACACACAATTTTTCAGAGAAGTACACCCAGTTACCAACAGAGAAACAGACTGATACTGTTAATGCTAATGTGAATGTTGCAAGCATTGGAAAACAAAGTGGTGCATGTTGGAGTAATGAGCCTCTCAACACAGCTGATGTTCAGAGCAAATGCATTCCTGAGGCTAATGGTCATAATGATGACTTTGTTGATGTCCCAGGTTCTCCGGCCATTGTAGACAAGGTTTACAGTGACCACCGGCCATCTTCATGGTTAGATGTTAATAACAGTTCTATCAACTGTGTCCACAGTGGGAAGTTATTGCCAGAAAAGCAAGGTAAAAGTGACCAAGTTTTTTCCAGTGGGAACAGAGAGAATGCAGACTTATTGAATGAGGATAAAAAGGAAAATAAAAAGGGAGAAGAGAAAAGGTTTGTGAGACAAAGTGTCCCATCAATCTGTGAGAAGAAAAGTGAAAAGGATCACAGTCAGCTACCCAGTGTAGTGGACACTGAGGGGACATTGACCGAGTTAAGAGATAGCAGCACCCCCATCGCAGACACATTGAAAACACCTGTTCGGGGGCACTCCCAAGTAGACCGGGTTACTAACCAAAATATTGACTCAGATCAGGCTGATTACCAGGCTACATCTTTGAGAAGAAGTAATAGTATTAATACTATTGCTGATCAGGCTGTAGATACAGGTGAATTGAGCTCAATTCAGGTGCATGATCCACAGGATGTTGGAGCTGTACCTATTACTGTGTTGAGTTCAACACAGTCGTGTGAGCCACGGGGTGATGTTTCTGCACTGAGTTCAGGTCAGGTGTCTGAGCCCCAGGGTTATCAGAGTGGGAGAAAAAAGAACCCCCAGAGACAGAGAATTGTCACTTCTTCTACTGGGAAAAGGATTTTGAGTCAGAATTTTAGCCCTGCTAGCAAGAAAACTAAAAGGGAGAAAAAGAATCAGATTTTAGCAGAGAATTTTAGCCGGTCTTTTACAGAGGAGAGTGAGATTTTGAAACAGGATTTTAACTCCAGAGAAGAGGAAACTGATGTAGGAAATGAGATCAGGATTTTAACAGGATATTTTAAAGAAAGTGGTGTTAAAACCAAAACTGGAGAGAGAAAGAGCATTTTAACAAACCCCACTCCTCAAAGGGTGAAAATTACAGGTGGACAAAGGAGTAAGATTTTAACACCTGTTTACAGTCCAGTCAGTGCGAAAACTGATTCAAGGAAAAATACATCTAGGGAAAGAAGTAGAATTTTAACACAACTGCAATCAATTCCCATTTTCAAAGGAAAACATTCCTTTAACGAGGTGGCCCTGAAAAGGTCAAGTGACACTTCAAAGACAAATCCAACCTCAAAGAAACAGGGGAGGGATTCTGAAGCAAGCCAGAGTGATTTAAACCCCAGTAAAAAGTTCAAGGGAGGTGTTACAAGTGAAGCGGGGGACCAGAATAAACAAACTTTCCCTGTAACAGATGGTGATACGCTAAACCCCTCATTACAAGTCAACTGCAGTTTGGAAAAGAATTCCACACAAAGTGCTGATATATCAGGTTGTAGTGAAACGTCAGACATTACTAAAGTGTTTAAGAAAAGTAGCACAACTGTATTTAAAGCCAGTCACAACAGTGGCTGTGGAGGTGATAAAATCAGAAAGGACACCAATTTACCAAATAGCCCTTCATTAGGCATTGAAAGCTGTGAAAGGAATGCTGCTACACTTGGTGAGGTAACAGCAACTGATGCCGTTGATGATATCTCTCATACAGCTTTACCAGAGGGAAAGGGGGCATCTAGGTCTAAGCACAGACAAATCACAGGCCTAGAGGGAAACTCAAGTGTCCTCAACACCAAAACATCCGTCACAGGGACAGAGGTCAAGACATGTGACAAATGGGAAGATCTGAAAGGTGTCACAATCGGAACTGCAGTCAATGAAGTTGTCACATTAAATGACGATTACTCCGGTGGTGGTGACAGCGATATAAATGACAGTGGTATAGATGTTATACGCAGGCATGCATATAAATGGGGGGCATTAATTTCGCCTGACAGTGACCCAGTTAAGGCTACAGTTAAGCCGACCCATGACACAGATGTTACCTTTAAGTTAACAGCCACAGGTGACGCTGGACATCCTAGTAATTTAAAGGATGTGACCAACCATTTGAGAAATTCTCCATTTGTTAGTCAGATTCCGCTTGGAGGGGGTGAAAAATCATCGCATAATGACATAGGAGGAGAAACGGGAGAAATTGAAGGGAAAAGCGTGGGATCATGTAATATTAGTCAGAATGACAATTCACTGTATGTTAATACAAATGTAAATAGTGAAACTGTACACTACAGTGTTGATAAGTCAGACAGGAATATAGAATTCACAGGCACCCCCAGCCATCATTGGAGAAATGATTCCTTGAACACTACAGCTGAGTTGTCTGTGAACGAAAGTAGTTTGGGCTCCACGCAAAAACGCAAGCGTAAACTGAGCCGGAGAGGACTATCCAATCTTTTTCAAAGGAGATCTAAGAAAGTGAAGCCTTGTGTGGAAGAGGCAGGGGATACAGTTGATAAGAATATTGCACCTGTAATTATAAATGCAGAAAAAAGCAAAGAAAATTGTGACCAGAAAATTCAGAAAAAAGTAGGAAGAGTGACAAGAGCTTTGCTTCCAGACCGTCTGAAAGTTACAAAACATAAGAAAACAACAATAACAACAAAAGAATCAGGCGTAAAAAAACAAGATTCATATTCAGATAAACATCCATCAAACCCACCCAGGCAAAGTCCATCAGTAAATCTTATCATCAAAGATCGAACAAATTTGCCTAGCAATGAGGATTTACGCTCTGGGGAAAGCCACCAGACGCCCAAACTCAAACTGAAGGAGAAACTCACTCAGGAGGCACTCGAAACCCCTCTAGGAGATGAAAACCCCTTCTTGGGTGTCAAAAACCAGCTGTTATCTAATCTGAATATAAACAAAAAGGTGTTGGTGGAGCAGGAAAAGGTTATCTTACAAACCTACACGGTTAAAATGGAGAGACAGAATCCACTGCTGAGGGTCCCAAATTCCTCGTCCCCAGGGTCCCTGGGAGCCCGAGGAAATCCCCATCTCAGAAACAGTGGTAGTCAGCTCAGTAGAAACAAGGGGGGAAGTCCCATGGTCAGCCAGACTCTGCCGCTGAAACTGGCCAGCTCCAGTAAGATCAGCTCCAATAAAACCAAGAAGCAGAAGAAGCAACAGCAGGAGGGTTTAAACGCTGCGTCTCCATTGGAAAAAGGTACAGGAAAACTGATATTTGTCTACTTTTTTTTCGCTCTGTTATGTGCAGTTTTCTGATCCAGTATGCTATTTTCTATTTTTAGTGTTTTTTTTTTCCTATAGGAACTTGGTGAAAGAAACTTTTTCATTTGAATATGTATGTAATCTTATTTCATATTGGCACATGGGCTCAATAACTATTATTATTGCTTTTGGAAAAAATCCAATGCAAGTTTATACTGTTTTAGACTCAGTTGTGAAGCATGCTCTATAAAGTGTATGATCACCATAAAAGAGACCTTCATTAGCATGTTTTCTCTTTGCTTTCACGTGGGTAGACAATTGTTTTTCTAAAGGTGGGTGGGAGGATCTTAAAATTCTCTCTGTAATTAAAAAGAAATACCTGACGTATATTTATACATTATGTATATAAATATATATATTACAGGCCAGATAGTGGATAATAGCAGTAAGGAGGGCTCACAGGAGGAGAGAGGCTCGCGTACACCTGTTCTGGGTGTTCTATCAACTGGTAAGGACATGGAAACCAAAGGAGGTCGCAGAAAAATCATGGGCTTGTTCGAGACAGCTGATAAGAGAAAAGTTCCACATGCAGGTGAGACTAAGTGCGCCAAGCATATTGGTGATACGGAGCATTCAAGACTGATTCCTGATGATTTTGATGATGATCTTATAGCAGATGTGGATGGTAATTGTAATGTTACAGTGACAGGAACAGCGTGGAATTCAAGTTCAATTCCTCGGCTGAATGGATCTTGTTTGCCTACTGAAAGCACCCCGAGATTCAACCAGTCTGGTAAGACTGTTTCACATGGAGTTAGTACCCTGAATTCAAAGCGTATTTCTGTGAAGGATAAATCAGAGAAAAGTGAAAACCTTCGGACAGATTACAGTGGATCTTACATAAAAAACAATTCTAAAATATCTTTAGTGAGTGGAGATTCCAAAACAGATCTGAATGTAGGGAACAAACGGGTACTTCAAAGTCCCGTTGAGCAAAACATGCTCAAATTTGTCAAGACAAATTTTGTGTCAAATGGTGCAAAAGCAAATGAAAAAGTATCAAGTGATCTTATGGAGCATAGTGCAATGGTAACAGAATCATCCAATCATATTGAAGCTCATTCAACCATGACACGCTCCATCCATGACAAAAATGTTCATGATGTAGAGCATACTCATGACAGTGAAGTGAACATAAATCAACAAAATGACAGTGTGGTAGATGGCGCTATTTCTCAGGAAGAGACCAAGGAAATAATAATTGAGACAATTTTTCCTTCGAAAGTACGAGATTCGCCATCTCCATCCAGAAGACAGAGAGAAGAGCCAACAGTGACACAGGTGCCATCTGTTGTCAGAAACCCAAAAACTAGGTCAGCATCACAATTGCCAATGCACTTGGAGAAATCATTCCGAACCTCTAGCATGCGCAGCAATTTGAAAGACCAGAAATCCATTCTGCCAACACATTTGGAGAAGACGCAGAGTCAAAGCAAATTGCGAAAGACTTTGAGCAGGGCCAGCATGATGAAAAGTGCGGCAAAAATTGCCAGTAATAAGTTGAAAATGGAAAATACAAGTGAGGGACATGAAAAAGGTGATGTAGGTGAATCTGAAGGGCAAGTTCAAAACACATATGGCCATACAGTTCCAGTTTTAGATGCCAGTAAATTATCAAAATCTAAGCTCCAGCCCGGAGGCAGTGTACAGAAGACGAAAACTTCTGAGGAGAAATCATCTCATCTACCTGTGAAATCACCGTCTTCTAAGGTCAGTCATGTGACTGACAAACAGCCAATCAGACGCTCACCTTTGAGACAAGACAGTAGGGGAAGTGGAATTCAAGACAAGACAAAAGATAGGTTTGGTAGTCAGGGATCAGTGTCTTCTGACAGTTCTAGTAAAGTTTTTAAAACAACAGCCGTTTCTGGACAGAGAAGCAACAACATCGTCGCTACGTCAAATTCCAGAAGGAGCATGTCTCCTCAGTCACCATCAACCTCCAGTATACCAAGGAGAAGTTTGTCACCAAAGACTACTGGATCGAAAATGTCACCAACTCGAAAACGGAATGATTCTACAGGTTCAGATAGGCGTGGCAGTATGAGTAGTTCTCTCAGCAAAGGGAATATCGAAAAAGTGAGGAGCAGTGGCCCAGATAAATCACTTGCTACCAGACAGGAAACAAAAAATACATCACCAAAGGCTAGTGATAGCAGACGAATGGCTGTAACGCCATCTGGTGGCAGGGGTGTAGGAGGCATGACTCCCACACAGAGGACAAAACAGGCCGGAGCAAGTGGTGTCCCCAGAACGCCGCTGACGTTTGCGCCACCGCCCCAGAAACCAACATCTAGCAAACCCAAGACTCATTGCAGTTCCAGGTTAGATATCCTTTTTATTTCTTTATTTCTTTTTTGATCGGAAAATAGGATGATCTTATTTAAGATTATATGAAAAATTATATTTGGTTGCTGTTTTGAAAGTATTTTTTCCTTAGTATCATGATTAATGGCTTTATCCTCACAAAGATTTTCTTAAGTCCTTTTTTAAGGATATCATTATTTGAATTCTTATTTTTCTTCGAAAGTGACATGATGCATTGCTTTTCAAGTGCTTTTAGTCTAATTTTTTACCTACTTCAGCAGAAAAAAAAATCCTATACAAACAGCATATTTGTCAAATGTTACATACTTCACTTTGTTTAATAGGTATTCTAACCACTTTGAAATAGATTTCACCGATTTATCATCGATTTTGTCAAAGAAAAAGTTTAGCCCAAAAAAGAGCATGCTGTCTAAAATGACTTCTAACAACCTATTTCTGAACTTTTACAAAGTATGATTCAAGAGCATGTTGAATAATGCTTATGTAGGCTTATCACTTTTGAATGGCATTGGAATTCGTTTTCCACACTTGATTATAGCAGCCGTCTATGGATCTGATTCCCAGCAGACAAAATGGAGAAAAGAATTTCTATTGATTATATTTGGGCTGCACCTAATTTTGCATGGCTGGAAATAAATCTTTTTTGGACTGTTTTTTTTTTTTCACAATCACATTGGTATTATTAGAAAAGTCTACATGCTGAGAGACTTGAATTGTCTGTGAATACAATATTCAGGAGTAAAAAAAATGTGAGAACACGAAAAGGAAGTGTTTATCAAAGAGCTGTTTTCTAAAAATGTGTCAACCCATCTGTGCCTTTTAAGTAATAAAATATACATCCTAAATTAACTTAAATTCCTTTTTAATGGACTGTGGCTCACCAAAGTAAGTTTTAGCCAGTTAAAACATATTCTAATATGGCTTAGTTGTTTTTATATTTTTTATAAATTTATTTATTTGTTATAATTAATATAATTATTATTGTTATTATATTTGGTTCAAAAATTCAATTTAACAGAAAAATTATTAAAAAACCCAATTTGCATGTCTTCGACTATTTCTCCATTTCTGTCTGATGTGTTGCCACCGACTTTTACACCTTTATCAAATCAGGAAACTGGTCAGTCCACACCCCAGGGCCACAGGTGCCACACCCGTCACTAGACCTAGTGTCCCCAGGGGGAGAAGGTGCCAGTCTATGAGGGAAACCACCAGGGGGAGTGCGGCAGCCACGCCCAGTTTGGGGTCTGGAGGTACTAGAAGGGGCAAGGATGGGGCGCCACAGGGTGAGTGAAGAAAGTCACTTTTTCAATCAAGTGATTAAATTTTGTGCTGGAAAAAAAGTGGATAGATATATGTGAATGATTGATGAGAGAGACAGAAATAAGACTGTATTGGATGATGGATGATTATTAAATGAAGAAAATATGGTTGGATAAATTTGATGAAAAAAATAGTTGTATTTGGCTAAAAGGATTGATTAAAGGGATAATAACTCTTCGTATGAGATCTATATTTCACAATAAAAACATTGTGAATAACTCACAGAAATATAATATATTCTGTTTTACCACAAAAACGGCAGTTATAGCTATTATTCTGATATCTGAGCTTGTCTTCAGACCACCTGTCCTCCATTGATGGCTATACTCTGTTATATTCTCTTTTAAGAGATTTTAACAAAAAACCAAACCTTTTAGAAAAAAACAGAGACTAACTTTGAATGTAAAAATGGATTCATTAACCATTGGTTAGTATGGGAAAATTGTTGCTTACTCCAGGAAAATTCATTTTTGGCCAAAACAGAGAGTTATTATCCCTTTAAGTACTGTAGGTTAAAAGTAGGTCATTCCAAATAAAAGTGATCATGCTCTTTTAGAAAGCTGAACTTTTTAAAGAGCTGAAAAATGTTTGGAAGTGATTTGCCCACAGAAAATGTGTTTTTCATAAAAGTTTGATTTATCTGATATCTCTCAAAATATTCATTTCATGTTTTCTAAGCTTGGCTAGTTTTTCAATGATAATAATTCTTTACAAATCTCTCGTTTAATATTCTTTTCTTCAAATTTGTTCTTGATTAAAAAAAAAAAATTCAATCATTTCTGTGACTATCAACTAAAACAAAATGTTTGCCCAGGTGAACCCAGCTGTGTGTATCTTGTATATTCTGGCCAGACCCTTGTTTTCCAGAACTAGTCTTGACCTTTTACTTGTTGTCCAAACTATTTGTTGGTATGGGCTGATGATAAATAGAGCTGTCTGGATAGAAAAAAGTATTTTTACATTACTGAGACAGGAAAAAAAAATGAAAGAAAAAGAAACTAAAATGATAATGGAGGTAGATTATGAAATTTACTTTTGGTACATCCCTCAAAAGCAGTAATGTCTTGAATGTAGAATATGAATTTTTTCCCGATAAGCATTTTTTCTGTCTCTTGTGCTCATTTTGTATAATCATTCCCTGTTCACAAAAATATTCTTGATAAAATATCTAAACAAGAGCACATGTGCTTCCATGTGCTTTGTGTATCTAACCAAGACAGGTAGCCCATCACAGCCAGCTGCTGTCCCAAGCTTAATTAATGTGGTTTTTACGATAACTACTCCCTAATTTTAAACACCGCTTTTTTTTTTTTTTTATTTTTTTCGGATAGTGATAGATGCTTCAAATGTTGTTTCCAACTCCAATAGGCTAGTGTCGGACAAGACTTCTGCATCGTAGATGAAGTCTACATTGGTTATTGTGGTCTACCTTTCCATTTGAAGAATGTATTTTTGTAATTTTGAGTGAATAGCACTGCAGATGAAATTCTTAGCTGGATAATTGTTTAAGTTACTCACAATTTTAAGATTTATTCAGATATGATCTCAACTTCCTATTCTTAACTTTTGTGTCCCATCTGACACCCATAAATTGGCTTTTTGGAAAAAAAAATAATCTGAAGAATATTTCCCCCAAAATGTGTTGTGAATGCCACTAAAAAGGATCAATTCATATTTCATTGAAAAAATGAAAAAAAATGTGTGCGGGCCTAATTATTTTTCCAAATTAAGGAAACAATTGTTAATCACTGTATGAATTGAGTCAAGGATTACTATATAGGTGGTTTAACCTGGTAGCAGTAAATAAATGTCAGAGAGAGAGAGAGAGATAGAGAGAGAGAGAGAGATAACAGTTTTCTTGCAGTGCCTCAAAGGTTTGTCATTCTCTGGTATGTAACACAGAAAGTTCTACCCCAACTTTAACAGTTAAGATAATGGCAAATTTCTCTGCTGAGCACATGTGATACTACACTGAAGGGTAATGGCAAGTTAATGATGTGTGTGTAGGATTACAGAACTTGAAGGTTGTGAAACAGTGTATTATGTTATGATTCAGTGAAAAATCATGCTTCAAGAATAGCGTGGATGGTTGCTTTCTTGAGCGGGCATAAGTATTTGTATAAGAATGCACAAGTGCATGTAAGGTTGGTGTGATTTGTTGCTCATCCATGCGTGTGTGTGTGTGTGTGTGTGTGTGTGTGTGTGCCAATTTTGCATGTCTTATTGTATCTTTATTGCAAAATAAAACATGTTTACCATGGCACGAGGCCAGGGAATCATCTCCCTCCCCCTTGTCTTCCCCCATTTTCCATCCTATAGGTTGGATAACAATGAAGATCTATGGCACATTCTCTTCATAAAGTGATAGTTCATCTGCACATTTTGCTCAGAGATCTGAAGATAAATGTTCCAGAGATTAGTCTGCTGACAAAGAGCATGTTCTCAGTATTTGCTCATTATTTTAGAACAAAGTTGACTAAGGATGACTTACAAATCTGGGTGGTTTGCTAGTAAAGCCTAACAGGATAAGTTGGTGTTTTAAAATTTGGATATTGGCTTATGATAAAAGTGTGTTTTGTGAGTAACCAACGCTGATACATGTGAGGAAAAAATTGGTGGAATAATGGAGAGGTTTAAAAATGGTAGATGGCTACAGATGCATTTATTTCTTCCTCATATTGTTCAAACAGATATTAAAATACTAAATACAAAAGAGAAAAAGAATACACCTACAGATTAAGGGAAAGGAGATGAAAACATTTATAGGTGAACATTTTGGGTTCCCTGGCTAACACTGAAAAAAAAAAAAGATCACTTTAAACCCTCTAGGCTCATTGTGCCATAGGATATAATTTCTTTTAGTCAATTGCAAATAGCTGGATGATTTTCTTTTCCAAATTAGACCATGTATAACATAAGCATTTGACAAAAAACTTATTTTGTCTAAACCCAGTTTATTTTCCCCTCTGTGTTGGTAACAGCCTGGTAGATTCCTGAAGCCTTCAGGTTGCTCCTGATACTTTGGGCTGCCAGGAGATAATGATGGAACCAGCACATGTTCTAGCTGTCTCACCCAGCAGGATTCCTAGCTGTCAGGTGGGAAATAACTCACCTGTGTTGCTAATATCATAAGCATGTTATTTTGGTGGTTATTTTTTCCTTTGTTCTGAGAAAACTGATTTTGCTAGGTTTTTGTTTCCTTGTTCTTTAAAAAGTGATCCCAGGTTTCTTAGATATGTATTCTTTGTGTTTTCTGCCCATCATAATAGTTTTTGATCACTTGTCCAGGTTTTCATTACTCTCTCTCTCTCTCTCTCTCTCTCTCTCTCTCTCTCTCTCTCTCTCTCTCTCTCTCTCTCTCTCTCTACCAGCTCAGCTTAAAAAAAGAAAACAGCTAGTGTTTTTATTCACAATACAACCATTTAAAGAGCAGAGGTCAGAAAAACCATGGTAGTTTTCCCAGCCAAACATCAATTAAGTCATATATTAATAGTACAAGCTACTAACCTTGAGTCAAACACAGATTAAGTCATTATATTTAATAGAGAAAATAATAACACCTGACTTTCAGACTTACCCCTAAAGAAAGCGCTGACTAATTACAACAGACTTTCTCACAAGAGTTTTGCCAAAATAGAATTTAGAACACAGGTTAGAACATGCTGCTAAGTACTGTGAAAAACAATACAGTGCTTTTGCAAATAATCATGAGATGATGTTTTTGCGTTGTTACACATTTTCAGTTATCTCAGACAAGGCATTTGATACAAAAATGGATTTAAAATCATTTATGCTCATGTGTGTTACCAGAAATATGATTGTGTGTGTGTAGGTGTGTGTGTGTGTGTGTGTGTGTGTGTGTGTGTGTGTGTGTGTGTGTGTGTGTGTGTGTGTGAGAGAGAGAGTGTGCATATGAGAGAGAGAGGGGGGGGAGGGGGGTGAAGGAGCAAAGAATGGTGTATGGTGAAGAATGGCATATGGTGGAGAGAGAGAAATAATGTTTGCGTGAATGCATGTGTCCTTGTGTGTGTATGTGAGGGGGGAGGGAGGATAAAGATCCTGAAAGTGGTGGTGCAAATGATGATGCATTAATATGATTGAACTGCTTAACCTGTGGAGACACATGGCATATATATGTGTACACGGAACCTTTCACATGGTGGCATTGCCAGCGTGTCTGCAAACCAGGGTATTTTTGCCCTGCTATGATCGTTTTGCATGTCTGCTTGCACTAATTACCGCCCACAGAGGTTTCTGAACTTGATCCTGCTGACAGAGAGAGAGTCTCAAGGCACATTTACACTGTAGCTGTTTTGACTTGACTTTGTGTATGATTGTGTTTATGTCATTTTATGCACATTTCAATTTAGATTTTAAACTTGGTTAATGATATAACAACTTATAATACCTTTTGCATTGAAAGAATGATAGAATTGGAAAAATAAGTGTGTGTGTGTGTATGTGTGTGTCCGCTCATGTGCATTCATACATTCAGTGTTTTTCAATAGAACAATTTATTTATATTATTTTATGGTTTTACAACCAGGTAGTGCATGGAAACACATGTAGACATGCACGCATGCACACACACACACACGTGATAGTTTTAGTGACTATTTGGAAAATGTTTTCTGCCTTTATACCTATATTTTGGCAGAAATAACCAAAGGGGCCCTGGTGATGATGGAAAAAAAAAAGATATGCCCCATTAAGATATTGACTAAAGAACCTGTTTTATTGAGTACTACCAGATACTGCAGGCCCATAGGGGGAAAACAATTCTTCATTTTCATGTGAACATGGAAGGGGTTTAGTTGTCATGTACTGTGGGATGTTTAATGAGGCAAGAAGTCCATTTTTTTTGGCGTACATGCATGTTTCTTGTGTTTGTGCACGCATGTTTCTCTCATTCCTTTTCCCTTCCTTCCTCTCTTCCTCTTTCCTCTCTCTTTCTCTCTCTCTCTCTTTCATTTTAAATAATTTTTATATTATGCACCTTCAACAAAATATACAGCAAGTGTTAGACTCTGTGCATTATAAAATCAATCAATGGATTTATCTTGAGACTGGAATAAACCCCAGAACTTATTACATGACAAGAAATTGAACCATCTGACGCAACCCGCTGCCTCTTGTATTGATTAAATGTAAGAACAAGAGCTAATCTACTGGCCCAGACATCTTTTAAGCCGTCTGGGTAGACTCATTGTAAACACTTCCCTTTAAAAGAAAAAAAAAGGACAAAATTTAGATCTTGATTAAAAAATGCACAAAATAATAGATAAATACGGTTTAAATTTGCAACTGCTATATGAACAAGCTTAAAGCAATAATAACTCTTCCTTTGAGATTCAAAATTCCGCATGAAATACATTGTAAACAACGCATGGAAATATATTCTATTGTATTTTACCACTAAAACGGCCGTTATTGTAGTAAAACTAAAATCTGTGCTTGTCAATAGGGCTTTCGATGCTTTTCTTCCCGGTCATCAAGGCATTCGTTGCTAATGACGTAATGGTGTCACGCGGATTCTCGCGTTCATTCGAGACCAAAATAACATATGGCGCCAAACGCATTAATGCAGACGCAGACGTAAGTTGCGAGTTTTTGTACAGTGCGTCGGATAACGAAAAGCCCAGAATGACACACATTGTGGATATTAATGTATTTTTAACAAAAAGACGAATATATCTCATGTATCTTATATAGTGTTGTTGTTATCTGCTTTTCCTGCAGTTTTAAGTAGGTCAACAGTGACTATGCGATGTCAGAGAGAGCTCCGTCAGTTAAAATCTCTTAAGAGATTTTAACAAAAAACCGTACGTTTAGGAAAAAAATCCTGGATTAACTTTGAATGCAGGAATGGGGTCGCTGACCATTGGTAAGTACGGGAAAATTGCCGTTTACTCCAGGAAAATCCAATTTTTGGCCAAAATGAAGAGTTATTATGACTTTAAGACTAAGTGCATATCAGAATCAATGGGTTTGGAAAAAGAAATTTAAAA
This sequence comes from Lingula anatina, assembly GCF_051362555.1. NCBI lineage: Eukaryota > Metazoa > Brachiopoda > Lingulata > Lingulida > Lingulidae > Lingula > Lingula anatina. The sequence continues at coordinate 12,935,112 of NC_141776.1, read as the reverse complement.
AGGACCAGCTTCTGAGCTTTATACAAACAAAAAGAAATGGATATACATCTTTTGCAGTAGGGACAACAAGTTCCAGATACCTTGGCATTGATGCATAAGTCAATGGGCTTATAAAAAAAGAAAAACTTAAGATCATAATACACCATATAGGTAATTAATTGAGTTTTGAGATTAACTTGTCTTGTAATATTATGATGAAAAATTGAATTATAAGCTAATAACAGGACCCATTTGTCTGTGTCAAATCCAAGGGGGGCTTATACTGACAGGGTTTATGCATTGATCAGTTTATGGTAATAATTCACAAAATTCAAACTACATCAATTTATCATTTTTCCCAAGAAGATATATTTGTATCTGAAAACAAAGATTTGAAAATTAAAGTTAAAATAAATAAAATTGACTGCCTCTCCAAAAAGACATTTTACGGGGCAGCTGAGAGAAGTCTTTTTAAAAATGGAAATTATTGGAATTTGTGGTGTCTGAAATATATTGGTAATTACCTTACTGTCTGAGCACATGACACTAAACAACAGATAAATGATCACGTATAACTTAATGTATAATATTAAGCCTTGATTTTGAATTTAATTAAAAGACGTATCAGTCATTTTTTTTTTCTTATTCTGAAAAAATATTCTAAACCACAGAATCGTGACAATGCTGTTTAGAGTTACACTGCTTTTGATATCTTTTAATTAAGCATAAAATGATAAGATAATAAGGCAGCTTTTTTTTTTTTTTTTTTTTTTTTTTGCAGTGAAGTAGACGTCAAACAAATCCTATAAATACATGACTTAAAGTCACTCCATCTTGCTGAATTAAATTATCTAATGGAACCTGGCATCATTGATATTGATTGATCATAAAATTATAGCTCAATTAGCAAATTCCTCCATCTTCTCTAACCGCAGGGTTCAGTGTTGTGTGAGTGTATTGGAATGTATTATGGATATATATACCATTTCCCAGGCTTAAGATAATGCCACTTCAAACATACAGATAAGCTCATCACTTTTTTTTACACGGCCCTTAGTTTGTCTGGAATCTGAGTGGTTAAAGGGATAACAACCCATCATGTGAGATTCAAAATTACCCAATAAATACATTGTAAACAACACATAGAAATATGATAAATTCCATTTTACTACCAAAATGGCGGTTATTGCAATAATTCTGAAACCTGTGCTTTCCACTTCCACTGGACCAGGAGGACCTTCATAGATGGCAATTTCCATAATAAGAGTTTGACTCCGTTCACATGAAAAATCTATTTTCTAAAAATCTATTTTCTATTCGCGGTATCTTGTGGTCACTCTGAGCGCAGCCGAGAATTAATTACAGCTTTGGAAGTAACTGGCTCGCGCTGCCAGTAATTACGCCACGGGGTATTCAGGGAACAGACCGTGATCACAAGATACTGGGAATAGAAAATAGATTTTTAGAAAATAGATTTTTCATGTGAACGAAGCCTTTATTACAAAAATCAATTGACTAGCTAAGTATTGCTGAACGGATTCATTTATTGTAAAGTATGGGAAAGATGTTGCTTACCTTGGGAAAATCCTTTTTATGGCACTTATCCTGACAAAATGAAGAGTTATCATCCCTTAAATGTTTCAGAAAACACATGGCAATGAAATTTGTTTTGTTCTGAAATTTAAAAAAAAATGTTTGGCTTCTGTGGTTTGGACTAAGTCCAAGCTTTTGCTATTCTCATTTTGTAAAATGGGTAGCATACTTTAATTGAAGTGGATTATATCTGAATTTTCAGAGGAGACTAAAATTTTGGTCTAAAATTGATGACCAACTTTAAACCCAATAAAATTTTGCCATGTAGTCCCCACTGGGAATCCATAAGGGGATTATGTGGAAAACTGTCAAGTGGGTCAGCCATATATGATCTGCAGATCAGTTAGTCCTGAACAGACCCTAAAGTTCGTTCAGAATAGTGTCTCCCCTGCTTTAGTATTGGGAATGGAGATAGACTTCTAGTCTGGGGTTGTGAAAAGGACTGGGAGCAGGATCCAAGAGCTACTGGTATTTGTCCATAGCTACAGTCAATACATGTAGCCATCTCATCAAGCACATGTGTGTTATAGATTGGTCTGAGTCCTATCATTTGATTAATTATGTAATTGATATCTTTATCAGTTCACGTGTGTGTGGAGAGAGAGAGAGAGAGAGAGAGAGAGAGAAAGATGATGTTGATTAAGAAGCTAAGGGAGAGGGAGACAGATGTTGAGAGAGAGAGAGAGAGGAAACTCTGAATTTGAAATTTGGAGGAGGGTTATAACCTTGAACTATTTAATTTTATCTCAAAGCCTTGTACTCATGTTGTGTATCCTTCTACTTGAAATGCTGAAGCTGAGTTTGTTATTTATATTTAATATTCTGTATTTCTTCTGTAAATTGAGTACCCAATTAAATTATTATAAACTCCCCTGTGTTGATTTCATGACCAGGTGCTTGCTTTGTACTTTTTGTTTATGGATGTCCTTAACTTGAATCTCATAACATTAAAAATTAAAATTTAACAGAGTATTAAGGATCTTGAGGCATGTTCAGACAAGACTTAGAGGGGAACCGTTTTGGGTCTTAAAAATGCCACCAAATTGCCAGTGATTTAAATGTCTGAAGCACGGTGGAATGTCTACGATTCCTGTCTCTCACAGTGGTCCTTTGGTTCCCACATAATTCAATTCTCTTTGAACTGATTTTTCCAATGTAATTTAGATGTGGAACAGTTCTACGTATAATCTTGTCTGAACTTGATCATATATGCCCTAGCTTCTGTGAAATTGGAATTTCTTTATGTTATGAGATTGAAATGTTTATAGATTGTCAATATTGGGATTTAGTTAAGTACCATCCATTAACCTAGTTTACACCTTATTGCATGTAGTACGCCTTGGGTTAAACAGATAGTACATCCAGGGGTACTTGAAAGGGAAAGAACTTTATTATTGATATGAAATTCTAAACTTTATTTTCCATTATGTTTTAACAACGAAAAAAATGTCACAAAATATTATAATTTTTTTTCTCTCCACAGATGGAATTCCAAAACTTGGTTCAACTAAGCTGCCAAACGGGAAAGTTGACGCGGGAGGTGGTGTTGCCACCTCAGCAGAGGTGCAGAGCAATCACAAGGGGGAGCTAGGTAAGGGTGAAGAGAAACCAGATATATCAAAGAAATCTGATTGAAAGTTGGTCATAACTTTAAGCCTGAGAATTTCATTCATTTTTAGAGGAAGATAAGTCTATATTTATACCTATAATAGTATAATACTTCACATATAAATTTATAGGTAATTTTTGCACTTCTCATGTTATCACACTGAGTTGACTTATGTGGAATGAATATATGAATTTCGAAATCCCACAAGTTTTTGAAATTAGTTTATGATACCCCAAAAGATGTTTTGTATCTCAAACTTGGAAATCCGTGTTTTGATATTGGAATATCAGACCTGTTGAAGCTTAGGGAGTTTGATTGGTTGTTTACAATTTGCACTCACAATGTTTTCTCCTGTTAATGCCATGATTTAGTTTTCATACTGATGATTTTCTTAATTTAGACATTATACTCTACACATTTTCATTAAATTTTGTGTCCAGAAGACTGATGTGTAAGACTGGGTCTTTTGGGCATAAGAAATAGGAACATATGTGGAGAAAAGAAAATGTCATTGCTATAATCTACAGAAAAAGTAGATTGATAATTGATTTGAAATCGATCTTTATGCAGTTTGACATCTTGGACTGTAAATTTACTCAAATTCTTTTAAAAATGAAAATATTATACTTTGAAGGTAATAACTTCTCAGAAAGATGAAGTCATCTGAAAATTTTGAATTTATGCTATGAAACTTTGGTGACCAAGCAAAGCTTTGGAATGCCACTTTGGAATACTAAAATTCCATTTTTTTGTTGTGTAACATGCCAGGATTTCGGTTGGCAATTGAATTTTCATGATGTTTAAGTATTGCAAATTCAATTACCAAATTTGGTTTTCCATTTATAAATGTCGTCATGACTCCGGGACAAAAGATGGGACAAAAGACGGAATGCTCTGGTATGCCATTACATTTAATCACGCGACCAAATTGACAGAGGACACAAACTGGGAGATCATTAATCGCTGGCACGTGATCAGTGTTTACTTTTTGTAGCGGGTAACTGGAAAATTTCATTTGTTAACGTTATGTCCCGATAGGGTATATTATTTTGTCAGAAGATATGATGGAAGAAAAAACTTGCCAGGGGGTAGGTCTTATTTGACAAGCATTAGATAGTCAGGGAATGAGTTCATTGTAAAAAAGCAGTTTAGATCATGTAGAAAAGAACCACAGAGAACCCGTCTATGTCTTTACAAGCAGAATAGAAAGTACTTTGATTTTTTTTCCATTTTAGTTTTTTTTTTTTGTATGCCACTTTCACACACTTGTTAGCACACAAACAAACAAACAAACAAGCAAACAAACAAACAAAAAGATTGAAATTATCAAGTTTCTGCAAGTAAATGACAAAGAATTTATTGACCAATGGTATTTCTTTTTAAGCTCATCTCAGAAAAGTGTCACAGAGATATTTTTAAAAAAACTATCAGCCACCCTAGAAACAGTAACTAACTTCTACCACATGTACAGTTGTATACTTTATTTGAAGATGATTTAATGTAGGACATACTTCAAAAGTTAAGAAGAGTCATCCTCAACAGATTTCTGGATCCTTTATTTAAGTTAAACAGATTAAAGCCATTTTATAATTGTAATTGAAAAGAGTACAATCTCTGCATAATTTTGGTTAAAATTTTAGTTTATTCTTTATAAATGAAAGGACAAGAAAGCTTAGCCAATTAAACCCACTCTTAGGCCCTATAGAAAAACCAGTCCCAGTTATAATAATATCCCTTTGAAATTCTGATTCTACAAGTTTTTAATGCATATAAGAAGAAAAGAAACACTTTTTAGAAATTCCGAAAATTTTATTTTTCTGCTAGGGCAACATTTCTGTTATAAATTACTTGTAAAAGTCACATGTATGTTTAAGTCTTTTAATCCTCAAAGCAAAAGAGTAGCCTTGTATAGTAGTCCCTTCTCTTAATACTACTTAAACACCCTCGCAATAAATGTGTCAAGGGCTTGTTCTGCGCTAGGTAGCTTGAGAGCTTAATCATGAAAAATGGACAAAAACTTCAGATAGCAGCTAGCAAACCCCCGGATAAATTCATAGTGTTTAATCTGGTCACTTTAAGGCGCCTAATTGAGATATAGAATAACATAGAGATACAACATTCAATGGACCTTAGGCAGATTTGTGGGTTTTGATATTGAGTTGGTTTTTGCAATTAGGACGTCAGGGGGATTAAGTTGGATTGGAGAATAACAAAAAATTCATGTTCAAAAACTCTTAAATCTTTGCGGTTTAACACTGAGAGACCCTTTTCCTCTTTGAAAATTGAAGATTAGTATTTAGTGATATCAAAAGGACACACTTACGTACTTCATAACTAAGTTCCCAGTTCGGCTATCTTCAAATTTGCGAGATTAAATAAATGTTGGGTGTTTTTTCAATTAAGATATAAAGGATTAGATTTTGGGTAAGTTGAAAAGGACATGGGTTCCTAATAACAAGAGCACCTTGGATTTGTGGGGTTTTGTATTTGAGTGCATTTTAAGATTTTAAAAGTGAGGATTAACTCCTCATCAAACCTGGGCACTTGTTACGTGGAAATCAACGAGTGTTCGGATTAAGGTTTTTAGATCTTTACAGAGTACATAATTGCCACAGGAAGAAGTAACTTTGTGAAGCCAAAGAGAGCACTGTGTGTGAAGGGGGGTTGGATTCTTTGAATGCATGCCTCTGGTACTGAAACATGGACATAATTCTGTAACATTTTTTCTCTCAGGCAACAATACCGCAACGACGGCAACAGCAGCAGCAATGACCGCCAAAGATCAACAGCTTTCAGCAGAGCCAGTGGGTAACGTACACCAAGAAGAGAATGATCGATTAAGGAGGGGTGGAATGTCGCCCAATCAAAATATCAGCACAACAACGTCCAATGCTTCGAACCAAGCAGATCAAAGTGAGTATAGCTCTTTATTCTGTGATTGATTCCTTAACAAACGTGTCCCAGATAAGGCTCAGATAAAGGCCCAAGTCCGTGATAAGGTGATTAGTCTAGAGACTGTCAGCTCCCCTAATAGCCGAGTCAACACTTTGGGACGGGCGCTTTGAAAGTGTGAATGCCATAATGCCGGAATAACAGTATCAGTACTTGATACTGCTCTAGGATTTGATTGGTTGATTTCCACTCTTGAGGAATTTTGTCGAGGCTCCATCTCAGTGAGTGAATGGGCAGTGGGTTTTGATTGCTTAGGTACATAGTGGAAATAGAAGCACACAGATATTCACAGTGTATTTATAGTTTATACTGTGTATTTCAGGAGTCAAAGTCAAACAAGTCCAAAACCCAACAGTGGCGCTACTACGGGAGGAGAACCACGAGAATTTGCAGCGCTCATCAAACTCTGAAGTCGGCCAATCCCCAGCCAAATCTGTCAGCTCACCGAGCCTGTCATCGGCAGCAGAGCATGAGTCGAAACTTCCTCGCTTTGCGACCACTTCAGGACTGCGTGGCTCCATGCGTAGAAATGTTGGGTTTGCATCTCTCAGGCGAGACACTACAAGTCCAAGCAAAGATGGCCACCAGGAGGTGAAGAGGAGTGGTCAAGGATCTGTAGTGACCACCACTTCAGCGGACACATGTGATGGTAATCTGAGTACAGTCACTTCCACTTCAACAATGTCCAATAATATGGACAGCTCTTTGTGTGGTAGATCAGATGTAGTATCGACCAGCTCTTCTGCAAGGTCATCCTCATCCACAAGCGAGGCCAGTAGTGGCCGTAGTTCAACTGACCAGTGTCGGTCAACAAAGCTCAAGTATATGAGCGGCTCCTGTAGTTCTAGCCAGCTAAGCTTAAATAGTGTGTCCAGCGAGGACTATGAGGGTCAAGGTCGTAGGGGCACAGACAGTGAACTCGATGTTGCTCCCAAGCAGTACCGAGATTTGAGACATTTCTCAGGTTTGAGAAGAAATAGTGCACCCCCAGAGACCCTCAGTGATGATCTGCAGCAATTTTGTAAGAAATTGTCCTCAGAAGTTGATGGCAGTTATACCAATGCTGCCATCTATGCTAATGCTTCCAGTAATGACACTGCTTTGCCACATACTGCTTCCCCAGTTAACCAAGACACGTCTGCAAGTTCGCAGACTCAGCCAACTTCGCCTTCTTTGAAATCGGGTCTCAGCTCACCACGCTACTCCCTGATTGGCCGATCCACTTTTCCAAGGAGTTATAGGTCGGCCTCCCTTCCGTGCATCGAAGAGAGCGTCATTTTGAAACAATGGGAGGAGATGAAAGGGAAGGGTAGTGAAAAGTCCAGCAGTGTGGACACTTTGAATGAAGTCAGTAGGAGGCTTTCTCGAGAGCAGATGACAACGGCCATGTTCCAGACTGAGGATGAGGATGAGGTGTTTACTCAGGTAAGTGTCTGCATGTTTATCAATGAATTTTTTTTCTTTTTCACGCAACAGGGCTCACACCAGCTCTCTTTTCTTTTTAAACCAGAGTTCCAAAATTGCCCAATCAAGTTCGATCTGTCACATGTTTGTAAAAAAAGTTTTAAATTCTGAATTACGAGCTTAAGTATTTGCCCAAGTCACAGGGAACATGTTAGGTATGTTTGTGTGAGCCTTGTGTCTTATGCATTTTTTTTAACGAAAAGAGAAATTGTATACCTTTTTTCTTTCAGGAAAACCGTTCTTTGTTATTCAGTATATTAAGTGATCAGCAAAAACATTTAGAATTCATTATCATGATTTCTAAAACAACTGATAATTCTTGGACATTTTAAGAATGTCTGCATGGTGAATTGAAAATGTTTATTACTCCCTCTATGTTTACCCTCTTGGTGTCTGTTGGATGTTTTTATTTCCATCCCTCACTTTCCAACTCCTAGCTTTAAATATGATTTATGGTTTATTCCATGCATTTCATACATATTGATCAAAAATTAAAATAATTTTAGAAAATCAAGAAATCACTTAAAAAAGAATAAAAAATTGTAATGTTATGGCTTTACTGGACAGAACTGTATGTTATTGGAACCCTGGGTGTGGCATGTATGTAAAAAATGAGTGGAGTGATTGTATGTCTGAAACTTTTCATTGTATTTTAATCTATAAAAAGATTGCAACGAGCCAAAAGCAATTTGCTGTCTCTCCCTATAAATGTAAATGACTGATGATAATGCTAGCAAAATTAATGATCAGTTTTATCATTTAGAGAACCATCTTTAGCTTGATGATGAAAATTTTAATAACTTATAACTGTTATCTGATATCATATGATTTGTCATTTGTATCAAATATACAACCATCTCAGTAACAAGAAGAAAGAATTTCACACATTGTTAACTGAAAATTCATCAATTTTTTCATCTATATGATAACATATCAGAACACAGGAAAAGATATTATTTTGTCATGATAATAACTACGACCACACCATGTTTGCATATATACACCAAATTATCTCTGAAAGTTCGCTAATATTGGCTCAACTTTGATAAGGTGCCTCAATTTTTCTGTCATCAAGATGACATTTTCATAACATTGAGGCATAACTCATTAACCTTTCCTAATGATTGTGATAAAATGAAAAATATATCAATTTACGTAATATGACAGGGGGCAAGCTAATTATAAGTGGGGGGGAGTGGAATTAAGAACTTTGATGAGTATAATAACACTACCAATGTATCCGTTTTATCAAAAGTGTGCCCCATCAATGTTAGTTTAAGGAGGAGTTATGGGAATAAATCAGAAGATAAGTGTAATAGTGGCCTCTGCCTGTGATATATCACCCTTGGAATAGATAGCCAGCCCTGGTCACGTAAAATATTGGGGCATGGTCACACAGGACGGAAGTTGACTGGAAATGGGCTAAACTGTGTCATGTTCGCTTTAAGATGTTGCCGTGTTCACATGGGAGAAAAACTGACCAGGATTGGACATGAATGTGTTATGTTTATGTGTTTATGTTCAGACTTTAGAACTGATTATGAACTATGGAGCCAATTCCTGCTCAACCTGATTCCATTGAACTCTTTCCAGTTTTTATTTATTTATTTATTTATTTATTTATTTATTTATTTATTTATTTATTTATTTATTTATTTATTTATTTAGATTTTCTGTTTATATTCTGAGAAATTTCAATAAGGGAATAAGGACTGCACATCCCCCTCTCTCTCTCTCTCTCTCTCTCTCTCTCTCTCTCTCTCTCTCTCTGTATGTGTGTGTGTGTGTGTTTATGTTGGAGATGGTTTTCACGACATGCAGTATTACTTGTCCAAAGCCCACAATACTGCCACGATAGTGTCCAGTTCTATACACCAGCAGCATTTCTCACAGCTATGTTGATCCTTTGGCAAACAACACGGTGCAAGATTCCATGACAGCGTACAAATAGGATTATTACAACTGACCGTAGTGATATACTGAGTAATCTAAAGTTATCAATTCGTATCTGGATTGGAATTTTGGTCATCAGCATGCAGGATTGCAGATGCACTGAAAGAAATGGAGTTGACATAAGGCTCTAGGTGAATGGGGGTGGGGTTGAAGCAGGATGGGAAAAGTGGCGAAAAGAAATTGTGCCTCTATCCATGATATGTTTATAATCTTATTAATAAGGTTGTATTGTGAGGAAAAAAGAAATATAAGATGGCTGTTATGAGAGAGAGAGAGAGAGATGTGATCAAATGTTACCCTATTAGAGATAAAAAGCATGAATGAAGGATCAGCCACAGGAAAGAGGGATCAGGATAGCTTATGGGAGGAATTCCAGCAGAAAGATATGAGATATTATGAAGCAGGCAAAAAATGAAGAGATACGGAAAAAAAAGTTAAAGAAATGAACAAATTATCAGATAGAATAGTTAGCATTAACAGATCATCAAATTAACTTCAAAGCAAATGAAGAAAGAATATTCGGATCACTGAGTTTAGATCATAAAAGGGTTCCCCTGAGGAAACAAGACATAAAATATCACATGATAATAAAAAAAAAAAAAAAAGATATTTGCATTAAGTGCCACTAACATTTTTTTTTCTTTAATCCAGTTTCCAGAAATCAATGAAATTTGTTTGGACTGGTTACTAGTCAAAACATGGTGCCAGGCCTCAAAGCCACACCAAAGGTGTGTGACTTAATTAATCCCTTCGATAAGGTGGTAATACCGGGGGTTAATCCATAATCATTGGTTAATCTTGTTATTAGAACCTAGTTGACACCAGGGGTCAGGGCAGTCAAGGGAATGGACGCTGCCGGGTGTTTACTTTGCACACCATTCCGATACCATTGAAATAATGATTTATTTACATGATTTCTGGTTGATAACATTTTTTTCTTTCAGGTTATTTCCATTTGTGTAATTTGTTTAGTAGAAAAAATAATTAAAATTTATTTCCTTAAAAGAAATGTACATTTTTAACTGATTTACTTGATTTTCTGTTGAGAATAAAAGGAAAAAAAATTCTGTATGTGTTAGGCATTATTAATTAATAAATGTGATATGAATGACGGTCATTCTTCACTAAATAATATCAGCAATTAGCCTATCAAACAAGTAAGAAGAAAAAATACCAGTGATTTCTAATTAAATTCATGTAACATTGTACCAACATGTACCATCAAAAAGGCAAAATGGAATATCGATGAGTTCAAAGCTCTGTAATCCACAAGGGAAATAAAACATATGCTTGTGTAATGCTCCGTATGGTTATGATGTAGAAAGTACAAAAAAAAAAATCTTCTGTTCTTGATTATCAGGATATCTAAAAAATGGTTCCAAATATTTGTTAATGAATGATAAAAATGTTTCTTTGTGCAATTATAATGATAAGTCTTGTTTAATTTTGATATTGAGATAAATGAGTTGTTTGACATTTGGGAGCTGCTGCTGTACCTGTGTGTCTTCATTGCTAATGTATTGTCATTGGAATATATAGGTATAGTCAGTGTGACTACAAAGGGACTACACTTAGGGACTTAAGTTGTCTACTTGGACTCAACTAATACATGTTACATGAAGTCTAATATTGGAACTTTATCTCACAAAAACAGTCAAATTGAAAGTCTGTCTTAATTGTAGCCTTATAGTTTCTTTGACTCATTAGTGTTTTGCATGTTAAGTAAAAACAGTTTGCATTAATATACAAAAAAAAGTAAGAAATGCTTCTACCCAATAGTTACAATATTTGTGTTCTTATATCTATACCACTGTATGTCTGATAATATGGTGTTTATTTATATGTAGGCATGTCACACTTGTATACACCACTGTTTCTAGATTTGTTTGTTTGTTTGTTTGTTTTTCAAAACAAAAGCAGAGTTCAGCTCAAATCTGGCATTCTTTCGGAGGTGTCACCATGTGTCAGCATTTGTAATCGCTGAAATTTGACAACTTCTATCTCGCAAGGCGTTACCATCAGTTGTTTTTATCAGGGTGTCTCTGAAAGTGTGATGGACCTCACAGAGAGAGTGCACAGATTGCAGTGTTGACTTTACTGACCAGTTTCAAAGTTTCTCATGTGAATTTTTGCACTCTAGGAGCAATGGAGTATTATTTGAGCTTTGAAGGTGGCTTTTCATGCTGTGATTTATTTTTGATTAGTGAAAAATAGACACTCAGTAGAGATGAATTTTTAAGTTCATTTAATTTTGTCATTAAAAGTGTTTTCTTCTGCAGTTTTATCTTGTTTGTGTGTGGGTGTACACATGTTTGTATAAAATGGCAAAAAAAAAAGATTTGTGTTCTATCTAAACAATTAGATGGAGGAAATTACTGTCAGATTACACAGCAAAAAGAGAACAAATTACCTTTTTTTCTCGCAAAATCTGAGTTGTAAAACAAGTGAGATGTAATAACAGATAGCAGGGAAAAAAACTTGTAAAAAGCTTATTCTCCTGATACATGTACAGACTCAGAAGTTTCACAATATTTGGAAAGTGATAAATTAAACAAAGCTTGAGCACACACACATAAAAAAATGAGAGAGAAAAAAGAGCCCTGCAAGCATCTGAGATAACAGCCTTGTGTTTGATGTGATGGTTTTAAGACTTCCAGATGCAGCAGGATATTTATCTGAATAACACATATTCTATTAACACAGTTGCCACATTACATAAGGAAGTGCATGCCTCTTACACCTGTTTGACAGATTTTGGGTAAGAGAAGGTGAGAGGGACAAAAATACAAAAAATAAAGACAGTGGGTTATGTAGGCATCTTATTTTTTCACAAAAGAACCAACATTGTAATGTTTCCTAACATTAAGTTTCAATTTATTAGCAATAGAAAGTATCACTGTTTTTACATCATTATTCTGTTATTTGCATTATAATATTTTTTTCTTGCAAAATTGTCAGTTGGGATGAACAGGCTCATTGTGAAGGACAGTTTGATTGTACCTTGGTATCATGCCTGCTAAAGGGTGGAAAATGAGAGAGAGAGAGAGAGAGAGAGAGAGAGAAGGAGGAAGGAAGGAAGGGGAAAAGGAGAAGAGAGAGAGAGAGAGGGAGGGAAGAAGGAAGGGAAAAAGGAGAGAGAGAAAGGAAGGGAGAGGAGAGAAGGGGGAGGGGAGGAGAAGACAAACAGAGTAATGTCAAGGAGGTATAGAAAAAAAGAGAACACAAATGAAAAATGGAGAGAAGAGGATGGAGGATTAAAACAAGATAATAGAGACACCATTATCTCACTCATCAGACAGATGTGATATCAGAATTCTATATGTCAGTAGCAGCGCTGCTGGAGAATCTTTAATTTACTTACAAAATACCGAGCCACCAGGTGGAATATCAGCTGGGTTTAGTTATTACACCTAATTCTGCAGCCAGGGGTTTCTTTAATTGCAAAATAATTAGATAATTTGAGTGAACTTCTGCGTGTTCAATAGCAAGTGTGCATCTTCAGTAAAGGTTGCTGTTATTTTCAGTAGACCTTATTTAAGCTTTGACGATGAACGCAGTATTTGTGATCGAGAACACTTTGGCCAATGAGGGCTTTTATTCTGTCAGTGTCTATGGTCAAGCAATAGGATATAGTCTTTGATACACCCTGAAGATAAAAATGTTGCTGGACTTGGTATATCATCTTTTTCTCTGAGGTAAAAACTGATGCACCAATAGTTTCACAAGGTTTAAGTGTGATGATGGCAGTCCTTGTGTAATCTGGCAGACTGGTGATGTCATTTGGTCTCTTATCTGTCTAAGGTAGGCCTGGTGTGAACGCAGACTAAGGCAGATTTGAAAACAAAAAAATTAAAATAGACAAGGGAAAAAATTTGACTGTTCCAGCACTAGAATGAATTCTATCTGAGGATTGTAAGACAAGAAGGTCAAGTTGCCCTCGAGTCCTGAGTGTTATTATTGTAATATGGGATGCCGGGAAGCTTTTTTATCTGTAGTGATGTAACTTACCCAGTGAAAAGTCTGAGCCAGTGCTCTTTAGATAGTCTGGACTTCTGAGAGCTTTAAGACTTGTCTGAACATTTCTTTTTTGTGAAGCTTATTGAAGAATTGGAGACAACTTTCATAAAGTATGGATTTCGAAATAGATTCCCACGACTGGAGCCCTGTACATAGTTGGCTGTTTCTGTGCCTGTGGGGGGAATTGGATGACATTCTGTTTTACCTCTGAGAAATAAGGAATTAGATTTGTGTGAAATAGTGTTGGGTTCACCTGTTCCGATTTTCACAGATATTGGGATGTTTTGTTTGCTATTGGCAATTGACGCACTTTGTGAACAGTTGGATACTTTGTTTTACCTGTAACTGGAAAATGGCAACAGCAGGGGATGTATATCTTGGCTCTTTTTTTTTTTTTTTTCTTTTTCTTGTTTGAGATTACGTCACCAGGTTTCAAAGCTGCTCTATGCTGTGATGGTTATACACCTAGAAGCCAGTCGGGTGTAGAGAACCAAATGGATGAATTGAAAGATGGGATTATTTTAAAGTAAGACTGAAGGCAACAGAATATTGATGTTTCTAGAAAATTCCGAGGCACCGGATCATGTTATGATTAGAAAAAGGCAATACTTTATCTGCATGCAAAGTTTTCATTTATCGAGTAAAAACAACTTTGAGGTCGAAGGGAATATTTGTGTGGAGTGATTATAAAAAAATTGCAGCATTTGTGTCAGAAGAGGATTCTTCAACATTGGATTGTATTTGGGAGAAGTGGTGTTTTGATGAAGTATTATGAGGTATGCTTCAAGTTGTTGGATTTAAAAGGAGGCTTAGCAATGCAAACTGGATACTTTCTCTTGAAACATTAGCGGATTTTGTTGGATATTTGGAGTACAATATTTAAAGTAGAAGACTGAAGTTACTTCTTTCCCCTGGATATCCTGAAAGTTTCATGGAAATTTGTAAAGAATTTTTTGCTGGATATCTTATTCACTAACAAACAGACAAACCAACACCTATGAAAACAACCTCCATTGTTGGCAGAGGTAAAAAAGAAAAAATACCAGACTTCAGACCTGACATGAAAATTTCCAGAAAAGCCAGGTCTCAGCAAGTCTAGACAACAAGACAAGTTCAGGCTAGATTGACAACCTTGTCTTCTTTTTCAACTTTTTTCCACCTTGGATTCCTCCTTAATTGGCAAACTCTCTCACCCACTCATTCACGCCTTAAAGTTCATCATGTAGTCTTCTGGAAGATGTAACCAACTGAATGAAAGAATATTGACCAGAAGATTATCTCTAGTGAAACCCGAAGAAGGATGACAGGGGATTTATGAGCAACACTTAACAATCACCTTTTTATATTAGTTGCTGTGAGGAAAGAAAATGTGGACAGTGGCACCATCTGGTGACGAAAAGGAACATCTTTCCTTTTGTTCATAAAGACATCTCTCGGATGTAAATAAGAATATTTTGTAAAATTAACAGGTGAACTTTTTGGGCCATTTAAAATACTGCCTGCAAAGATAGTACAGAAGTCAGTTTGAAATCTAGAAGATGTGCACGTGCTGAAGGGTTATTGAATTAATGCAAGAGGCCTATTTTCAAGTTTCAACTGCCCAAGGACATAAGTGCATTGTTGTCCTTACTGCTTTCTAAAAATCCGGATTGACAGGGAAAATGTTTTGAAATTGGATTGTTGAAAAATGCTTGAACTGGCAGGCAGTAAAACTTGGAAAAACAGCCAAACATTTCAGCAAAAATGAGAAATTATGGATGAGATGAAAGGGGAGAAAAGAGGACATTTTCGATACTGAAAATGGACATCCCCAAACAACAATCCAGAAAGATATGTATGCGGTGTGTTTCCATTGGTCGAGCACAGCTCCATTATGAGGCTATACTGCGACATCGTTGGAGCAAGGTATAGTCAATTAAATTAATTTAATTAAGCCATGAGTGAACTTAAAAAGGTAGTATTAGTTGAGGTAAAGTGAAAGCCCAAGTTTTGCCAGCTCATTGCATTTTTACATATTGTTTTATGCATCTGTGAATGATAATGATTTTTTCTGGTGTCGTTATTTTTGTAATTACACCAGAGACAATAGATATATGCATTTATAAGACCTATGCCTTTCTTCACTGCATGTGCTAAGATAGAGGACACAATAAAGTTCTAGTTTGAACTTGATTGCAACCCCCACCTGAATCTATTTACAGATAAAACACAGCAAGGAGAATGCTTCTATTTTCTAATGTTAAAACTAAAACTTTTTTGTGGTCAAAACCTTTGTGAACATGATCTTGCATGTTCAGCACTAGTGATGATATTGTTAATGTTTTTTTTTTCAAGACAATGCAGTTGTTGTCTACAAGCTATAATGTCTGCCCTCTGTTCCCAATTATCATAAATCTAGAATGCCATCTTGTAATTTAGTCCTAATTTGAAACTTTTATGTCACAGCATCTAAGTGTGCATGGAAGACATAATTTATGCTAAATTTGTATGTCTTTGTGTAATATTTTAAAACCAGTCTGCTGTTTGATCACAGAACTAGGTAATCTTTATATGGAAAATAACCGGTTTGGTGGCAATTTTTTACATGATGCAATAATTTTGAAATCACCTACAGAGTACCCAGCCAGTGCATTTGCACCTTCTTTTTCCTAACCACGATAATATGATAACTTTTGTTTGTAACTTAACTTGACAGTCAGCCAAAGATGGCTATTGGGTGGGTTTTAACACTTCATTGCAGTCATATGTTTTGTCATATCAAGTTTCAACACTGACAACACCATAGAGCATGAGGTAGAGTTTTTCCACCATTCCTATCTGACATTATTATTAGTACCACCAGCGTGTACGCTGGCGGTACTCATGGTTTTAGTCCCGACCCGTATCGTACGGCTCCGCCGGCTCCGCCGGCTCCGCCGGCTCCGTGAGCTCCGCCGGCTCCGCAGGGTGGCGTGGGATACAAGTCACCGTTACCGCTTCTCCTCCTAGACTGCATGGGCCTGTGTCCCCATCTCTTGGATTTAGGTCACATATAATCTCAACTTGAACCCCCTGGTTTTTTTGTCTCGATCGGTGCAATTGCCTGGGCATGACGCTCGTTGAAATGCACCCTTGTCAAAATTTTTGAAAATTCAATGCTATATATCTCCCAAACTGAAGGAATTATGGGAAAAATTAATATAGAAGTCTGACCGAAAGTCACATATGAGGATTCCAAATATGCCCTTAGATATGACCTTTGACCTTTATTTCAAGGTCAAACAGGCCAAAATTTTCAAAAAAAGGGAATTTTTTACGAAAAAAAAATTATTTGTGCTGATATTCAGAAACTACGCAGACCTTACCTCTAATATTTTTGGTAGTTGTTACTCTTCAGGTTATCTTTCATCTCTGTGAGTTTCGAGTCAATCGATGCATTTTCACGGGAGCAGCGGCCATTAGATGCTGAAACATAAAACTCTCTCTAATTCTGGAGTCGTTAATGCTAGAGACCTCTTGTTTTTTGCATTTGATAGAGCATGTCAAGCCCAACACTGGGGGTGGTCTCCGTTTTTTTGTTTTCCATACGGTTCACGAGTTATGCTGTATCAAAAAGTACATTCCTACTTTTCACCATTAACTGAAGTTTGAAAATTTTTAGTCTCTTATATCTCCAAAACTAGAAGAGTTGGGTCAATAGTTACTATTGAAGTTGAATAGGAAGTCATATACTGGCAATTTAACTGTGACCTTGAAATTGACCTTTGACCTACTTTTCACCATGGACTGAACTTTGCAACTTTTTTCAGTGCTTATACTTTCAAAACCGGCAAAGATATGCCCATAGTTAGTACCACCAGTGTGTTAGCTGGGGGTATTTGTGGTTTTAGTACCAACCCATATCGTACGGCTCCGCAGGGTGGCGTGGGATAAAAGGCACCATTACCAATTATCCTCCTAGATCGCAAAAAAGGGAATTTCTGCAAAAAGATATTTGTTTGTGCCAATGTTCAGAAACTAAGCAGACCTTAGCTCTCATATTATACTGAGGGGTTACAATTGCAGACTGCTTTAATGTGTGGAAGTTCGGGGTCAATCGGTGCATTTTCATGGGAAAAGCAGCCATTAGATGCCAAAACTGAAAAAAAAAAAAAAATAAAACACCTTGTTTACTACATTTCCTGCAGCTTGTCACCCACAACCATACAGGTGGGGCCCCACTTTCTTTTTCTTTCCCATACAAATGCGCTTACCCCAGCTGGTGGTACAATATCAGGAGGCGGTATCGCCTCTCTGATCCTCTAGTTATTATTATTATTTATGTGGATGTTTGTTCGTCTTACATAAAAAACATGATGAAACCAATAAGGAAGTTTATAGTTAAAACTGAGCCTGATGTCTTCTGTGTGCATAAAACACTGCGAACTTATATGTCCTTTACAACTGATGACTTCAAGCAGACCTTTTTAAAGACTTGACACCATTAACCAGACATGTTTGGCCAGATATAGATTTTCGGTGTCACAGAAGTGTGTTGTGTGAATGTTAAGCTGAGGACAAGTATGTTATCATGTTTTTCAACTTCTAATGACAAAATGATTAAGGATAGGGGACTTCAATTTACTTGCACTCTTGTCAGTCCTAAGTAGGTACTACTCCCAAGTTTTCAACCCAGACAGTAGGAAGCAAATTTGTTAAATCAAGTTAAGTCCCCTGTAGCCTCATTATGTGGTAGGACCTCTCGAAACAGCTCTGAAGATAGAACTGTTGGATATGACAAGGTTCTTTGGTTCTTTGACTTGTAAGAGATGATGTCATGGGGGGGGGGGGAGGATGTCAAGGGATGTCTTATTGGAGCCAAAAGATTTTATTTATTTTTATTATTGTTATGTGTTGTATTTTATTTTTTTGAAGTCTTGCTGAAGATTTTTTTCCTTGTTATTGTTAACGTAACACTTCCTGGGATGTCCCATGCATTGAATTTGATACTTGTAGTTGAAAATAATCAATCTTCAGTGACATTTTAGAGACGGATTTTGCGTCCACAGTCCACATTTTGCATCCACTAGGAACGGTGCTAGTGTAATCTATTGTCTTCAGTTTTGTTTCTGTATCTTGTGCAAAATTGTAATCCGATCAAATCTCCCACATCATTGTAGTCATCCTTAATGTGAAATAAGAAATAGCAGGCGACATTTTAGAAAGGGCGTTGAAAGGTCAAAAATCATCAGTGCAGTTAATGTTCAGGAGAAGGATCTTGATGTCAGGGTAATGATGCATTTTGAATATCAATTGTTTTTTTTTTTTTTTTTTTTTTTTTTGCTGTGTTCGTAGCCTGTTTCGTGTTACCAGGTGTAATGTAATAGCAGTTGTATGTAGTAGTTAGATACAGGTAACTTTTATGGTGTACCGTCTTGTAGCATGATCCGGCTAAAAGGTAGGCCATAAAAATTGTGATTTAAAAAGATGTCAGCTTGGAGATAAAGACATTTGATTTTGATTCATGAGTAGTAAAATACAGATTTTTAAAGGGTTCATCCTTTTTACTGTTTATAAGACTTTTAAGTTGCAACCAGTGAATATGTTTTACTGATGGGTTAGATGAAAGTATTGGAAGGTGACAACATATACTGCTGAGACTGAATACATATTTGTTGCTACTTCATTATAAACTTATAATTAATGTAACTAATCAGATTGAAAGAAACTCAGATTTGGTCCTAAGCTTGAGCATTATTTGCTTGCTAACCTTTGCATGTTTGTAGACTTTTAAGTTGTTAAAATGTTCTGTAATCGATGTCATGTTAAATGTACATATACCGGGAGTAAGGGTAACACTATAACTTTGTGCATTGCTTTTTTTTCTGACACTCTGCTTTTTTTTTCTTTTTCCCCCATGTTGTTTATTGTCCTTCATGTTATGAAAAAAAAAAAAAAAAAAACACCAGTCCTATTTTTTTTTTATCCAAACATATAAGTGGTATATAGTAATACAAGCTTTTATGCATAATGTATATCTTGTAGCATATTAACTGGTAAACTTTGATCGAAAAATTAAAATGTGCTCCCCTGCTAAATTAGCCAAAAATGAACACATTAAAATACAGTTTTCCTACTCAGGTTTGCCCAGTAATCATAATTGGTTTTACATTTGGACTCATTGCCCTAGTAAAGTCATGACTACTTGGGCTAGTGGGAGGTCCAAATACTTTTAGGTATGAACAAAGTAATTTTAGAAGTCAAATGAGAAGTTGAAGTAGTTTCAGAGTAATTAAAACTAACAAAGTAATTTGAGGGGACTTGGTGCATTTCTTTTTCTCATACTTATAATAATATCAATGTTAGTGTTCCATAGGGTTTTAATTTTTGGGTGCTTGGCTCAGGTAATCTTCCATACATATAGACAGATTGAGACAGTGAGATAAATGACAAGTTTTTTTTTTTTTTTTTTCGTTGAAAAATCATTTGGTGCTTGATATAATAAACTGATGAGGATAAGATAGCAGGGAAGTAAGAGCAATCAAGTCAAGATTTTGAATTTGGGATCTCATCATTTTGTAAATTTGTCATCATCTTTTCAAAGGTATGTATATCCGGTTCTGCAGTCTAGGCTCTATCATGGAGCTAGGTAGTTTTGAATCTTAGGCTCTGTTCACAACCAAGTTGAGCCGGCTCTAACTAAGCCGCAGATCAAATATGGCATGGTGCACTTAAAAGTATGCCTTGTAATCATTGCAAAGATGGCGTGCTTGGGAGCGGGGAACCCATTAGGGGATTAAGTCGCTTTCAAGTGCACACCTTATTTGAACCATGGTTCAGTAAGGCCGCAGCGCAACTTGGTTGTGAACAGCAGCCATAGAAAGTACAGAGAAAACTGTGAGAATGCATGCTTTTAGGGAAAAAAGGCAAAAACTGAAAGGAACATTAGAAGGAAAACTTCTATTAAACATCAGGAGACCAAGATTCAGTTGAAATTGTAATCATATCTTTTCCTCTGGGATAACTGTCTATCTTGAAAATTTCATCAACATTTGTGAAAAACTTTCTGAAGTAACTTGTCAACCAACAGTCCTACTCCAATGGAAAAAAAATTGTCAGCAGAGGTAAAAATAGATTGTTTTTATACATTTGTTTTCAACACAAGTAGAAAAGAATCAGTGATTGGTCTCAAGGTGCTGAATGAAATCACACTTTGTCACAATGAGCCCCGACAACTTGATACGTCTGCTTTTCAGTCAATAACAACCCCCCAATCCTCTCATTTGTACGAATGAATGAACTTTTTATCTCTCAGAAGGAATCTGACACAGATATTTCACATTCATGCGATATTTGAGAACACAAGAACAATAAGGTTCCGCGATCAGGAAAACAAATAGTAAAACGACACATTTTTATCTTATCTGAGATTTATAACCCCCAGTACAAAGAATTAAAAATCCTCTGGGATTTCTGTGCATGGGTACTGCTTTCCGTTCTTTTCTTTACCCCCGCAATCTTAGAGATGACTTCTTACAGTAAAGAACCATGGGGTTTGAGTGTTGGTTTAAAATCTTTTCCGGAGCTATTTATTTTCACCTATTGACAAGTCTGCAAGTGGTGGCGTCTTAGTGGTTGCGTAAATCAGTCTCTGATGAGATTAGCAATTATTGAAAAACGAAATATGGGTGCATTCACACTGTTAGTTAGTTTTGGATCGGTTCTGAACTGGTCTTTAGTCGGTCATCCGACTCAAATCACTTTCAAGTTAACAGAATATTTATATATTGTTATGTTGGAGAATGGATATACAGCAGAAGGTCAAGCAATTGACCTTGGCAGTTTACAATTAATTGCCCTGGACCCAAAGTTCCCCTACACAAGAGTGAATTAAGACCAAGTTAGTTTGTATTAATTAGTCTGATATTTAATGATATCACTTTACACAAGAAAGACTCCTTGTCATCAGTCACACTGGGTTCACAGCATGAGGTCAAGTAGTTTTGATTGATTTTTTATATATTTTATTGAAATTTAGTCAAAATCAGTAGATTTTTTAAAAAAAAGTGCTTACTAAGAGGATTTGTCACTTTTGGTCTTAGTCATAGAACACGATATTGTAACAGTGACCTTTTCCGATTGTGAATGAAACTGAAGACTCTGAATGACATGGAAAATCTCAACCATGTGTATGCAACTTTTGGATATGATCAGGCAGAAAATGAACTTTTTTTTCAATAGTAAATTCATCTTTAGGTCCATGTTACTCTAGTTCTGAGCCCAGCCTCATTGTGACACCTGTGAATAGATCCTGCGGCATTTGGATCGTCCTCTGCCATTGGTAAATAAGAAATGCCGTCAAGATCAGCCCTGCAAGAGATTAGGACATTTAAAGTGAACTGTGAATTTGAATAGCTCCCTCGGCCTCTGTAAATTAGAAATGCCAGCGTGTGACTTTTAAAATGAGCTAATGTCATCTTAGGTGTTTGTTTGCTTTTGAAAATAGTCGGTGGAGTAGGGTAAGCTTGTGGAGTAGTGTATGGTATAAGGTAATATTCAACTGCCTCATTTCCTGTAATATTTTTCCACTGACTTTTTTTTTTTATTTTCAGACACTCACAACAGTGTTTTTTTTTTTGTCTAAAAATAATGCCAATCAACTTTTCAAAACTTTTAAAGCAAAAATAAAAATATATATTGTTAAAATATTAAGGGGTGGGGGGGGATGATTATTTTTATTATTTATGGTGTTTGAATTTATTGAATAATTACCGTAATCACCAGGGAAAGCATAACAGGGGGTTTATTCAGAGCTCTGTATCCATAGATGTGTAGGTCCAATACATGTTGCAGAAGTATGTCTCTGGTTTTGGGAGATCAGCTCAATTGGCGGGTCTGAAAGTAACCGGTGAGTCACTTTGCAGACGACATTTTGTTTTTTTTTTTGCTTTTAGATACATATCTGTAAAGGATACAGTTTCAAATACAGGTGTGGACGTTAAAAAACATCTGTATTTGCTATTGTTAGATCTTTTTTTAGTCTTAGACTTATCTTTATTGCAAATTATTGATCAAATGTATGTGGAGTTCAGTGATAATTTTGTTCTTGGGGGGAAGGGGGGGAGGCGGTTATTAAAATAAGAAAGGATGACCTTTTCACCTAATTTCTTCCCGAGGCAGCTAGACCATTGGTAGAGATAACTCGATGAAATACCAAGTGATTATTAACGAAATGACGGCCCCTTTGACGATGGTTGATCTCTCAGGCCGTAGAGATGACCTGTCTGAGGTTCTTTAGAACTTTTATCTTTGAAGAAGAAAGGAAACCATGGGGGTTGAGCACTGATAGAGTAAGCATGGTATTTTGGCCAGTTTGGTGAAAAGGAAGATGATTTCTTTGAGGTAATCAAAAAAGATGATTTTTGAGGTGATCTGTATAAAAATGAAGAAACTGGAAGAAGATTGATTTGCTGACAGAATTGTTTTCTTTGAAATTTGAAAATTCAGTAAGTACGTGGATGTTTTTGGCATTTTTATAAAGGTGAATAAGAGTTTTATTCTGATGTGTATGTCATGTTTAATAGATCGAGAGAGAAAAAATGTGTTTTGTGTGTGTGTTTGTGTGTGTGTGTGTGAGAGAGAGAGAGAGACTACCTTAAGTAAAATCACTGAAAATAACTTAAAAACAGCTAGCTTGGTTTCTCTTTCAACATGGCTTTATTTCAAAATTTTTTAATGTTTCAGAAGCGGCATGATTAGATATTGAAAACATAATTTAAGGCTGAATGTCCACTTCAGTCTTCCAATTCTTGCTGTATGAGTGTTGCATAAAGTCGTACACATGCAATATCTGAACTCTATCAATTTTTTTTTTTTTGGGGGGGGGGGGAGGAGGGAGGGGCATCATGAAACATTTACCTAACATTTACTTAATTTTTTAAAGTAATCTCAATGTATGGAAGAAAAATGACGTCTAAAATGTGCCAGACTATTCCACAAATATGTTGGGCTCGGTATTTAAGCGAATCCAACACTTAAGGTTTAATCAAGCAAAAAAAAAGCGAATAAACTGTCCCGTCTGAAAGTCCAGCCTTAGAGGCATGTTCGGAATTTTCAGGTGATTTGCAAGTGGAAAGTAAGCGTGAAATCATGATTCTGTTGTTATTTTTGTGTATAATTGTAGCCCCAGTTCATGTCTGTATCTTTATTTCATTTCTGGTTCACTAATAAGTCCGACGATGATATCAGCCATTTGCACAAGGGTGAGGAAATATCCACAATTAATATTTACTCCATCGAGCTACCGGCTGAATTTAATTCCTTGTTCGGGGTGAAATTTGCTACAAATGAAATTAATTTCAAATGATCCTTTTTTGACATGCTAAGGAAAAGGAGCTTAAATCAACCAGTGAAGAGGAAAGAGAGAAAAATATTCTTGCCGAAAAATGTTTTCCCTCGGGGATGTTGATGGAATATACTGGTCGTAGGGCAAGTAAAAGGTGTTAGGTGAAATTAATTTTAATCTGTGGCTTTTCTAGTGTAAGAAAAGAGCGGTTCATGACTTATTACACCATTGAGTTGTGAAAATAACAATGGCGGATTTGCCAGGTCTGATGAACCTGAATAGTCACCTTTTCTTGTGAAATAAAGCCATGGTTCATTACTTATTGCATAATTTATGTAGCGGGTGTATAGTTAACGTTGAGGAAAGGAGACTGATAGACGCCCGTGTCTAAAATTTGAAAAAGAGTTTAAAACTAGGTCGTGATCTGTCTATAATAGAAGTCTGCTTAACTAGTATTTATGGACACTTAAGAAATAGTACTAAATAACTTTATTGTTACCAAACACACCACGAGAGTAAATAATATTACTTAATAATTTTATTGTAAGCAAACAGACCACAAAAATAGAAAATCTATTAATAGTAAATACTATATTTTAAAAGATGTAAACTTTAAACCAACCATTTTGCTGTCATGATAGAAAGATATTGGAATAGCCAAACCTTTCTTTGACTCAAAGT
This sequence comes from Lingula anatina, assembly GCF_051362555.1. Taxonomy (NCBI): domain Eukaryota; kingdom Metazoa; phylum Brachiopoda; class Lingulata; order Lingulida; family Lingulidae; genus Lingula; species Lingula anatina. The sequence continues at coordinate 12,910,561 of NC_141776.1, read as the reverse complement.
AGAACTTTTCAGAATAAAAAACCTGAAGAGTCTGAGGGCATGTTCATATTGTGCTTAGCTTAAACTGGATGTAGCCTCAATGACATCATATGGCCAGTTCACACAAGAACCCAAACTGCACCTCGGGTATTTGAATTCCCTGTTAAATGATCTACCAGTACTTGTCTAACAGCATAAGTGGCTGTGATATAACTTGTCTGATGACATCACTTAAGCCTGAACCAGATCAGAGTAAGATTTCAGTCATGTTAGATGAAAATGGATCATAAAAAAGTTTTATTATTTGGTTATTGATAACATCATTCAGACTGTTTCCAGTCTAACACCCCATTTTCCATAGATTAGATCAACCTACTTTAGATCGACCTAACTCCCTGGGGGTTCACGCTAAATAGCTGTCAGCCGGGCGGACACGAAAGTTAATTACCCTGTTACAGCTTGTAGTAGGCGGGACGGACATTTAAGTCGGATTATCTGAAAGTAATCTAGTGAGACTCCCCGCGGGGATAGATCGATCTAAAATCTATGGGAATAGAGCCTAAGTTAGCCCTCTTATAAACACAGCTTTTACGAGAAAAACAGTCTTCTTACAGCAATATTTATGAAATAATAAGCCCATTCCAAATCCTGAATAATAGATGAGTTACAGTTTCCCTTCAAAACTAAGTGTTGGAAAAACGATATAACAATGTGACATTTGATCAGCATGGAGAAAGGGATAATCCAGTAGAGTCTATCGGCAAAGTGGATTTCTAAATTACAGCCATCGAATCACATTTGGGTTTTGATCCCTAGTGTGGTGGGGTCACTGGATTTGTTTTGGAGTAGAAATTTGCCCCATTCATATCTTGGCGTTGAAGCATAGAGTACAAAATTGCATTTGTCGCCATTGAATGGGTTTGTTTGAGCAAGACTGTGTGTCTTTTCTTTTTTTGCGACTCTCATTGAAGTGGACATGAACATTTTAAGTGTCGGTCAGTCAGAAAGTTATTTTAAGAAATTGTTTGTCTTTTTGTTTCTTTCTTCTGCTTATATCATTGACGTGGGCAGTATATTTGAGCTGTGGTTTGTTAAGACATTGGCAAGAAAGATATTTTCGAGTTTAAGCTCTCTTTGTAGTTAAGATCGTGGTTTTAGAACACATTTAATATTGCTCAGTGAGACTTTGTCAGGTAAGAGATTATAACAAAATAAGTTAAATATTCATGTATTTTGTTTCTTTGTTTCATTCTTTCCCAAGTCAGAATAAGTACAATATCACACTTGGCGTAGCTGGGATGAGATTTTCCCAGCTACTGGCAGATTTCCGGATTTTTTGGAGAGCTGGGAATATCATTGGCCTGTGTGGCCCCCTGAACACCATGCCACATTATCTGACTTTTTCACTAAATTGCAGTCTCATCTCTGGATTGGGCATCTAATAAGTTGTATTCAGGTCAAGCTGTGTGTGTTAGACCCTTATTTAGCAAAAACAATAAATCTGTCTTGAAATTTCAACACTTTTTCCTGAGCATCAAGTTATATCACATCCAAAACCATTTACAGTGTTACGATCCATAAACCCTATTTATGATTTCAAAGTGTCTAGGTTTTTTTCCCAATTAGAGTATCAAGCTAAACACCCGGGGCCTTATAGATAATCTGATGAATGAGTAGGAGGTTCAAAGTGATTAGTTCATTACCTCATAACAATCAGAGTTTGGCAATATTGTTTCTACGCCTTGAAAGGAGTTTGTTTATTTTGGCTTAAACTAATCTACGCTCATATACTTGATTACTGTCTGTTCTTGTGTTGTGCAATTCCATTTTTCTCTTTGTGCAAACTCGTTGGGTTGATGTTTGTCTCGAGGGAGCTAAATAAACAAACTGCACGTAACTTTACATGTAAGGGATTACCTCATGTCATACCGTTTACATGGAGATTATGCCATAGCTTACTGCTTACATGGATGTTACGCCTTCTGTTACAGTGGCCCATTCTTTGGGTTGCAGATCATTTTGGAATTTTTAAGCCCCTTAAATATGGGTATTGTAATGATGTCAATTTTTGTTATATATTGGAATGTCACATGGTAAGCCCCTGTTTTTTCCCTCTTGGATTTGCAGAGTTGTGCAAATTTTAGTTCCAAATGTTCCCCCCCCCTCCTCCTCCTCTTCCCCACTCACCATTTCCTACTTCTCACTTGTTATGAAACTTATTTATAGAATTTTTTCTTTGCTTGAATATTTTACTACAGAAACCTTTCTACAAGTTGATGTCTTGATGGAAAAAGAGAATACAAACTTGTTTGCTTATTTTTCTGCTGTATTTTGGTTGACTTTTCTCATTGGAATTGACTCCTTTTTACTTATAACCAGGTGCGATTTGTTAAGGTTTAACTTGAGAAAACTGAAAACTCACACCGGCACGTGTCATTGGCAAAAAGTTTCGAAGCTTTGAACATAAGATTGTTTTGATAAAGAGCAGAAAATGTAAACATCGATTGTCATTTGGATCAACAGCAACAAAAAATTACGGAATAATTCTTTTTGATCAGTCACGTCTTCAGCCACAAGCATGACATCACTGGGGCCAGGACTATAATAAGTATTCCTGTTTATGTTGACTTTGGAATTGCATTTACAACTCTTGTGAATATTTTTCCAGTAGTATAAATGATCTCACTTGATTGGTACACTAAGATATGCTGGAAATTGGTGAGTACTAATATAACTTTATATAGGCGAGTAAGTTTTAGGTGATTATTAAGTAAAATATCACTTGGAACTTAACTAGAGATTTTATTGTACCTGGGCTCTTCAGCTATTAGAAGTTTTGAGATGAAGTTTCTTAAAAATTGCAACTCAGTAAAATATTTGGAGCACTGAAATTGCAAAATCAATGAGAAATGCAACACTGAAATTTGTATAAGACATAAAAAGTTTTCATCACAAATGTCACCTTATTTCACCAAATAAGTACATTTAATCTTCACACACAAATACTCAAGAGAAAGATTCGAAATAAGTCATGCAAACTAGAAGTCTAACATTTAGAGAGGGCTTTTTTGATCATAATCCCATGTGAGATCTTTGGTAAATATGAATTCTCAATGAGGGGTGAGCTGCGCAAGAAGAACGTTTGTGTTGAGAGTACACGCAAATGGTCCTGCTCCTTATTCAACCATGCTCGCTCAACCATGGGTGGGTTTCACCAACAAGTCGATCCTTTTCTTTTAGCGGGGGACGTTTGACAGAATATTGCATTCAGAGCGAAAGGATGTAGGGTCGGGTAGCCTTTGTGGCGGAGTTTAAAGCACAAAAAGTGGTAAGTCGAAACCCTCAGATTCCCGCGGTTGGAATGAATGGAAGGGCTTATTACTCAACAATATGCGACTGTGATGCATTCAGGCATTGCTAAATTTTACTGCTCAGGGGGGTTCTTTAAGTGCTGGAGTTAGGGACTTAATAACGTGTGTATTTTTTATATATATAAATACACCTACATAAATTACAACTCAAATCTAGGGGCTGTGAAGCTGCAATGGCGGTTTGGTTGAAGTCGGTAGCATGTTTTTGTTGTTGATACCAGTAGTTGTTGTGTTTGGGATATGTATTTATTTCATGGTCAACATAATGAAGATGTGGCATCACCCCAAGGTAAGAAATGGATCTTTATTGTAAAATTTAAAAGATCATTTGATTCCTATTCAATTTAATTACTCTGTGGGGTGGTATTATTGTATATAGTTGATTGGAAGTTTTAAAAATGCTGGAAGGGATAAGGATCATTCTTCGCTGTTTGTTTACTGTTTTGTTTATTAGTTTGTTTGTTTATTATTTTTGTTACAAGTCGAGTGGAAGATGCCCTTGACTTAACTAGGCTGCAGTGGTGAGCTGAAGTGAACTTGTAGAACTGGAGGGGGTTGAGTTTTTTAACTGACTATTTAACTCACGCTTTGTTATAAATTCAACTTTGTGAACTTTCCTACGGACATTTCACAATATCTCAGTATTTATGTTTGCTTGAAAAGTTATTCTTTGGTGGATGGATGCTTATTCTGGCAAACTTTTTGTCAAGCCAAATAAATTTAAATGTTTAACCAAACTATTTTTTACAGCTAATTAGTGAAAATCACTTAACTGGGCAAAATTTATATTTAAAATATAGCTAGCCTGTGTACAATGATGTACTAGTAAGTTTTTTTTATTGCCACTTGTATCATTATGGTAAAAAAGGAAATCATTTACAAAAAATCTTAACGTTTTTTACTAGCTATGACTCAGTCAGGTAGGTGATCAAGGTCGGTTGATGGAGTTTTGAAACACCATACATAGTAGGTAAAAAAAAAAACACATTAAGACTTTTTGAAGACGATTTACTTTTTTTACTGAAGCCCAGGTGTGTTTTAAGTATTATGCTTGTGACATGTTGATTTGAAGACTTCTGGAAAAGAATTGTTTTTAGGGCTTTAACACTGTGCTGAAAATGTGAGTAGAAAAATATCATTCTGAGGAATATAGGCAGTGAGTTTTTATTTATGAATCACATTTGTTTATGGTGGATTTCATTGTTGTTGTCTTTCATGTCAGGATTGTAAAAAAAAAAAATCGATGAAGGCTCAAAATGTCATGCCACTCGCGTCTCAGATGTAAGCATAAAAATATCATTGTTTATCTATTTTTCACCACTTGAAATTTTCTGATGTTACTACATAACAAAATCTCTTTTCAAATTGGTACTTGTTTATTAAAGGCTACTGCCGATTTGACCATCATCTGTGGCGCCCCTCTCCCCCCTGGTCAGTTGACTTTGGTCTTGTGTAAATTAATGGGACAAATAGCCATCAAGTATGTCCAAACACCAGGATTATAAGAGAAAAATTGTGTTTAATAAATCAAGTATATATAAATGTAGGGGTATTTTAAAAAGTATGTGGTAGTTTTATTAATGGGGAGTGTTAGCTAGTCTAAGAGTTTTGAGTCTCAAAACAGTAAGGTGTTGATATTCCTGAGAGAGAGAGATTTTTCTGGCAAAGCAGTATATGGTCAGTTTTTATGAGCATACTTTCCAACACCAACCATGCTCATCTATTAAATCACATTTGTCAGGCTTTATTTTAAACAAAATAGATTGGAATTTTAACTGTGCTTGATTTAACATTCCCAATTATTGTGAACAATTACATGAACCATCCCTCTTCTTCCACCTCCATACGCCCCGGGAATCCCAGCTATTTCTGTGGACACTGGCCCTTTGTTTGTCAATAAGCAATATCCATTCCTTGGTTAATGAATTTTATTCAATGGAGACAAGGTGTTAGGTGCCAGATGAAAAGATTAAGTGACAGCTGACAGAAGGTATGACCAGGTGAAAAGCTATGACCATAAGAGTCAAGACTGTGTTCACGCTAAAGTCAAAAAGCTCTCATCTGAATCGATCCAAGTGATGTCAGCAAATAAGATTGTACATTGTTTTATTTTATACTGGTAGCCTGTTAGATCCAGTGTTCCTGGCTTCTTGGTACTTGGGAGTTAAGTTGTAACCTAAATAGTTAGGTAAACACTTAAGGACAGCAAGTAATATTGAGGATGTGTATTAGGCAGTTTTTAATGGGTGAATATGTAGTGATCATATATGCTGTGCAAAATAAATAATTAAATAAAATAAATTAGCTTGTCACCATAAATTGTAAAAGCAAATGTTTGTTTGCTGGTTGGAAATTGACTTTGAATATCATGAAAAAAGAGGACTGTGGAAGGAAACATGTTTTTCAACATGGAGCCCAGATGAAGTTAACTTCAACAGGTTGGTGAAACAAAAACAAGTGAAAAATAGGTGTAAGTGACATTTAACATACAAAGGTTTCAAAAGCTCACCTTTTCTTTTCTAAAACAGGTGAGTGCACTGTAAAACTGTTTGGTGGTATTGTAACTGTGAACAAAACTGGTCTGTTGATATTTCATCTCGGTTTACAAGATCAGTTTCATAATTTTCAATCAAAAGGTCGCTGATTTGACATAAATGTCACCTTGTCTTTTAGCAGCAAAAGGCAGGAGTTGATAAGCCAATAGGTTTAGGTGGATTTCTATTGTGTTGGTAATTTGGGTTTGATGTGGTAAATATTTATATTTTGGAAAGGCTTTGTTGAAAAAATGAATTAGCTGGAAGGATTAGAATGGGGATGAATGTACAAAAACATTGGGATTCCAAATACAAGAGGCAGGTGAATGGCTTAGAATGATGTCAGCAATTTGATCTTGCTACCTGTTTTTGCCCTAACTGTTATAACACGCGCCCTAACATTGTTTTCAGAATGAACGTCCTTGTTTTGGCATATTTTATGGTATTTCAAGAAGTATTCAGTTGTTTTATGTATGGTTATATGGTCAGTTTTGATCAAGGCTTTTAATAGACTTGATCATAAGTCTTGGTAGATGTTGAACGTCAGAAGGTAGGATACAGAGTTATTTTTCAAAGATTTTTTTGCATTTGATAAGGTAAGATAAGAATAATTTATATACAGTTAATGGCCACAGATTCAGGCTCAATGTAAGTGGTTGTATATGCACATTGAAACTTAATGTACAAGTGATTTTGTTTTTTCTAATGTGAATGAAAATTGAGGTATGTAATGGGTTCTCAGTGTATATGATTCTTTAGTTGTTATGTAATGAATGCATGATTGGGTAATTAAGGCATTAGCTTCTCTTTGAACTACAACATTAAGACCTTATCAGAAATTATTATTGAAAATTTGATATAAATCAAGCATTTCAGATTGACATGTAACTTGAAATTTATTAACCATGTAACCATAGAACTAAGTTCAACATAAACCAGACTAGTCCTGTAATATTCCTGATATTACATTTGGTACGTGTGGTCGTAGACTTGCAAAAGAAAGAAAAAAAATTGCATGCATTGATCCATGGAATACACGAAAACATTGACACAAAACTGACTCCAGTAAAATAGGTTAGAAAAACTTGTAACAACAACACTCCCAGATAAAAAGTCACAAGCCTAGCCCATTATGTCAGTCTTTTACACAATAGTCTTAATATCACTGGGGTCATATCCCATCTATGTCTTTGGAATGAAAAGTTTGTGTATCTTAAAACTGATCTTATTGTGTGAAAGCCTTGTGGGAGGTATAGGAGAGAGAACCGTTAAAGAAAATACCGAGTGAGATGTTTGGAGGTAACTTGAATGATGAACAAAACACCCCGACAATGGTGGAGTTTGGGAAGTCAAACAAGAGAGAAAGGCGTGCTACTGTTATGCCCTGCACAAGGGGGCAGTGCTGAGATAAAGGTTGGAATTGCGGGGTGATATTTACCAGTCAAACATCAACGTCCGTTGTCATAACTTGCTGTAACAGAGACAGGGCTTTTTTAACGTGTGAAAGACACATTGGAGTCGTGGCAAAATGAGTTGTAGTTTTTTCGAGAATAATCTGACTTGGAAGCTGTTATATTTTTCATCATGAACAGAGCGGTAAGTGTTCTTAAATCAAACTTGTGTACTGTGTAAATTTAGGATGTATGCCTGCACCATTTTAGACAGTAACATTCTTCTTATTCATATTTCCAACTTCATGATGGGCAAAAAAGACAAAGTTTTTTTTTTCTTCTTACTGGTGGCGCTTTTCCAGCTCTGAACAAAAAGATGCATGGTGCTATTCATCACATGCATGATAATATTTCAGTTTGTCTCTGTGTCAGACAGAAATGTAATATTGCGTTATTGCTTCTGAAACCAATTGTTTGGCATATTTGACCAAGGAATTTGCCTATCATAAGACTGGTTTAGAGATAGTCTAACCTAAGATAAAAATCATCCTAAAATGTCACTGGATCATTGTGATTTTGCTGTCTGCGGCCCAGTGATAACTCTATAATATAGGGTTAGGGCATGTTGTGTCAAAAGGCACCCTATTGAGAATTAATTTGGGGGGAGGGGGAGCTGTAGCAGGATAAACCCTTCACACTTTGTCTTCTACAATGAGACTGACTTTGACAAGTCCATCTTAAAGTAACGCAACGTTGCCAAATTTCACCTCAAAGGAAACTTGCCTCTCTCTCCCTCCTGCTTAATTTCAAAGTTAATCCCGGCCATTATGATGACATAACACTGTGATTAACCTCCGTACTTCACAGGCACTTCATGAGCACACCTGAGCCTTGTTTACTTTTCATATTAGGTATTATTTTCCATATTTCTGGAGTATAAATGTTTGTACATGCTTAGGGAGCAAGAATCAACTACGTATTGCAAGCATGCGTGATTGTTTCAAAGGAAAGGGGGAGAAGGTAGTAGTTGACTCGCAGGTTTGATCGAGATGACAATACTGAAGTGGTGGTAGATGGGATTGTAACAGTGGACACTGAGTGGCCATTGGTCAGTTGTGGTCATAGTGTAGTGACTGTGGATAAAATGTAATAATGCACTGGTTTGCATGGAGAGGAAGAGTTTAAGTTATTTTTAAGAAGTGTAGAAACTGGGAAAAACTGGGAAATGGGTTTGTTTTAGTGGACAATACTGGACATAGGTTGGACAATAGTGGACATTGAGTATATATTTGTGTGGATGCCCCCATGTACTGTCACAGATGAGGAAGTTTTGGCAGGTATGCTATTAGACTGTTCTTGAAAATTAAATGCAAAAATTTATTTGTAATTAGATTTTTTTTTATTTAAGGGATTTTAAGCATGTGTTCTTTACCACATCTTCCGGTAGCCTGAGAATTATTCACAAGTCGGGCTCAATTTGTCAATAGGGACCAAAATATGGAAATTGATATTTTTCTTATTTATGGGAATTTTCATGAAAGGTTTTATAGGACCTAGTTTGAACTATTAGCTATAAATATGGGTGTATCCAGGGTTGAAAGTTGGGGCAGGGGAGGGGAAGGGTCATAGGGAGCCAGGTGTGAAAGAGAGGTCACCATTGACCACTGTGACCATTTGGGATAGGCTATGGTCATAATAACAGATTTGGACAATAAAAAATTGTTCTGAATGTTAGACAGATTGATTTGACCTTGGAGAGATTTGTAACATGGCTTGTTACAAGGCCTATAATATGAATTGATAGTTTTTTTTTTTTATTTTGTGTGTGTTTGTGTTTGGGTTGATTTAGTTATTAAATAGTTGCAGAATAGTCATCAATGTAGTATGTATGTAATACCAGTATGCCTTGTGAAAATATAATTATTTTCTCTTATTCAAAATTTTTCTAAAAAAATGTAGATGAAAATTACCTGGAAATTAATTTTTTCGTCATTTATCATTAAATAAATAATGATTCAATTAATTAATTTATTTATTTATTAAGTATTGTGTAATACAGCTTACCTTTATGAGGCAAGAGGTAACACTAGTGGGCTGGATTTGGTCTTAAAGTGCAATTTAAGTTCACAAGTGACCTTACACGATCTTAAACATTACAGCAGTAGTCTTAAAATGTACTGAATCTGCTTTTAAGATCAAAAATGATCTAACATCTACTTAAATGGTCAAGCAGTTTCCTCCCCTCACAATGGGGGATACCTCCCCTCACAATAGAGGACACCTCTGCTCACAATAGGAGAATGTATAAGGGGAGACAACTTAATTGGCTGTTAGACCAGAAATAGTCTTACTCATGGTTTAAGATCATGTAAGACTATTTGTGAACTTAAATTGCACTTTAAGACCAAATCAAGCCCACTAGTGTAAAGAAAGTGAAAAACTGATTCTGGTATAGTAACGAACATAAGGACTCAAAGAATTGTTGAAATTATAAGGCTGTACATTGCTTGACACTGGTTCGGTGCCAGGACCAGCTGGAGATGGAAATTAACTCATTTGGGAAGTGAACATTTGATGATATGGGAAACTAGAGGCACCAGATTTACTGGGTCAATGTTATTGTAGCTTGTGCTGTGTAACACCTCACCGAAATAACATCACTATTTGCTGATACCCCTGTATAAGAGAATTAGAACCCCAAACAAATATTTCCCCAGTGAAATGAAGTGATTACTAAAAAAATATTCCGACATTGTCCATTATTTTGCTTTAGACCTGGAGGTCTGGGTGATGGGAGAAAGTTTTGTGATGAGAAAAGTTGTGCCTTTGGTCTGTCTGGCAGAATGTTTTACAGAAATGATTGTGAGTTTCGATTATAATTTTAACAAAGTTAGTGTCTGTTAAGTTCGGGTTTTAGATTTACCCATGGTCCGTGTTGCAGACAGTGGGATGAGAGATGAAAAATTAGGGCAAATGTTGTGCAACTGTTTTGCGATGTGATTTACATTGACTAGTGTATGTGTCACTGATGGAAGGTGACGGAGAATGGTGGAAAAAGTTCCCCTCTGTTCGTCTGACAGATGTTGGAAGAAATAATTGGAAGAGTAATTTTTCTGAACTAATGAGACAACTTTGTAGTTAGATGCTTTCAGTAAGAACATTTATTTCATACATTCAAGTTTGATATTTTGTATGGGAAAGGAACATAAAAAATCAGTAAAATCACTTTCAAAAGTATATTGTAAAGTTATTTTCACCACTTAGCAAACTTCATTGTGTTCAACATTACATGTTTTAACCAATCAAGTGATTTCTCAGATCAGATCAGAAATGTGGAAAACTGGGAAGGGGGGGGGGGGGGGGGGGCAATGAATTTACTCAAATTAGGCCTGGCTCTCACTTCCAAGGAGAGTAGGGGGTAGATTGATATCTTTAAGGGCATAGATGGTTATCATGCAGGTAAACTGTTACCTCATGGGCCAACCACTGGTCTAATCAACCGTGCGAAATCTTGCATAATTTTTAGCTTAGGACCTTTTGTGAAAATATTGTCATATTGCAAGAGTGCCTTCTAGCCTTGGGTGCTCATTGAATTGTGGAATTAGTCAGTGAATTTTGTTGGGCCGGGTGAAGTTTTAGCACCAGTTTGCTCAGTTTTGATTGGTTGATTAGGAAACGGCAATGCCAGAATAAGTGGCAGTTTTTAAAAGTATAAAGTTGGAGAACCCTTATTGGAAATAATTTTATTTGTCTGAAATGCCTGAGAGTGCCTTCATAGAATCAGAAGTCTCTGCAAGTCAAAAAGTTTTTACTCTTTGAAAAAAGAAGTCTTTAGACTTCCATTGATATTTATCAATATCAAGGGGGGAAAAGAAACAGTTTTACACTTACTGCAGCAAGGATAAACCAAGTTGCAAAATATCCAGCACTTTGCAGGCAGTGAAAATATCCCGGGGGAACTCTTAAGAAGTGCATGGTCAAGAAATCCGAGCTCTGTTTATCCTGGCTTAAAAGGGAGAGTCCAGTGGCAAAGTGACCAAATAGCTGGACAGAGCGTTTGGTCACAGGGGTCGTTCACCTGGGCAGTTGGTCAATTTTGTGATGGTCAAGAATTTTTAGCAGAGCGTAAGTAGAACATTAAATGTTGTCATGAGGAATTGAAATGAGTGGTATGAGAAAAGATTTCTTTTTCTTTGACTAACTTTCTTATTGCAGCATTGCAATTTAGTCTGAAATATGTGAAAGATGGTGTAATTTTTAGGGGAGGGAAAATCTTATATTCATTCATGTGGATCAAGTATATGAATATGGAAGATTAGTTATTTTTTTGGACATTGGTCATTTGGTTGACCACTAGAGTCAGGCAAGGATTGCAAAAAAAAAAAAAAAAAAGTGTACCTGGTTTTTAAATCAAGTTTATACTTTTTACCTGAAGTAAGGACTTTTTTCAATTTCTTAAAAATATTTTTGTTTTTTGTAAAAGATAATTCAAACCAGTTTTTGTGCTGTAAAGTTAATCAAGTGCCTGCCATAATGTACATGAAAATTATTTTACAGCTTATTTGCTGAAAAATATTGAACCCTGGGTCATGTAATTAATAATACCTTCTATCCTGATACCGCATAAGAGCTTTCATATATATATGAGATGAAGTAGGCAGTTTTATTTTGATGCTCAGTGAATTAGATGATGGTCATTTATAGTATTTGGTGGTGAAAGTGATTTTGTAGCGCAGAGTTTCTAGTCTATTGGATTGGCTGAAACTCATTTGGTGAGTGCGTGTGCATGCACATTCTTGTGTGTGATGAAATAGTATTGAAAAGTGAAGAGTGTATTTGTTGATATCAACATATCTGTAGATGCTGGAGCAGCATGCTTTCTTAAAATTTGTGGGAAAAACCTTTCGGGTTAATGAATTTATCATTGTTATGCTTTTAAATGTCTTTTTGACATTGGAGGTATTTGTCTGCCTAATGCAAGCCTTAACGAGGGTAATTATATTTTATTTCATGTGCACTAACAGTTTGGTCAAAAATTTTAAATAAATATCAATATGCCCTCTCACATTTTGCAGTTGTAACTTTCGGTAAAACTTGATACAAATATGGAAAGCAAAATTTTGACATAGTGAGTAGAGAAAACAAGTGTTAAGTTTCTTGTTTATATATGCTCGGAGGTGAAATGTTTGTTTACCTGGTTAAGATTTAGGTCTTGTTTGTTTGTATACAGTTTGTTTTGCAGTAGTGAGTCAAAATGCTTTGAAATTGTACTCGTGAATAATAATATTATTATTGTATTTTTGACTTTGATGGGAGAAACTGTTTGTTTTTCTAATTTGAATTTGACAAATAAAAGTCCTCAAAACAAAGCTACTGGATGATTATCGTATGATTGAATTAGGATTTTTTGTAACTTAAAAGTTAAATTTTTGTTTAAAGGTATAACATTCTTGTATATATATCCAAAGTTTGTTTACTGTAACAGTTTTATGTAAACAAACCATGTATATACAAGATTGTTCTTTGGAATTTGGCTTTCGCCCAAAATGTCACAATGTTTGAAAATTGTTTTGATGGCATTATTAAGTATTTATAATCTTGATTGACCTAGTTATGAATATTCCCAACAAAAGCCATGAAATTGTTGGCGAGAACCAGTGGCAAATAAATAGTGAAAAGAAACCCCATCCTGACTTCTGTTTCAACAATGTACATTTTTTCATGGGCGCTGGTTTTGTTGACACACGTGCAGATGCTAATTTACAAATAGGGTCAAAAAGGCATTATTCCCCAGTTTCAAACCAGCCCCCAAATACAACAATATTTAATCCTATGCATTGTGTAAAGTTAAAAGTGGTCACTTCAACACCTCGAGCCACTTCCAGTTTATGAAGCGATCAATTTATAAATGAGGTTAAAACCTCCATTTTTCCACAAATCCTCAAAATCGTAACACAACAAATACAGTTCACAGCTTGATAATTTTCCAAATCCCTCTTGCGTCAATTTTTCACGTAGCAGAACCGTATATTGTTTAGTTTGTTTATATCTGACCAAAACAAAATCCTCAGGTTATTGTTGGAAGGGTCATTAAATAATGGACTCTTATTTTTTCCCCAGCCCTAAGGGGAAGGGGATTAGCCTTGGGCGGAATGGAAATGGCGCCATTTAGGGTTTGTTTACAAGTGATGTAATTTCTTGTAGATCTGATGCGTTGATTAAGGCAATTCATCCTCACGCTGGATGCTCCTGTGTACTGTCTTATGCAATGGGAAGTAACGGCCCTCCTGCCCTTGACAATGTAATTTGGTAACACCTTGAATGGGGGTGGGGATGGACTTGATTGCAGTAGAAATGGCGTCCTCTCAAGCTTGCTCTGGTGAAGGAAGTTTTGTCCCCGTTTTGAGGAGGATTATGCAAACTTTGGAGTTGGTACGCTGATGAAGTGTTCCAATTTGTCTTTGTCTTGTTTGCGGCCCTATGGGCAAGGAGTGAGGGTTTAACAAGAAATTTGGCCGCATCCACTTTGAAGATAGCCTGCGGTAAACAATGAGATACAGGTAGAAAGGACTTCTGTTGTTCCGAATTTCAAAAACTGTTAGCAAGTTATTGTGAAATGAATGATTTGATTTGTAGACCTCTTCTCCATTGGACCCTTTCCTTAATGTGTTGCCATGGTGATGTATAAACTAAGATTAAAGATATCATTACTTTTTATAAGATACAATAAATTTCTTCCCTTTCCAAGAAATGGTATTAAGATATTATTTGCAACTTTATTATAATTAGCGGCCATCTGTTGAACCATGAATTATTTTTAAGGTCCAGTAAGGAAAATAGTAATTTGAGGAGCATTAATTTTTTCTTCAACTTAAGCTAATAGCTGAAAGTTGAGCTGTGGTCAGACAATAACTAGTTAAGCCTGAACAGTGGTCTAAATGTAAAGATGGAAAGTGTGTGTAGTTTATCTCAAGATAAATCCTTAGTGGACTTCTTAAATAAAGGAGCTGTTGAACTGAAGCAATTACTGCATCATTTTTGCAGCAAATCAAATGTGAACTAATTTTATTGAGCTATTACGGATCCGTTTTAGGTCAATGTAGACTTGAATTTTGGGCTAAAAGTTGAGACCAATTGTGGGGTTAAAGCTCTCATGTGAAACGCCTTCTAATGCTATATTCCCTGCTACGAGTTAAATGAACCATGGCTATTGTAATGTCCAATTTTGAAATTCGAGTAGCAAGAGAGACATTATGTCATGCTTGCAGAGAAATGTTATAGGAACTGGGGTCATATTTTATGCCAGTTTCTCCAAAATTCCATCTGTTAATGGACCATTGTATTTTTTTCTCTTCATTTTTTGAGGTAGAAAAATTCAGAAACAGAACATGATGAAAATGAGACTTACCTATTCAAGACTATTATCCAAGCAATTAGTAGTATTTGATAAATTTAGATTTTTTTTTCAGAGAAATTATTTAATGATGGTAATTACTCATATTAAAAGTACAGACTTGCTGGACTCGGAGGTTATTTATTAATCAGAACCTTCTGTGACCAAGGCAACAAACATAAATAAGATACAAAAGTCTTGATGGAAAATTTGCCCTTAGTGCTTAGGTGGATTTATATGTAGGCTGAAGCAAAATTTCAGAGCCGGACCATTGTGAGTATACGTATGGAGATTGCTCTTATATCCAGATATGCTATTGTGTTGGAAAATGTGTAGCACCTTGCAGAGCTGTTGCTTTGATCATTGTAAATTAATTAGTCTGTATTGTGACCTAACATCAGGCTGACAGCTTTAAAGCATGATCCCAGATTAAGTGCTCTACAACATTTTCAAAGGTGGCAAAAGCTGGGGTCTTAGATGAGATTTCTGCCTCGTTCGCACTAAAATGAGTACTAGTATTGTCTTTAATGCTGAGGTTACGTCTTTTATAAGGGTTTAAAGTGCTAATCTTTCAAGTTATGAGGTTGGAATGTATTGTTTGAGATAAGTTTGCCATTGTATGCATTTGGGCAAATATTCTACTGTAATAAGTGTATTTATTTCCAGTAAAATTCACTGATGTACATGATGGTGTGTATATGTTTGGGATTAAGAGAGAGAGAGAGAGAGAGAGAGAGAGAGGGGGGGGGGGGGAGTGAAGAAGTGGGATCCAGAAATAACTAAATACTTGATGGATGCCTTCCTTGTGGTAATCAAGATGAAAGGATTAAGCATACTGTAGTTTTCTTTGTATGTTCTAGCATTTATTTCCTTACAAACAAGGGCCAAACAGGTCTGCAAAGTAATTTAATTACTTTGTTCCTGTTGTGACGTTATTGCTGTGAGTTTTCTGTTCTTGAACCAAGACTTTTTTTTTTTACTTTTGATTACTGTTTCACCCAGAATATTACATTCTTGATTTATTCATAATTTTTTTTTCAAAATGGTTAAATATTTACCTCCCTGTTAAGTGCACCCCACCCCCACCCCCATTCCCATGTTTTTCTCCAAGTATTGCATTGTTCTAAAACTTTCTGATTGAGTTTCATTTATCAAATACAATATTTACAGGTGGCACATTCCATCTAATTTTCAACAAAACCCTTCTAGTCTCTGCATGAAGCAATTTATACCCCTTTCTTCAGTGACCCTGCTGTGTTTCTCACCAAGTCATCATTGTATTTTATATTGAGTTTTGTTTCTAGGAGTTTGTATGCATGTGTATTTGATTAAATAGCAGGTGCATTTAGCTTATTCAGTTGACTTATTGAGTTATGTTGATTGGTATATCAGATAATTGCTTCAGTGCTGTACCCTGTGCTTCAGAGGATAATTGAAAATTTTCAGTTTTTTAGCCGAAATGATCCCAGTTTCATTATTTCTCATCCTGTTTTTTTGCTAGTTTTCTTTTTCTACTTCAGAAATTGAAAAACCATGTATCATACATAACTTAGAAAGTGCCAGAATGTTTTTGAGAAAATAATCAAATAATTCCCTGATGTGGGTGTTGTTTGGCCATAATGAAAGGCTCTAGTATTAAAAAAAAATCGAAATTTGTAAATATTGAATTTCAAAATAAATTTTAAGTCTCTGATGCATGGGGTACTGTATATGTATTTGTATATGTGGGTATGTATTGCATATATGTACTTGTATATGTGTTAATCTACCCCCTTGGTCAGAAGCCAGCAATATCGACAGTTGCAGCACTTACCAGACATGTTCTCATTCATGAAGTCGTCTGCAAAATTGATGACAACGTCTGCTTTCTATTCTTGTCTAACAAAGATAAAAATTGGCACTGAAGATTTGCATTTCCCTTGAATTCCCATATGTTTTCTGCTGTCCAGAAACTTCTAGAAGTATAAAGAAAATTAGTTAGTTTGTCATATATTTTTGATTTTGTAACTAGGGAACAAGTTGACTAACAACTTCATGAACTGAAATTTTAGGGCATGATAAAAGATAAGACATTCTGATCACCTATCACCCCTTTTGATGTAAGATGGGCTAGTCCAGTTGCATGTAATATTACATGAGTTGGATGAGTCTATTCCAACATGTGGGTGCCTATATTTTCTTATTTACTTTTTAAATTTTATTTATTTACTTTGTTTTTCATTAATTCAAAAAATATTTCTTCCAATTTATGATGTACATTTTCTGAATTTCAAACTATGGGCTTAAAAATTGATACTTATTGAGCAGAACCTAAATGGCAAAATTGCACATGAGAACCTGTCTGACTGTGATGAGTCTGTATTGCTGTGTTAACATACTTCTTGCATTATAACTGGCTACTGACCTAGAGAGAGAGGGCATGGGCTGGCTATTCACCTGCATGGCTATGGTGATGGTTATGGCTATTTATTTAACAGACTGACCACTTGTAAGACACTGACTTGGTATAACTGACCACATATGAACCAGTGTATTATTGACTTGACTGGGCTGTTACTAACACTGCATATATCATCTGCTTCTCATTGTTCAGGTGGTAGAGGAAAAGTCTATAGGCTCTAGTCCAGGAGACATCAGCTGTAGGGACATACCTACATCTTCCTCTGGTAGGAGAGTCACTGGTAGGAGAAGGACCACTACATCCATTCCTACGACTATTGGGTCAACCAGGGTCGCTGGTAATACTACTCCTACAGCTACGCCTCGTGGCCTAACCAGGCAGAACCACTCGGACTCCACAGTGTACAAATATCGCCGGAGTTACAGTCTCCCCACAAACTCACTCTTGGTGACGAGGAAGGAGACCAGTTTTGATTCTGATGGAAGCGTTAAGGAGTTCACCAGGCTTTTCCAGGTTTCCAGTCGAGGAGGATATACCTCAATAGAAGAGGAGGAGGAGGAGGATTTGTTTGATGAGGATTCCGAGGAAGGAGGATCCTCGCCCAAGGTGAATTTCTTTGTGGGAGACAAGGCAGAAAGTGGAAAAAGCAGTGCCTCATTGGATTTTAATGGAAATAATTATGATGACCTAGAAACTTTTTCTAGTGATAAAAAAACAAGTAAGTTAATTAGTCCATTGGATATTAATCGACGAATCATCCTGTCTTTGCCGAACAAGGAAAGTCCAGCAATGAATCGGCTACGAGCAAAACGGGAAAAATTGATGAGGTCAAAGTCCAACCGGGAGGTCAAATCGCTGACCGATTCAGAACTGGACAACCGGATGACCAGGTTATCATTGGCCACCCAGGATGATGAAGTGTCCTCGTTACTGAACCGTACACGAAGCAAGAGCTTTAAAGAGGCCCAGAAGGTGGATGTAATTGACAGTAATAGTTGCAGTTCACCCAAACCTACAAGTCCCGAATCCCGGGATGCTGATGTTGATGTGAAGACAGGGTCCCCTCTTTCGCCAACGCATTTATCGCCTCTTCCAGAGGGTAGAGAACAAATTGAGTCACCAGTGAGTGACATTATTTACTCTGCAGGGTCACCTCGTATCGAGGATCTTATACAAGAGTCGCCAGTGGGAAGCCCAAAAAGCCCTGGGATATTTCGAAGGATGTTTGGCAAAAGTCGATCTTTTCAGGATAAAAGGCGGGAGCGTTTGAAAAATCTCATTGTCGATTCCACCCCTAGAAATGGGCACAAATTTGGTGAGAGTCTGCCAAGAGTTTCAAATTCTGTCCCAACTTCGCCCAGTCTGACACTACTGCCAGGGTACTCGCCCAAAACCAGTGGAGTTTTTTCCGAGAATTCTGATGAGCTGGGACATTTGAGTCCCATCGTGACATTCAGTGAGGAGGATGACGACATAGGATTATATCCAGGGGCTCCGCGGAGCAAAAGTATGAGACATCGACGGAGCAAAACTATTGGAAATTTCAACAGCACGGGGACTATATCCCCGGAGATTAAAAAACAGATTGAAGACTCTCTTCTCCATCCGCCTATACGGAGTCACTCCACATATGGCGGTATTGGAGGAGGGGGAGCGAGTTCGCTGGCCCCAGTGTCTCTTTTTGAACAACCACCTCGACCCAGTAGTCCTAAGCCTTGTGTGAAACCTTCAGAGGAGAGCACTGCAATAAGCAGCCCTGTAGTCAGGTCACGTCGATCTGCTTTCGGTAAACAGCGTGGAAATACTTTCGATTCAGCGGACCTGGGTCAGGAAGACACGACAGAAAATGTTGGGGGATTGAAACGTTTATCACATGATGTTCATCACCTTATTACCTCAGAAACAACTGAAAGTCCGTCTAGAAGGGATTCTTCCAAATCTGCAGCAGACGGCGCCGAGGAAGGTCAGCCACGAAGAAGGAAAAGTAGCCACATTCCATTGGCTGAGCTGGAAAAAATGGCTGCCATGGTGAGACAGGAAGTGGCAGCATCAAATAGTGGCAGTAGCGACAGTGGAATCATTCAAGACAGCGTGTTGTCTAGCAGCGAGTCACTCAAAGTAAGTTCGTGTTCCAATTGCTGTGAGATAGCACCCTCGTAGTGATTGCAGTCTGTTTTGATATTGATTGCAAATGGATAATCTAGTAACAGTTCATTTGTAGTGCTTATCATTATATTTCTCTTTTGCATGCAGCAATAACAAATTAACATGCTTGAATAACAGCATACATCTGAACTAAGGCTGCAGTTCCATTTAAGTTGGGACAACATAACTTGCACAGTGTGTGGTTACAATTCGTAACTAAAGACCACTCCATCATATTGACCTCTACCAATACAGAAATGAAATTGATATTGTTTAACCAATTAAACTGATTTATTATTTTTAAAGATAATAAGAGATCTGGATTAAGTTGAAAGTGTAATTTTTTTTCCTGGCCAAAAGGGTGGTCTCTAACCCTCCCGTCTTCAACCCCTGTCCCCCCTCCATACTTGTAAAAACAAAATTGATTTGGGTAAAGTAGAATAATTTTCTGCACCTTGCTGCTTCAGCAAGAAATGTTTGTTGCAGCAGGCAGAGTATTGCACTTCTTACTAGATGCTATGTACTTATAGTGTGATATATGAACATAGAAATAATAGCTCTAACACCTTTTGATGATTTACACAGAAAAAAATATTTCTTTCCACTGTGAAGCTTTCTATGCATAACACAGTAATTTATATGCAGAAGTGAAATAACCATTTGCCAGTGAATTTCTGCTCTGGTAATTCCTTGGCATACTCATTTGCCAAGTTTTGCCTGTTCATTCTTTTAGCATCCGTGTTGGCCAATGCTTTTGTGTCTGTGTTGGAGAAGCTCCAATAAAATTGGTCACTTTCAAATGCCCATGCTCCTTTTAAAGAAATTGGGTGTATAAAACATAAATAATTTCTCATGTACATAACTTTGAAAGGCAAAGAATGTGATTGCATATTTAGTTATTGGAAACAATGGAATTAGGGGAATACATATATTCAAAATTCTCTAAAAGTTTCATGAAGAAAAAGTGGATGATTTCCTGTGCATGCTGAACACCAGCTGACATAGCAGTTGGACATTGTGTAAAATTCTGAAGAGACGAATTAAATAGAGGGCAATACTACTGTCATTTTATATTAATAAAAAATGAAAGAAAAGCAATAATTTTATTAAGGACAAGTTTGTGAAATATCAAGTTTTTTCTTCAGTTTAAGCATCCTGTGCTCCACTGCCTGATAAATCAGTTCAGTTGGGGTGATTGTTCCATGTTGTGATGTCACACCCAACACAATGTGATAACACTTGTATACCTAAGTGCTTCTCTAACACACTCAACTCCTAGAGACTGCTGTGTTGCAGTTTTTCTCAATTTTTAGGCAGTTCTCTAGGACCACCAGAATTTGATGACCAATGTGCATTTTAAGCTGGTTTATCACTGCTTTGTTGTATAAATTGTTTATTAATATTATTGTGATTTTTTTTAAAATTACTGATAAAGTCACACCTGAGTAAAAATTTCTTTCTTTATATATTTGACTGGTGTCAGCTATTTGGAAATTTAAGGAATGTTAAGAACTTAACATAAATATGTTTTTGGAAAAAAGCAACTTATAAACTTTAAGATAGTGCTATTAAAAATCGTGTAGAAGTTAAAAGATTTGCACTGCAGATTTGACATTTTTTGCATTATTATGGTATATTCTTGTTGTGACATGACTTTGACATAAGAATCCGGAAGTTAAATAGGTATGCCTTAAGGTAGATTTTTCCACTTTGGCTTTTGGTCAGAATGTTACCTAACTTTTCTTTGTAAAGATTTGATAACAGACACGTAATTGAAAAGAGGTCGAAAAGAGGTCGTTGGTTGGGTTTTGTTTCCTTTTTACTTGTTAATAACATAGTAAGTCTATATAATTGAAAAGAGGTATTTAATTGCTCATTATAATTGCACCAAAGGTCAAGCCACCCTTTCTTCCAAGCTTTTTTCCAGTTGAATTTCATTATCCATGCTTCAAGGATATTGTCATAGCAAAGCTATTCCTTCAGGGCCCCTACACTTTGACAGAGAGACTAATGCATTAGGTTTCTACATTAATCCATGTGCCAAACCCTTTGTCATTATTTGAAGGCCCCACATCAGGATATGAAACATTTGATGCCCTATGGCACATACTTTTTGGTTTCATATTGCCCCTAGAGCAGTTTTAGTAGGAAGAGAAGAATAGGGCAGAGTGTATGGTTAGATCCAGTATAATAAGTAATAATTACCTACATGCAAGTTCAGGTACACTAGCATGCACATTCATATACATGCACTTTCTGAAGCTGAAGTCTTGACTTAGGAAAATGACATCTTGTTACATGATGCGTTAATTTTTTTTATCAGTAAACCAATTTTTGGGTTCAAACACTTGATCTATCTCAGCATTTTTTCAATAAGCCAAATGTCAACTTTGAGTGAAATTGAATAAATATTATTTTGTCAAATTTTGTAGGCAGTAATATTTAAGAGAATTATTTTATTTTTTATTTTAAATTAATTTTCATTTTATTTATTTATTTTAATTATCTATTTGATTATAGTACTTTGAACTAAAGTCAACAAATTGAGTTCATAGCATATCTTGTAATTGTTTACAGGGAGATGACATTCTGCTCCGAGAGTCGCCTCCTTCCACCAAGGAACGCCCAAAGTCCGACTACCTTTCCAACTGGACCAATGACATTTGGGAAGAGAACGGACCCAGGCGCTGTATGGAAAAACCCAGGCCCAAGTCTGATGATCTGGGTAAGTGTTTTCTCTCTCTCTCTCTCTCTCTCTCTCTCTCTCTCTTTTCATCAAGGTTAGACATAAACTAACGGTAGAAGGTTTTTGGCATTGTGTTTGATAATTTTCATATATTTATTTGCTGTGTTGAAAAAGATTAAATTTGCTAAGTTATGGATGATTTTTTGGAGGGGGAATAATTAACACTCAGAGATTCATTATGGCAGTTCAGTGATGCAAATCATTGAAAAGATCAAAACTGAAAAAGAAAATTCATACCCTGTTTATATACAAGGTAGTATTTTTATCAGTGGATAAGGTAGTGGATTTAAAGCTTTGAAAGAAAAGTATTAGTAATGAGATCAAAAACTCCATATGGCTCTCCCACTTGTGTGCCTCTTGGTAAGTTCTTGGGAACTACTGAATTCATAGGAAACTGTATGGGTTACATATTAATTAGTTAAATCGTGTACCTTGGCAAGTTCTGGTGGCGATTAAGGTGAAAATTAACCAGTCACCTGTGGCACAGGTAGATAAACTTCCTGATAAATTTCCTGTTCCTGTTTACTGAGAAAAGACCCCCCTCCCCTCCCCTTTTCCCCTTTGGTACTGCATCCCATATTTCGAGGTTTCTTTTGAAATATTGTAAGTGAAGTATATCTTGTTTACAGCACTGGTTCTAAAACAGCATATATATATGACAAATTTAGTAGTTGTTTTTAACAAAAAACGTAGCCAAAAAAAAAAAGGAGAAAAAAAAAAGTTCAGTTCATGCTTATTTTCAAAATGGATTGTCATCAGTATCCTGTATATCCCTGAGTAAGAGAAAGATAGAGAGTAAATAACCTGGCAGAGCGTATCGCATTTGCTAACATAGTTGTCTGATTTATCACTGATAAGGTATGTGTGATTGAACAGTGTGGGAATTATTGACTTTTCCTTCAGGATGTTCGTTTTTCCATGGTGGGTTACATACAGTTAAGTACACAAAATACCTGTAGTTTAATTTGTTTAACACTAAGTTTTTAACCTAGTTAGATAGGACACAAGGATCAAATAAGTCTGATATTTTTTGGGAGGAACACGAGGAAAGGTAAAGATTTAAATGTGAACGATGACTTATTAGAATTTTGTTGCTGGGGTGGTGGTGATTTTTTTCGCCAATGTATGAAAGATGAAGGACTTCTTCTAATTAGATCAGTTTCAGTTGATGTCGGGAGGTTTGATTTCCTCTTTTGTAGATTGCTTAATCTCCTTTGATCTCTCCTTCGAATTTTGGTCAGGGTTCTGAAGTAGGTCAGATCAGTGATTTATAATCCAGTCAAAAGCTTCACTCGATTTGTCGTCTTGGTTGATCTAATCAGGAAGAGAACATTTCTGGAAAATGTTACGTGCTTAGTGATTTCTGAATGATAAGTTCATTGGTGTAGTTAATTTGAGAACTGAGATAGGACATGAAAGCAGGTGAGTTTGAGACCCTCTCTCTTTCTTTTCTTTTTCTCTCTCCCTCTCTCTCATCTTCACAAATACAATTATTGTTTTTCTTACTTATACTCCTCTTTTCTTTCCATGTATATTTGTATAAAAGAATGATTTAACTGTTCAAAAAGAAAAAAAAAACATGTAAATAGTAAGGGTTCCTATCCTGTGAATTGTTCTGAAAGACAGCTTGGTTATTACAATTTTATCCTATAAACCCAATCATTAATGATGTAAAACATTAATGGGTTAGTTTCCAAATCAGGATATTAAGCTGAGATCTTGAACAAGTTGATAAAAGCCCCTGGATGAAGGCTCTCTTATTTCACCGCATAATTCTAGGGTTTTATTATTTTTTATCACTTTTCCTGGATCTTCAAGCACATGAGTGTGCATGTGACCCGCATGTAAAACGTGCTTTTCTCTGTTGTTCTTGCCAAGAAATTCAATCAGTGGACAAGCTAATCATTCTTCTTTCATTACTCATTCACATGCGTATTTTCTCATTGTCAACAGTACTTGTTTAAAGCTTTATTTTGGCCTGATTCAAAGTCTCTGCTCGTGTAGTTACATGTGTGGCGTAGCAGCACGCGAGTACACCTGTTCCCATAGTTTTTCTGCCAAATGCTGCAGGTGAATTATCTTTTGGCAGAATCAAATGGAAATATCTACCGTATTCCTCTTTTTTCCATTAATTCATTTCTATTTAGTCTGTGTGTTTATATATTTATTATAATTTTTTTTACATTTTGCCTGTTGTTGGCAAATAAAATAGATACAGGAAAGTTATCATACATACTACACTATAATTTTTGAATATCTTCTTGGAGACAGTTTGAAGAGAGTTTTCAAAACAAGTAAAGCTGAGTTAAATTTTCCGTACTGGATCCTTTGTTTCTTACAAGCAATCACTTTTGCTGTGTATGACATTTTGATTTAAAAATATCTTTTATGCAACAACAAAATAATAATAAAATGTGGATAATGAGTCCTCGTCCTTCATGAAGGTAATTAAAGATTTAAAAATAACAAACTGCTTTTTGTTGTTATTTCACACAGTTATTAAATGAAAATGGACTTAATTATGTAATTCGTTAACATTTAACAAGACATGCATTTTGGCTTATTGTTTAACATTGGCTTTGTCATTTGTATAACGAACGTAGAATTATGAAATTTCAAAGAGAGAAGAAAATAATTATCTCTTCTTTCATCAAACAATGGTAATTTAAATATTACATGTTATTTATAACTTGAAAGGCACTTTAAGATTTTGCTCATACTTTACTGCAATAGATTTAGAGAAAAACATGACCGAAGTTGTAATGACGCTTGTGTTGGGACTGAAATCAATCCTGTGGTATAATGTTAATATAGATATACTAGTAAACAACTTTGTTTTTTATCTTAAATCCCCTTGTGGATACATTGTTAATTGCATATGTGCGTGTGTGCTTGAATGATCCACAGTGGACCTTACTAGTAAGAGTACTTTTAGCAGTTTTTACGTCCTCCTATACTAGAGGTCCCCATAGATATAAAAAAAAAACTGCTGTAGCTTAAGAACATGTTGAGCTTTAATTAATCAAGCCATAAAATCAAATTATAATTACAAATCATGTTCAAACTGTTTCTAGGTCTCTTGGCCTGATTAACTGTGTAGGAATGTCATGGACGTACCTTTCTTTTTATGTAGCTGGTCTCTTACTTTTTATTCATTATCATATCCATTACAGCTAGTTTTTTTTTTTTCTAGAATTTCCTCCTTTTTAAAATTTAAAGTTCCTTTAAAAAATGCTCTTAGTGTGTTCTCTAGTTTTTCAATTTTTTGTTATGTAGTTAAGCGTAGACTTTTATTGGGCAGGGCTTTTCATGTCACAACACGGATGCACGTGCACACGCGTAGCCCCCACCCATCTTAACCTGGTGTCATGACATCGTGTAATTGTGCCGGAAAGGTTTCTCTGAACTGACGAAAACAAAGAAAGAAACAATAAGGAGCACTTGCGTGAGCCACGGTACAAATCCTCACATTCGTGTTGATTAAACTTTTACGTAGGTTAGGACAACGGAATCTGAATATGCACTATCCTCCGAGGCAGTGGCAACTGGTAGATTTTATAGTTGGGATTCATACCTAAGGGCTGCAATAAAAACCAGACAGGATATGAATGAGAATTGACATTTGCTGGATGTCTAAGGATAGAAATCCTCAGGTATTTTTCACTTTATGTCTATGTGGGCCAAGAAGATGGATTCTGGAATACTCCTGGTGATAGTGCTACGTATTAAGATCCTGACTTGAGAAAAAAGGGTTATGCCAGGAAGGCGAGTTGGAAAAGGTTAATATGCAAATTCCAGGGCAGTACTTAATCGGCCACCGGACAGGGCGATTTTCATAATGTGGAATGACAGGCAAGGGAAATGTGATGAATTAGAAAGAATTCTTTTGCTTTGGATTGTTTCTGTTTTGGTGTATTTTTTGAATACATCTTTTTTGTCTCTCTGTATCTTATATTCAAACTTACTGATGTCATTTTGATTGCATGGGATGCAAACTGAGATAGCGTGAGCATGCAGTGCTAGACTGAGGATATATGAAATTAAGGATTGATTTGGACTTAATGTGTAATCTATATAAGACTGAGCTGAGATTCTCGTACAGCACATGCATCGACATGAAGATTTTGCGACAACGTTTTCTGGTGCAAAGTCGAAGTGCTGCGACCAAAGGAAGTAAGTAAAAACGAAGAGTTCTTGCAAATTAAGTCTGTATTTTGTATGCATGACAAGGGGGATTGTTCAGACAAATTTCATTGTTAGTCTGGCTCATATTCTGACCAACTCATTAGGCATTCCTTTGAATTTTCATTAATTTGAATGTCTGCGGCACAGTTGGACCTCTCTCTCTCTCTTTTTCCACACAGAATGAGGTCCTCTTTGTTGGAGAATCAGTGTGGTCGTTGGATCAGGTTTTGCTTGCCAACCAATCAAACTTTAAAACTAGTTTTGAAGAGAGCCTGTTGAATTGATATTTATATTATATGAGCTAATTTCTTACTAAGTAGATAGGTACCAACATAGAGAGAAAAGTTTTGGAATGTTCTAGTAACTTTGATTAGCATTGCTAGAGAAATGTAATATTAGAAAAAAAAATGATTTGGGAAAAATGGGAGCAGGAAATTAGAATATGACTTGAACTGATAGAGAGATTTTTGGCACTAATATAGCAGTTTTCTCTGCTGAAAAGATGGAAAAAAGATGAAAATGATCAAAAGTGTGGTTCCCCACTTCTTATTCTTCTGTATGGTTCACCAGCATAGAAGTCAGGGTAGGTGTTTTTTGACGTAATAAGTAATAACCAATAATGTTCATAATGATTATAATAACTTCATCAAATATTAAATGGGATTTACATTCAAAGGATCTTTAAAGCGCTGTGAAGATTACAAAAGAAAGTATTGTATTGTTTATAACTAAAAGAACATTATATCTGTTAATTCTAATGAGTAATTTATGTTATTTATCATAAGTATCATCACAGATTTATACAGTCTCATAAAACATAACATAACAGTTACAGCAGGCAGTTACATTTTAAGACGCCATCTAATATTTATACATAGGAGAAAGCTGAAGATTTATCTCCCACAAGTAATGTACACATGCGGGGTCTGACTTATCTGCACTATCACTCTTGACTTTTATTTTCTTGGCAACACACAAGTTTCCTTTCGCCAAAAAAAGCAGGCTGTGTGCGTAGTAACAAGAGAGGAAAGTGAATCTTCTGTATGTAGGTCTGCTCTGCCTAGAGCATGTTGAAATGCAGGATGGATTCAGTCACTTGATGTTGTTGTATTTTGTGCTCAGTGTTAAAGAAAATCGGCATAAAGAAAGGCATATACTGACTCCAGTTATGTTTACTATAGTAGCAGGTAAGTTGAAGAGATTAAAAAAATGTCAGAATGGTTAAGTTGTTAGTGGTAAGATGACAAGACCATTCCCTTTCAGTTGTTGTACATTATTTAAAACTCTGCTATTTAAGGTATGGACAGGGTCTTATATTAGCAAAAAGTTTTGGTTCATTGTGTATACAGTAATGTCAAAAATCTTTTGGTACAAATGTATTCAGTATGGTCTGGCGTCACCTTCACAAAGACCAAAATTTAAAATTCAATATACTTTAACCAACGCTTAGTCTGTAAAATTTAAATAGTCATCTGAATTCAGGTAAACAACTGTAGGTTTAAGACATTGATTGAGTCTTTATTTATTTTTATGAACTTGACACAGTGATGGTTAAACTACCAGTTTATATTGGGTCACAGTAGATTCCAGTATTTTGCTTTTTGAAATGAGACTTATTTTTGTCAACGAGTTTTGATGTAAAATCCCTTTCTCCTTGAACTTTTTCTTTAAAATACTAATTGAAGAGCAGAAGGAAGTTTGGCAGAGTGAGGCTGAGATTGATGAAACATGTAGCCTTGTTAGTTTTGGCTTTTAGAAGTTGTTTACGATGATTTACCTGGGTGTCTGATAGAAAGGTAGATTTGTATACAAGGCATGTAATATGCAAAAAGTACATGGAAAAAGAGAATGTTGTGATGATTTTCAAGACTCTTAGCTAATAAAAAGGTGAATCTTTTTATTATTATTATTTTATTTATTATTATTATTATTATTATTTTTTTTTGACAGAAATTGGCTTAGATATAACAACTTTATGTTACCTTAATTGTGTTCAGGTACTTCCTGACTATAATGTAGTTATATATGCCTAAGATGTTTTGCCATAATTGACTTCCAAGTCTTATTTTATTTGGCAAAGTACATGTGCCTCCTGCAATTACCATGCCATGGCTCACTTCTTTTCCAACCTTTGCGGCAATTCCATTTTAAAAAATGAAATGCTGAAAGGTTTTGCATCTCGTTGTGATATCGTTTCCATGATATGCAAGAGGTCATAATTTATGTATTTGGTAAATCTGTGTCACTTTAACTGATTTATGTGTGTGTGTGTGGGGGGGGGTGGGGGGGGGGCACTTACAATGTTATTAAATATGAATAGTGCCTGATGCTATAATTTATTTGGAGAAGAATCAGCCAAGAAAAATTTCATGCTGTTTTTTTTTTTTTTTTGTGGCATTTTGTGGGAATCAGAAGAGAGAAAATTTCTATTATGAAACGAGTATCTCACTGAAGAAATGTAATCATATACCACAATAGGTTGGAGGTGGGTCTAAAGTAAGCTCTCACGGCTGGCAATAACCTTTTAATAATTTTGACAGAAAAATAATTATTTCACCTAAGTTTTTAATTTCTGATTTATTTATTTATTTTTGTATATTTCTAGGGGGCATTTCACTGGTATCACAGGCCATGAAATTATATGGCGGAGAGAAGGCGGAGGATGTGTTTGAAGAAGGCATGCGCACACCTCCCCTGTTCACTACCTCAGACAAAAAGAAGAGTATGCAAGAGATGGTTAGGCCAGGACTCAAGTCAAGAAGGGTAAGCTACCCCCCCCCCCCCCCCACACACACACACACACACACACACACACCACCACCACCACCACCACGACCGCCGCCCCTTCATGACAGAACAGCAGACAAAAAGTTGGCATTAACTGTCAGACTTGCCTATATAAATCAGCAGTGTGTTTTAAATGAGATAATACGTCTGTTTTGTAAACTGGAAAGATCATTAGGTGCTTCATTTTTAGTGGACTACATAAAGGTGAAAGGTTAACTGTGATCTGAAGAAGACAAAAATTTTGGTGTGGATTTCGTAAGCAAATTTCTATCCAAAAACACTAGCATAAGTCCATGCAGATGAGTGTAAAAAGTTCCTCGTCTGCTATTCAGATTTTGACCACAATGTCAAGGCCAATTATTTACGTAACCCTTATCAGCCGTCTTGCTTCTTGTGGATATGCAAACAGCGTGAATGTTTTGTTACCTCCAAGGCGAAAAAGGACCTGGCAACTTGAGATTATGTAATCGGCTTTTTATTTCTTTTCTGGCATGGAGAGTGCCTGGATGTTTCCTTTAGGTGGTCATTTACTGTGCTTGGTGTTAGAGCAGTTGGTTTTTTTTTTTTTTTTTTTTTTTTGGGGGGGGGGGTGACTGGCTGTAATATAATTAATTGATTGTTTGATTGATTTTCTCTGTTGACTATTTTAGCATCTGTCCAAGTTTTCTTTACAAGAATTCCATATTAATATGCATACTGCCCAAAGGAATCGTACAATGATTTTGAACGGCAACTTTTAACTTTGTTGCGTAAAGAAAAGTGCACTGTTACAGTGCACACACTTCTTGCACACACATGAGCAGAGAGAAAAAACGAAAAAACGAAAAAGAGAGATCTAGCTTACAGAGCACCCTGTCTCAGTTTATACTTCTTTTTTGTCTCAGATGTCTACCCCACACCCCATAAAGAACCGTGTGGAGCGAAGTCCGCCCAAGTCTCGACACAACAAGAGACCGCAGTTGGTGAGATCTCTCAGCAACCCAGAAACCATACACCACGCCGGGAAGAGAAGAAAAGCCATCTTCGCTCAGGGTGAATTTATTTATTTAGATTATTTATCATTTTATGCCTAAGTTTCCTTGTTAAACCTTTTTGCTTTGTTTCTGTTGGTGTAAGACTATGGAAATTATTATGTAGAAGAGGGAAGGTGGTTAAGTTATGAGCGATATTATTAAGATAGAATGTTTTGAGAGCAGATTTTCGTAATATTCCACAAATGATGCTTAAGTGAAAGTTACCAGGCTAGACCCTTCAAATTTGGCTTTGCCTTAAAAAGATGAAAGCAAGAAAATATTGAACAAAGTTATTGACCAGTTCTTTGTTTCAAATGATGATATAAATGATAGCAAAACAAATGTAGAGATTTTAAGATTGATATCTATATTATCCATATCTAGGTATGGCCATTTCTACTGAGGCTGGAGAAATTGCGTTGGCGCTCAGCCGTACCTCTACATACAGTAATTCCTCCAATGACTCCGACACAGACTCGTCCTCAGATGACGAACTTCATACCAGTTTCCGTGGGCGGAGTTCCAGTGATCATTCTACGCATCCTGCTCTCCATACTATGGAGGAGGTGAGTATTTGTGTCTCTGTTATCCTGTTTCCAGTCAAAATGGGTCAGCCTAGCTTTGCACGCCCTATCATGGAAGAGAGGGGTGTCTGATCGGGATCTAATGACACAACAGTAATAAAAATATTTATTTTATTAAATTACAAATTAGTTAAGACCAAAAAACTAGAAAATATTAAGAAATATATCTTAAATTAAAATTCAATGTGAAAAATTCTTTATGAGTGGAAATTGAATGATATAAGAAAAAAATTGAGATAATCCATAAAAATTTTTTTAATGTTCAATTATAACTTGCATGGGTAAGTTATTCTACCTGGTGTGGAGGGCTAATTTGAAAAATTCATACCCTAGGAATCTTGGCATCAATTCCAAGCTGTTCAAAGAATGAGCCTGCAGTTAAATTTTATCACCTGGGCAACTGTAGAAATGTTCACATTGTTTGTACGTGGAAATATTTTGAAACTGATGAAGTTAAATGCCATTTGGTTCCTCAGGCTGTTGGATTATACAACTTTTCACGAATATGGAATTGTTTCCTTGTTTAGAAAGTGAAAATTATGTTGTATGCCAGGGAAAACTGCAGAGCAAGGGCTGTATCCTGTTGGCTGAAAAATAATTGAAATTGGTGGGGTGGGAGGGGGGTCAAATTGATTTTTTAAAAAAAAAAATATTTCAGCTCAGGTGGCAGTGGTCAACAGTTATTTGTAAATGACTGTGGTCAAAGCATGCTCCAGGGAAAGTTAGGAAAAATCTTCCAGGCCAGTCACAATAGAAGGACAGACATTCCTAAACTACCTTTTGTCATACTAACGTCCATTGTCCACTGGTCAGTTATGGAGAAATATATTTTTTGAGTGACTGGAATATATAACATCCAGGTTAACAAGAAGGAAATAGGTTTATTTTTTTTTTTTACATCCTGAAGGCACCGCATCATATCCGGTTGGTAATGATGGAGTGAATTCTGTCATAAAACACATATAAGACATGAATGACTTTTTTATTTCTACAAACTGTCCTTGGATTATGGTCATGGTACCGGAAGCTAAAATACATATAAGACACGAATGACTGATTTTTTTTTCTTCAAACTGTCCTTGGAATTGTGGTCATAGTATCGGAAACTAAAATACATATAAGACACAAATGACTGATTTTTTTTTTCTTCAAACTGTCCTTGGAATTGTGGTCATAGTATTGGAAACTAAAATACATATAAGACACAAATGACTGTTTTTTCTTCAAACTGTCCTTGGATTGTGGTTAAGGTATCGGAAACTGTGATCATAGAAAATGAGATTGGTCGGTCATTTAGATCCTAAGAAAAGATGGGGATAATGTTGACATGATCCACCCTCCAGAAAAACTAAAAGATATAACAATTTAGCATGATACTGTGGTGACAACAGAATATGTTGTATTAACTTGGCATGTTAAGTTTTGTTGGTATAGGTGCCCTGTGTGTCAGGTGCTCCCAGAAAACAAAAGGATTTTTTTTTTCAAAGTAATTGTGTATTGGTATAGGGAGCACATGTGTATCATACTCCTAACTGAATGTATTTTGGCAATCTGAACCTTTGTACCAAAGTATATGAGACATTTTCTCACACATTATTGCTATACTGGGCAGTACGAGTTGATTTTTTTGCGTGCATGCATACACGCGCACACACCCTTCCCCTCGTACTTTTGACAGCTGAAGGTTGGGGCTCAGCACGTTTACACCCACAAATGCGTGTGCACACACACACACTATGGTATTTTTGTGATATGATATCCCATTGCCTCTGTCCTTATTTACTCAGAAGTCTCAGTAGTGGAATGTGAGCCCAAGAGATAACAGCAGTTCTAATAATACTTGTGGTTTCTGATAGTTTTACACCTCAATATCCGAACAGGAAGATCAGTCTGCTCCTATAGCAAGGATTGTTCACACAAAGAGTGAGGTCATACGGAAGTGACAACCCTGTTACACATACTGTTATGTATTTATAGTGAGAATGATTGATCTCTTGATTCTTATTTCCATTATATTAAATTGATTATAGTATTTCATGGCCTCAAAAATACCTGACAGGTTCATAGTGGAAATTTTAACTTTTCATTTGGAAAATGTAAACTTTTTTCATGGTCCATATGACCAAGCTCCTTCTTTAAGCCCATCAGGGAAATGTGATTGCGATAAATTTATTAATTGCATAGGTGACATGCTGAGCATTCAATGTAATTAAATGCAATCAGATATTTGGGCTCATGGTGTTTGTATTGATTGCTTATCTTGTCCAGAGTGAACGTTCCCAGAATTCCAAAAATAGCACCTCATGATTTGTCTGGTAAGAAATATCTCCGTTCTTGTATTAAGGAGAGATGGTGTTTATATAAAGGAGTGTTCGACTCGAATTATTCAATGAAAACAATCCCCATTGTATTCTGGGCTGTGTGATAGTCACTTCTGACGTAGGCATTTTGTTGGCAGTATATAAGCTGTGCTGTTCAGATTGAACTCTACAGAGAGAGAAAGGAGATAGTGGTCTAATGACAATGGTTCGACAGGAAAGCAATAAAAGAAATGCTGTGTTTGAGGTTCAGGTAAAGACATGGTGTTGGAAGTTATTGAAATTTGCTACATCTACACAGATTTTTGATAAGTTTGATCGACATATATTATCAAATTCAAAATTGAAAAAAAATATAAGGTAACTGGGGTTTTGTGTGCAACTGAAGTGAAATATTCTAATCTCTCATTTTCAGATTTTTGAAGATGAGTCCCCCATTTATGCTGAGGCATTATGGGACCACGTCACCATGGATGAGGAGGAATTACGCTTCCAGGCGGGTGATGTCATCGAGGTGACGGACATGTCTGACAAGGACTGGTGGTGGGGTATCATCGGTGAGCGCGAGGGATGGTTTCCCGCAGCATTTGTACGGGTAAGGACACTGGTTGCATTCGACATCATTTTATCTAAAACTTAATTATGGCTAACTCCAGTAAGAAGACCATTTGTTTGTGGTCATCCACTGTGTAATTTCTGTATGGGTAAAAAGACATTGGCTGCATTCAGCACTGTTTTAACTCAAACTTTATTAAAGCTACAGGAAGTAGTCCGTTTCCCCATATGCCTTGTAATTGCGGACTCGTGTAGCCAGTGAACAAGTAAAGAAAGAGAGAGAATATGCAGTATGATTATTTAATTATTCTATATTGCAGTGTTACTGTACTCAAAATGTGTAAAGATCTCTTGTCTGACTTATCAAGAAAAGAGTGCCACCTGAAGCTGATGAGAGTCCTAAAATAAATGTTCCTATCCCTAGTATCATTTAATCAGTAGAGTATCTAGGATCAATAAAACCCATTTTCTTAAGCCAGCATTTTTTTTTTTCCATTTTATTCCAGCTTCGAGCCAACCAGGAAGACACAGCAGAAGAATATGTAGAAAAGATGAAGGACGGAAACCTGGACACGCGTACCACCAGGCGGCACTGCAGTTTCAGCTTCCTGAGCAAGGACCAAGCCAGGACCAACGTTGTGAATGAGATACTCAGTGCAGAGAGGGAGTATGTGAAACATCTCGAAGATGTGATAGAGGTATGGCTTTTTAAAAATTTTATTATTATTATTATTTATTTATTTATTTATTTATTTATTTTGTGCTGTAAGGCCTAAAATTTAAGTTAAAATATTGCTGGATGGTACCTCTCTTTGTAGTGTAAAAGCAAGTTCTCTAACTTTTAATTCTTCCCTCTGCAGGGGTATGTCAAACAAGCCAGAAAACGGCCAGAGATGTTCTCAGAGGAGAGAATCCGTTTGATCTTCAGCAACATGGAGGAGATTTACGAGTTTACCAGTGAATTCTTGGAAGAGCTGGAGACGTGTTACAATGAAACAATGCCCCACCTGAGTGAAATTGGCCAGTGTTTTATAAACCATGTATGTATAATGTGTAATTAAAATGAACACTTGCTTGCATGTTTTAATATCCGAAAATTGTGCTATTGATTTTGTATCAAATTATTTTATGGTTAAATTAAGCAAATTCATGCTGATAAATAAAAACACATGGTTAACTTTAGGTTACTAGCAGATGTAAAAAAGTTAAGGTGTATTAGTTTTAGATTCACTTTCAATTGACATAAAATTTTTTTTTTTTTTTTTACTTGGTCAATTATGTCGGTACGTATACCAGTAAATTATTTCTCATTCTAATTTTGTCTATTATTGTATATTTTATTTATCTTTTTTTACCTACAGAGCAAAGGGTTTGAAATCTACTCCGATTACTGTAACAATCACCCTGCAGCCTGCGAGGAACTGAAAGAGGTGCAGAAAAATAAGAAATATAAACATTTCTTTGAGGTGAGTTTCTTTCCTGGCTGGCAGTTACTCCACCTGAATTTCTAACTATAATGATAATTAGGTTTTTGACTGTCTTAAGCTTTCGAAAGAAAAAAAATGAGATCCCCAACAATGTAAACTTGAAAAATTGTGACCGTTTTCCAGAAGATCGGAAGACGGCTTCTGTCTGCCCCTGCATAAAAAAAAAAAGAATGTAATGTGTTCTTTATTTCATGGAGGTGTGTGTCCAGGTGGCACTTTGATCACTGTTGATTTTGCCAGATCTGTCTAGAAAGTGTCCTGTTTCTCGCACACTTCTATGATATGGGTGCTCCCGCTGCCTTGCTCAACAAGTCGAGTAACTCCAAATTCATGTCGTCCCACCTTACATTTTGGTAAAAGGGTTTTATTTCACATTATTTCAGGCGTGTCGGCTCCTCCAAGACATGATACAGATTCCGCTCGAGGGTTTCCTCCTGACGCCAGTCCAGAAGATATGCAAGTACCCACTTCAGTTAGCCGAGCTGTTAAAGTACACGCGGCCGGAGCACAGGGATTATGACACAGTCCAAGAGGCCTTGGAGACAATGAGGAAGATCGCTGTGCTGATTAACGAGCGGAAGAGAAAAATGGAGAGCGTGGAGAAGATAGCGGCATGGCAGCGGTCTGTTGAAGACTGGGAGGTGGGTTGTTTAGTGTGCTTGTGTATTTAGGTTTGGAAGTAATTCCACAAGGAGTAGCAGCCTTGGGTGAGAGAAAGAGAGAGAGAATGTGTTGTGTGTGTGAGAGAGAGAGAGAGAGAGAGATGGCCCAATTTAAGCTGCTATAATTTGACCTAAATTACTAGCAAAGATTGTTAAAAATTGCATTGAATATATTGTTTATTGTAAGAAAGCTGTTTTAGTATATTGTTTATTGTATGTGACATTCAAAATTATTTTTCCTATAAAGCAGTAAATTTATCTAATATAGTAAAGTTTAGATTTCAGTTTTAAAAACATTAGGTTTTTTATTATTGATTCTGATTGATTATTAATTTTTTGAAAAAAAAAGGCCATTACCTATTAACAGTAAATACTTGTTGTTCCAGGGCCCTCATTTACTGGAGACCAGCTCAGAGCTGATCTACTCAGCTGAGGTGTGTAAGGTGAACTCTACAGGCTGGACACAAGACAGGACGCTGTTCTTATTTGACCATTTACTCATTTACTGCAAAAAGGTAAGCAGAAGTGTGTGTGTGTGTGAGAGAGAGAGAGAGAAAGAGAATTTTTTCTTTAGCTTGCACAGTAGATGATACCCCATGTTCACGGCATACCAACCCAATATTCAACAAGATGGGCATATCTGTAACTGGCACATCAACTGATATGCCTATCTTGAGAGAGAGAGAGAGAGAGAGAGAGAGAGAGAGCCTATATGATTTAATATCATGTGAAATTGTTATACTGTTTTTATCAGAATTAAATTTTCCTTCCTCTTTGGTGTCTGCATATTTGTCAGCTTTGCTGTCTAGCCATCAAAATTCACTGTGCTTATTTACATTTTAGGACATGTTGAAGAGAGACAGTTACAGTTTCCGTGGAAGAATAGACATGGACCATTGTAACGTCATTCAAATTGAGGATGGCAAAGGTACGTATGTAACCGTTGGTCGTTTGATAGAAGCTGTTGTTGCCACAAGGATGAAAATATGAGATTGTTTATGTTTGAATGATTCAAGACTGTCAGAAATTATTTTTTCACCTCTTAATATGGTTTAAGTTTGTTGAAGTAAATCAAGTTGTAAGATTCTACTATTTTTTTTTTTTTCAAGGATTGGTGGAGAATGGAATTTTTCTGTGCACTGTCAGGTGTGCTTCAAAAACTACTGATCCTATAGTTTGAATGAAATTTCAATATTCACTACAATGATGCCTTGTTTTTTTTTCTGTTCAGACTCACAGTTCAACGCCAGTGTAAAAAATGCTCTAAAACTTCACGACGCCTCCATCGACAAATGGTACCTCATCTGCAGCAAGACGCCTGAGGATAGAGATCGCTGGTTACAGGCATTCAGGGAGGAGAGACGCAGGGTCCAGGAGGATCAAGAAAATAATTTTGTGGTGCCTGAGAGGATGAAGAAAGCTGCCATCAACTCCAAGCACCATTCCAAGCAGCATTCAAAGAGGTCTTATCCAGAGAAACCATTAGGTGATTTTTTAGACATACTGTACTTCCATTCATCTTGGTATCTTTCATTACTTCCCTATATATGTGTGTGTGTCCCTTCTGTGTGGAGATATGATGAAATGAGCTTTAATCTCTTCTAAATTATACAGTTTTTGTAATATGAAATAACATGTTGTTATTAGAAATGAATGATTGAAAATTCGAATAATAAAAATGTTAATCTATACTGCACGTATACAACTTTGTACATATGCTGAAAAGTTGCCATATTTTCAGTGAAGAAATTAATTTTGGTTTACTTGTTTTTTCATTCCAGAAAAGGGAATCTCAAGAAAAGTGTCTCGCATGCCCTACCCATATCATATAGAAGTCTTGAACAATGTGCCGTCACATATCACACTGCCACGAGGGATTTCTAGTCACGACACTGTGAGCAACAAAAAGAGAAACTGGTTTCCTTTCTTAAAAGGGAAAAGGTAGAGATTTTCACAGCAAAATTTGTACGGAAGGCATGATCTTGACCATTGAGAGAGCAGTGGGTGTTACTTGTTGCTGATCTGTAGCTGCACCAATCAAGCAACACAGATTTTTTTCTGCTGAATTGCACCCAGTCAGGTTGCAAGAATTATTTGCTGCTGATGGTAGCTGCATTGTTGGTGCAGATTTGTACACACAATAAGCAAGTTGGCCAAATTTACTTTCTGCAGATCGTTTAGAAAATTGGTCGTCTGGAAGAGAAAGTATTTTCTCAGGGATGTGAAAAATTGCAACATTCGTTGGATTGTGGCAATTAAATCGCCAATCACCTTGGATGCCATTCCAGCCAATCCAATCTGGTCTTATATTTGGTGCAGAAGATCAAATTCAGAGAACAAAGCCAGGGGTATAAAATCATATGTGACTTAGAAGAAGAGGTGTTTTACCCTCTTGTATAAAAAAAATTGAGGGTCTGACATGAAGTGTTCACCCTCATTCCTCTTAGACAGGCCCAAAGATGAATGAAAGAGTCTGATGTGAACTTCAATATTTCAGGATGGACTTACTTTGAATAAGTCTTGAGTTATATGCAGGATCTCTTATTTGCCATTGAGATCATGTGACTGGGTCAGCTCTCGACCAGTGAAATGATGGACACTATGGTCATATTATGATGATCGGTTTTGCAGTAATGTCAGAGATAAAAAAATATTTGGAGAAAACAGAGGTACAAGACCAAATCTATTTTAGTTGTGTGGAAAATAATTGTGTGTACTCTTATAGTGTTGCACTTGTAACATACTGGGGTTGAATGTGACATTGATTGTTTTTGATTGTTTTACACAGCAAGGAGTAGTTATGGACTGGGCTGTATTGGAATAGCAGTGCTGCCATCTAGTGGGGCTTAAGAATGTACCTGTGGCTGGCACTATTTTTCCAACAAAACTCCAACAAAAGTAGAAGTGAATAAGTCTTTTCTATTGCCAAATCTTTTCTGGTAAATTTATGATAAGTTTTGAGAAGGGTAGTGCCAAAATATTGAGGAGATTAGGACCTATTTAAAAGGAAGCAGGCTTCCTTCATGCTTGAATAGCAAGTGATTGGCAAAATGAGAAATGTTAAATGGGAACATTTGTGACAGTTTTGCCATTTATAATGTGAATTCTCTCATATATTTCATGTGTATAATTGTGACATTGACATATACTAATATAAAGGGACAATTAGTTGGATTTGAAATGATGGGCCAAATTGTATCAATATGGCATGGAATGAAATTCAGATGAAAAATCTTGTGGTACAGAAATTACGTGAAATCTTCAAAACAGTTACTGTTGCTTTTTCTTATATCTCATATTTACGTGATTATTCACAGTCACTCCTAAAAATGAACTTTTCAGAGTAAAAGTTGGTTACCTTTTATAAGGGTCTGGATCCTCAATTAGAAACAAAGCATTGTTTTGCGGGAATTTGCTAACTTCGCTCTCATTAAAAGGACAATTACTTAACTCTTTTATGTGATGAATTTGGTAGATGAACAAAGATAGTTTGCAACATCAGCTGTTTGATTTTGAAAGCCAACTAAGAAATATTATGCAAATTTTATCATATTTTCTAGCTGTGGTAAATTATACATGGCATTTATGCTTAAAGAAATGTTTGCAAATATCGAATTATGTGTATGAAATTTGCATGTAGTCAATATTCATTGCTTTGTATTAATTTAGACAGTGACTGGGAATGGCCATGAATGAACTTACTGTTGTGACAATAATTGCAGACATTATGAGTCACTGTATGATTTTGCCATCTTTGTTATGTCTATTATTGAACAAAGCACCCCAATAATTTTCATACTTATTTATTAAAAATTCCTATACTGATTACTTTTGTCAGCTTCCCCTGGTATATGACTGAAAAATACTGTTTGCTCAAAGCATGCTTAGGCAAGCTTATAGAAGTTTGGGGAACTTGGAAAGACATTTCTTTAACAAGCTTGTGTAATGTTTTAAAATCTCTAGTATATAACTGTTCCTTGCATGCTGGTTGTGATCTTCTTTGTAGATTATTTCTTTTTGTGTGTGTATTTATTTTTGCAAATAACAATGCAATGTGCAATTAGTTCATGTCTTGCTGGATTTTCAATACGTAGCCAAGAATGGTCAGAATAATTCTCTGTTCAGAAGAAGCATGGCTTCTTGTAATGGAAAGATAAAAAGCAACTTCAGTTAAGTGAACTTGTACCCAGAATATATGGAAAAGCGTTCCACTTGAGCCTCCAGTTTTATCCCAATATCATCGGCATGTTAAGTCCAATCAGGTCACAGTGTTACAGTCTTTTGATTTATTGGTATTACTGATACGAAGGTTGTTTATTGATTTAAGATAAAAGGACAAGTGGATTATATATGATACAACACAATATTTGTCACAGCAGCCATAATAAGCAATGTTTTGAATAATTAAAAAAAAACTTGTGTAAATATCAAAATTACAATTTAAATATTTACCTTATTAAGAAACTGTTGTCAGGAATTAAACAGGTGTCAAAAATATTTTTAAAAATGTTTATTACGGAGGCATTTGAAAACATAAATTGATCAAGATTCGATTCGTGTTTGCATCAAGTATATGTCACAATGTACAGATTGATGTTTTATGTAGATTTCTAGAACACTGAAATAATTCTCCTTGTAAATGTTTAAGGGGCCTAAGCTTTCCTTACATTCATATCACATCATACCTGTGTATGGTCATAGGTAATAAATATCTTTCAAATTATATTCGTTAAATTTATTTTTATTTAATTTGAAATTGTCCACCTCTCTCTCTCTCTCTCCAATGTACATGTACACCCCAAGTAGCAGAAATGAAGAAGAATAAATAAAGTATTAGATTCTTTTTAAGGAATATTTTCTTAAACTAAAACTTTCAAATAATTAGAAATTTAATCTAACTTAATCTGTATCAAGTTTAGAGTGCCGTTTCCTTGGGAGCGTCATTTTTCGTGATGTTTTTGCGGTCGTTTTTCTTTCTATTTTCGCGGTTGTTTTCAAACCCGAGGGCCGCCGACCACAAAATTGAGGTGACGCTCTCAGCTTGGCGTTCTGCTGCGCTGCGCCTCATCTTTGACTTTTTGCATCTCACCAGTAACAGGGCCTGTTTGAGCATGCGCATTTCGGTCTGGATGACGGAGATGAGATCGTCTGCTTCTTGGCGAGTTGCTACTTTTCTGTAAGCTTCATACATGGCCGCGCCTTCTTTCTTCACGTTTTTCTCAAGAATGGGAATATCTGCAATGAAATATTGAGTTGCAACAGTTAAGCAATAGTGTTCTGAAATAGATTTTCTTGAAGTTCTCTGTGAATAGCCAAATCAGCAATAGTTTGATTTAGTTGAAATTGACGAGTCTCTAAATCATTTAGTCTACATTTTATCCTTTCTTCTTTTATTAGAACTCAAAAGCAATATCTCAACCGTGCAACGTAACCATAAGATCATTCATAAGAAGGACAAATCACAAATTCAACGAAAAAAGAAAAAAGGTGTAACACTGACCTGCATAGCAGTAAAATAAAAAAAATTAAAAAACGGCAATTAAAAATCAATCTGCAAAACTAAGCAAACAATGTCCAAAAGTACCAACTTTCAAAAATGTCATCACTTAAAGCTAGCCGCTTGCGTTCAATTTCGCTCTTTAGTTTGCGGATTTCTTCTTCTGTTAGAGAGATATACCTGCCCGTCTCTTTTATCTCTCTTTGAAGTTGTTCCAAATGTCGGCGTTCTTGCGTCAAGATTTTCTTCACTTTTCTAAAAGAATAAAAGCGGATTTTCAAGCTGTTTATCCTGTTATGTTTTATTTCAAAGTCAACATAAATACGGTAAGAGAGTTAAGCATTTTTTCTTATTTCTTTTAATTTATTTCTCAAACCCCTCCGGCATTGATTACATTTTTTGCCCCTTCCCCCTCCTCCCACCCCCAGCCCTCAAAAAAATTGTATTGCTTCGATTTGGTTCAATTAAAACCATAATTAAGCCCGTTGCATCTCTCCAACGGAAATTATTTACGACAATGACATATAGGCCTACTTACATTTTCCGTTTCAAAAAGTCGTCCAGTTTGGATTGGTACCACGAGGTCATCTCGTTCAGATAGGGGCATCTCTTGACATTGCGCATAATTTCTCTGATTTCATAAGAATAAGGAACTTCGTGGTAGGCGGATAGTTCGATATATTCTTGATACGGTGGTATTGGTGGCGCTTGCGGCGGGGAGTTACGTAGTTTATTTGTCAAGGGTGTGTCACGTCTCTTTTCCCTAACGCCTTGCATTGGGGGATACTCGTTTGTGTCGTAGATCTAAAAATGTGGGAATATTGATCTGACTTGAAGAGAAGGAATTACAAACAGCCATATCTAGGCCTCGTCATGACTTTTGTCTTTATTCTTTAATAATGTCATCATGTAG
This sequence comes from Lingula anatina, assembly GCF_051362555.1. NCBI lineage: Eukaryota > Metazoa > Brachiopoda > Lingulata > Lingulida > Lingulidae > Lingula > Lingula anatina. The sequence goes on along the minus strand of NC_141776.1, from coordinate 12,868,600 downwards.
TCTATGTGTTTCTGCAAGTAAGTAGGCCTATTAACACTTGTTCTGCATTCAAACTGTAGCCTATGGCAGAGCCCTACGTAGGCAGGAGAATCTTTGAGGCGGAAGGGGAAGCAGCGGTTAAATGTCCACAATACATAAACTTTGAAAAAATTTGTGATAGAAAAAGGATAAATGAGGCCTACTCTATCCAGACCCCAATTAAGATAAGAAAAAAGATAAATAAATAAATGAACTGATCATTGAATTAATCTTTTAACTGATTTAAGATACAGGGCCGTAGCCTCCGGGGGGGCAGGGGGGGCAGCTGCCCCCCCTGGGATTTGAGGTGCAAAAGAAATAATCGCAAATGCAAAATGAACCCACAATTTCTGACTTCTGATTGAGCAATAAATAACAGTTAAACTGCACCAGAATGCAGTTTTATACATACAGTTTTTAAAATTTTTCCACACCGTGGGAGGGGGGCAACCCCTCCCACCCCCCCTCAGGGGCTTCGACCCTCGTATCCGCTTACTGCCCCCCCTGGCATTTTGCTCAGGCTACGGCCCTGAGATAACTTAATTGATTTTAAATTACTTTATAAATTTTAATTAATTAATTAATTAATTAATCAGATAAAAATAATTTTGAAATGGTGAGTCTTTACCTGGGACCCATCAATCATTTCCCTAAACGTTAGTGTTCAAAGATATAAATAATTTCAGCTCACCTCCAGATCTTGCATGCACACCTTACATGAACATATTGTGTCGGCATCAAAAGATGGAGTTTCGATCAGCTCTTTAAATCTCATATTGTTGCCTTCCAGTTTTTCAAGTTCTTCACGAAGGGATAAGCGTTCCCCCGGCAAAATCTGCACCCTGTCTCGCCTGCGGAATCTGTCGCGAAAGTAGCGCAAAAGACTCATAACATAAAAACAATATAGTTTTCAATAATAAAAGGAAAAATCATAAACAAAAATAAACAAACAGAAAAAAGTGGCTCAACAAAAACCGCGTGCCTCCCGAAAAAAATTTGAAAACTGCTTTGTTGACGTCATACCCTCGATATGAAAATTACCCAGCATGCATTGGACTTTTCTCGTGAGAGTAGGCGCCATTTTCGCGTGATTGGAAAGGACAATGATGATGTTCGAAGTCTTGCCACTTTTCTTCTCATATTTGTGTTTATTTACGGCTTCCGCAGAACATACCGAACCAGAATCTGTCCCCGATCTTGTGTGTGAAAGGTTAGATATTCTATTCCATGATTATATGTCATGAAAATTCTGTTTTGCATTATATGCTGGGGCAGTAACCAGCCTAGACTCATGCTTCATTGGGGTCTGTCACTGCCATCACAGTAAATACGATGAGGCCGTACTTTGCGGCTGACTCTTTTACTTACCCTTAATGTGAAAATTCTTAGTTCATTTTTATGTACAGACACAGATGTGTCTGTACATATAGCCATCATCTGCGTCTGTCGTCGCCGTCGCCGTCGTCGCTGTCGTCGCCGTCGTCGCCGTCGCCGTGCACTTTTACCGATAACACGATAAGTGGAAAACCATTTTACCTTTTGACTTGAAACTTGCAGAACTGATGAATATTCATAATACGCAGGTCAAGTTCGAAAATCAGCATGATCGGGTCACTTTTAGGGAATTTATGCTGTTTTTTCACTTTTTTCAGCATATATGCAGCACCGATAACACGATAAGTGGAAAACCATTTTACCTTTTGACTTGAAACTTACAGAACTGATGAATATTCATAATACGCAGGTCAAGTTCGAAAATCAGCATGATCGGGTCACTTTTAGGGCATTTATGCTGTTTTTTCACTTTTTTCAGCATATATGCAGCACCGATAACACGATAAGTGGAAAACCATTTTACCTTTTGACTTGAAACTTACAGAACTGATGAATATTCATAATACGCAGGTCAAGTTCGAAAATCAGCATGATTGGGCCATTTTTAGGGAATTTATGCTGTTTTTTCACTATTTTCAATATAAATGCCACAATGATAACACAATATAAGAAAAATGGATTGGCCAATTGTAATTATACTCACAGGAGTGGTCAATCTTACTAAAATGCAGGTTGAGTTCGAAAATCAGCATAATCGGGCCATTATTTTAGAAGTTATACTGTTTTTCACATTTCCTCAGATTCAATTATTAGGCATGTTAACAGTCTCATTATTTAACTAATAAGATGCCTAAAAGTGTTTGTTTGATATTTCCTGCATCTTTACAACATTGTTAGTTGATTATGTAAAAAACATGGTAAACTTGTTATCATGTATTGTGTAATAAAGTGTCAAAAATGGAAATAAACTCATATCATTGCAGTTTGTCAGATTCAATCATCCACTATGTTCAGAATCTCAGAATGGAGGAAATTGGACATTTAACACTGTTCTATTGATACTTTTCCCATCTCATCAATTTTCTTAGTTGGTCATATAAAATGGCAGTAAAATGTTTATTTTGTTTTATGTTAAAAAAAGTGTTAAAAATAAAAATAAACCCATTTCAGAACAGTGCTGTCTTGTTTACATTTTGGCATTTTCAAGGCGTGACTTTGAAGTTCTATGGGCCTGAAGACCTTTGCTAGTCACATTTTCTGAATATCTGTGAAACAAATATTTTATAATTAAAAATTGATGGTCATTAAGCTGTTAAAAATTATGTAATATTGCATCAAAATTTGAAGAAACCCCTATTTTGGGCACTGCTTCCATGATGACCATTTATGGAAAATCATGTCACTTACTGTTCTCAAACTTACAGGAAAGAAACATGGGACTAAAATACAGCTTTAGTAGGCAATGCAGTCTGTTTGGTATTTTTATTTATTTATTTATTTATTTTTTTTGGCAGTTTAACAGTTTTTTTGTGAAAATTTAATTTTTCACATATTGGCAGTTTCAAGGTGTGACTTTAAAGTTCCATGATACTGAAGACTTTTGCTTGTCACATTTTCTGAATGTCTATGTTACTAATATTTTATTAATAACATTTGATTGTCATTATGCTGTTAAACATTATGTAATGTTGCATCAAAATTTGAAGAAACCCCTATTTTGGGCACTGCTCCTATGATGACCATTTAAGGGAAATCGTGTCACTTACTGTTCTCAAACTTACAGGAAAGAAACATGGGTCTAACATACAGCTTCAATAGGCAACGCAGTCTGTTTGGTAAATTTTTCCGGCAATTTAACAGTTTTTTGTGAAAATTTAATTTTTCACTTATTTGCATCTTTATTTCACTTTTCTCAGCATATATGCAGCACCGATAACACGATATGTGAAATACCATTTTACCTTTTGGCTTGAAACTTACAGAACTGATGAATATTCATAATACGCAGGTCAAGTTTGAAAAACAGCATGATAGAGCCACTTTTATAGAAGTTATGCTGTTTTTTCATTTTTTTAGCATATATACAACACTGATAATACAATATAAGAAAAACAGATAGGCAAATTGTCATTTTACTCACAAGAGTGGTCAATCTTACTAAAACATAGGTTGAGTATGAAAATCAGCATAATCGGTCCATTATTTTAGAAGTTATTCTTTTTTTTTACATTTCCTCAGATTCAATTCTTAGGCATGTTAATAGTCTCATTATTGAACTAATAAGATACATAAAAGTGTTTGTTTGACATTTCCTGCATCTTTACAACATTGTCAGTTGATTATGTAAAAATGATGGTAAATTTGTTATCATGTATTGTGTAATGAAGTGTCAAAACTGGAAATAAACACATATCATTGCAATTTGTCATATTCAATCATCCACTATGTTCAGAATCTTAGATGGAGGAAATTGGACATTTAACACTGTTCTATTGATATTTTCCCCATCTCATCAATTTTATTAGTTGGTCATATAAAATGGCAGTTAATTGTTAATTTTGTTTTATGTTAAAAAAGTGTTAAAAATGGAAATAAACCCATTTCAGAAAAGTGCTGTCTTGTTTACATTTTGGCATTTTCAAGATGTGACTTTGAAGTTCCATGGTCCTGAAGACCTTTGCTGGTCACATTTTCTGAATATCCATGATACTAATATTTTATTATTAAAAATTGATGGTCATTATGCTGTTAAACATTATGTAATATTGCATCAAAATTTGAAGAAACCCCTATTTTGGGCACTGTTCCCATGATGATCATTTAAGGAAAATCATATCACTCACTGTTCTCAAACTTACAGGAAAGAAACATGGGACTAAAATATAGCTTCAGTAGGCAATGCAGTCTGTTTGGTAAATTTTTCTGGCAATTAAACAGTTTTTTGTGAAAATTTAATTATTCATTTATTGGCATTTTCAAGGTGTGACTTAGAACCTCCACGGGCTTGAAGACCTTTGCTAATCACATTTTCTGAATATCCATGATACTAATATTTTATTATTAAAAATTGATGGTCATTATGCTGTTAAACATTATGTAATGTTGCATCAAAATAGAAGAAAACATAATTTTTGGTGTTGCTGCCATGATGACCATTATGGGAAAATCATGTTACTTACGACTCAATCTTTCAAAAAAAGTTGGAAAAGCAGTCTAATTGGCTTCTTTTTCTGGAATTTATACATTTTAGTGAAATATTCATTATTATCTTTTTGGCATATTCATTGTGGGACTCAGAACTCCCATGGACATGAAGCCGAATGGTAATCAAATTTTCTACATGTCCTTGCTATTCATAGTCAATAATAAAAAATTGGTGATCATTATTCTATAAATTATTATGTAATGTTACATCAAAATTGACAAAAATATTTTTGTACTGCTTCTGCAAACATTATGGAAAGAAAACTGTGTTACTTATTATTATGTTTAACTTACAAGTATGACTTTTAGGATTGGCATGCAGTTCAAATTAGAAAGCCAGCTCAATTGGGTTATCATTTATTATTGAATTTATGCAATTTTGTGTTAAATTTTCATTTTTCTCATTCTGGCTCTTTCTAATTGTAAATTTGAACTTTGATGGACCTGAAGCCTTATGCTTTTACTTTCGTCGTTGTTACCTGTTCTGCATAATTAAAATTTGATATTGACTGTGCAGTTAAACATAATGTACTATTGCATCAGAATTGGCAGTCTCCTATTTTTGTGCATTATTGTTTTGTGCTTTTCTTAAGCTGTGTCTTATGGGACAAATTTGTGTGGTCAGTCTGTAAATTCCCCTTGGGTATTCACTAGGCTAAGTTTAGTGCTATAAACTCATTTGCCTGATTAAGTGGCCATTAAATGAGATTTCATAAATCACACTTGTTGATATTTCCCTGTAAACTCCCAAAGGTTAAGCTCTCTGCTAGATAACAGTGTCCATAATAAGGAAGCACTGAATAGCAGCTTCATTAGATTATATTTTTGTTGTTTTCTTTTTAATTTCTTCTCCAACACTGGCATTTTTAAGATGTGACTTTCCCATCCACCTGAGGCTCTGCACAATTTCTGTATTTCCACGTAAGCAGTTGTATTGGTATTCATGTCTTTAAACACTAGTAATATTATTTTATGCACTGTCATCATTTTTCTTATATTGGGACTTTCATCATGTGAATTTTAACTCTCATGGTCATGAAACTATAATCTTATTGAAGGGGTGGATTGAGACCATCTTCTGGGTCTCCTGGAAGACAGTTAGATTTTTTATATTGATGGGTATCTATTTTTTTCTTTTGGAAGACCATCAAAATGGAAGATGGATCAATAAAGATACTTTAGAATACTGTCAAAAATATTTCTGGATCTGCTCCTGTTATTGACCATGTTACCTGTTGTGCATAATGAAAAATCAGTGTTGACTGACTGCTATTATAAGCATTATTTATTGTTGCATCAAAATTGACAAAATGACCTCTTTTGCATCTTTTTTTTCTGTTTTTTGTCTGTACATTTGACAGCTTTGCTGCCTTGTTTAAAAGTTTTATGCAATTGTATGAATTGATTTATCAAGCAAGACACCATGAAAATATATGTTGAGGATCAACAAATGAAGTCAGTATATTAACGTCTCATATTTTAAAAATAAAATGTTTATGATATTTGACTTAACTAAAGCCTTATTGTATTCATTTCAATTTTGTTGTTACAAAAACAATCGTGTCAAAATTTAAAAGTATACTGGTCATGCTAAATTATTCTATAATTTGTAAATTGTGTATTTGTTTACAAACAGGATGCAGTCCAGAACTCTAGAAACCCCAACACCCAAGATTGAGAGACTGCCGATACTAGAGACACAACTACCAAGTGGAGAGGTATGTTATACAAATAACATGATATCTTTATTGTTATTGGCCACTACAGGGGTCAAAACAGAATTTGGGCAGGACTGGCCAATACGGACCAGTGGACCTTAGAGGTACTGGTCCGTACCAAGAAGTACTGGTCCGTAAAATTTTACGTTAAAAATTAGTAGTTTCAAGCTACTAGATATAACGAAAACGCATACAGGTTTAACATCCATTTTTATTTCTATATGATTATCTAAACACATTCATATTCCAGTCAGTTCCTTTAACTGTTTGTACACATCCTCCTCTGCTAGCTCATCATCATCATAATATATAAAAAATAAAATGGATATATAAAAAATTATTATGAAATAAATATAATTTCTACATATATCCATATTTTAATCTTAAAAAATTAATTTAATTTTAATTGCCTGGGTTGAACGTGAAACGAAAAAAACTTCTCTCAAACTTTACTAGCCCTAACCAAAAAACACTAGCCCAATTTAAATAATTCATTTAAAAAGTTTAAGCAGATGCTGTAAAGAGTTGTGGTACCATACTGTACTTTCTTAAACCTTATTATAGAAGTAGAGCAAGTGAATAACAAAGTCAATCAGGTTAATTTCCAGTTGATGGGGTGGTAAAATTAATTAAAAATATATTTAATTCTTTAAATATTGAAAAATTCTTTTTTTTTTAATTTGTAATACTGAATATAGTTACCCTTACTTTTCATATTTTTATTATATCTTTTTTTCCATTTTTTATATGCAATCAAATCTTTTTTTAAATTCCTATTCTTTTTATTGACAATGGCTCTTTTCTGACAATTTATTTCCAATTACATCGGTATATAATGCCACTTCTAATTTAAAATACATAGGTGCTGTAAGGGTAATTAAACAAACGTCTTACAATTTTTTTGGTAACAATTCTTTTGGTTATATATTTGTAAAAACAACTTTTCAAGGACTTTACCAGGACAAAGTGTGGAGGGGTAGCCATGGTATAAACCGAACTATCCCACATTGTCAAGAATAGTTCATAGGGTATTTATGTAACTGCCATGTATTTGTTTACTCATGGACATTAAAATTATAAATAAAAAATATAAACAAAAAAGGAAATAGAACACTCCACCCCTCAGTCTGTTAAGTGGTCCTAACCTAAATGTTCTATGAGATAACGCATACATTACACTTGCTTCGGAGACAGTGTTGTTTTGATAAAACCTGTTGCTAGTACCAAAGAATTCTGGTCTGATCCAGTTTCTTGATTGACGGCAATTTGTAGTCATGACAACAAACTGGTCAAATAAAAAGATGCCGACACGCTGATCAGACAGACTGCTACTATTAATAACTACAGTGAAGTTATTTATAGCAACTAATCAATATTCAGTAGTTTGAGCTAGGTGTGAGTTTTTTCAACTGAGAGGCATATCATACTATCTAGAAACGTCAAATTAGAGGCAGGGACAAAGAAGACTGGCGACTCATATTTTTGAAATCTTACTGAGTGTTAAAATAGGTTCAAAATTACAGCTAGTGCTTTATAAAATTTCAACTTTTTTACTAGCCCGGTGCCACTTTAGGTGGGCAATTGCCTCGGGCTAGTGCTTAACGTCGCATACTGTGGGTTTGCCAACGATGTTCGGCACTTTCCATCGGTCGCCAAAACGGACCAGTACCCCTGACAGGTAGTCGCCCGGGACGTTTCTAAGTCGCATTGGCGAGTGGGCGACCGTCTGTTTCGACCCCTGCACTATTGCACATTATAAAACATATATCGTTTCCAGCATATAGATAGAAGTTTTTTTGCCAATGGCTGTAGATGATAATATTGACCAAATTCAGTTTCCCTGAAGAAGACCGTGTGATCAGAATAAGACTGAAATGTTGTGACATCCTTTTCATACTAAATATATTATAACTACTGTAGCATTGTACCAACTCAGAAAACTAAGTTTTCATGAGAGTTGTGGCTGGAGTCATTGAAAGTAATACAGCAATTAAAATATGTCATATGATATGACTGAAAGCTCTTGTGATTTCATACTGTATAGTTAATGAATATTGATGTTATAATTAATTAGTTGAGGATGTCAGTGTTATTGATAGTATATATATGGTATACTATAGACTTGTTTTCTCCTATAGGTGCTGCTGCTATGGAATCGTACTCACCCAGTCTTGCTGCAGCACAACTGCTTGAAACAAGTGGCACTATATGCAAGGTGAAGTGTTTGTTTCAGTTTTTGGTATAAGGTATTGTAAATAATGTAAATTTATGACAGAATATGCTTAGGAAAATACTTGAATACAAAGTAAGTTTAATTGCAGATAAGATTTTGGCAGATTATGTGCATGTTGTGAAAATATTTTGCAGCAACTGTTATAATGCTTTTTTTTATTATTATTTATATGCAACGGTTCACAACAAAGTCTATTTCTCTTTGTTCTTATTTATTCCATACCATCTGTAAATATATAAAGAGCAACGAGCAAAGAAGAATGTGCAATCATCATAATAATGTTATTAATAGCTATAATCTTAATATATAATAAGTATAATAATAATAATGATAATATTCATAAAAGAATTAAACTATTGACCACGTACCTGTAAATATATAAAGAGCAATGAGCAAAGAAGAATGACAGAAAAAGGGCGGCGACGATATTTATAAGCGACGAAAGGCGGGAAAGATGACCAATGGGAATGAGAGAGTAAGATGACGCCCACGTGACAAAACAAAAGACGAACACGAGTGAAGAAAATACATTCATACGGCTACATTCACCCCCCTTCTCAAAGAAATGCCTCCGTACATTTCATTCACTCCACAAATAATAATAACACGATACAACAATGATCTAGTTTTTATTAAAATATGACACTAAATTAATCAAAGCTTTAAGTTAGCCTTGATATTTTTCTGGAATCCTCTTCTCCCTTTTAGACCTCCTTGGAATGGAGGTATCTTCAACTTGCACTTTTGTCTCACTACTCTTCCTCAATCCTCCGACAGGTAAAGGAAGTAAGTGATTTCTGTGAACAACTTTCAATGTTCCACTTTTGACTCCTTCTTCTTTAATTTTGTATACCGGTATATCTTTATTTGGTTGTTCTACAACCACATATACTTCAGGTTTCCATCTATCAGCCAACTTATTCTTTCCTTTTAACCCCAAGTTTCTGATCAATACTCTATCTCCTTGCTGGACGACAGCTCCTCTCGTCATTCTATCAAACCGTTCTTTGTTATTCCTTTTAAGATCTACAGAATTCTTAAAAGCTAATTCATAAGCATATTGCAATCGTCTTTTTAATTTTCTAATGTAATCTGAGTGCTCTGTATTCCCACTCTGTTCATCTAGACCAAAAGTCAAATCTACAGGCAGTCTAGGGTTTCTACCAAACATTAGAAAATACGGAGAATATCCGGTTGCATCATTCTTTGTACAATTGTACGCGTGAACTAAACTTTGAATGTACTTTTTCCAGTCCGATTTTTTATCTTGACCTAAAGTACCAATCATATTTAGCAATGTTCGATTAAATCGTTCACATGTACCATTACCCTGGGGCCGGTAAGGCGTGGTTCTAGTTTTAGTCACTCCTCCTATTTCGCACAAATGTTTAATTGTGCTACTCTCAAAATTTCTTCCTTGATCGCTATGTATTTTTGCCGGAAAACCATAATGAACAATCACGTTTTCATACAACAACTTTGCCGTAGTGTACGCAGTCTGATTTTTAGCAGGATATGCCAATGCATACCTGGAAAAATGGTCTGTCACAACTAACACATTGGCAATACCACCTTTATTATCTTCTACGGTCAAATAGTCAATACATAACATTTCCATTGGCTGTGATGAACTCATACTGACTAAAGGTGCCTTATCTGAAATTGATTTTCTTTGTACACATCTGTCACAAGTAGCCACATAATTTGCAACATCGGAATACATTTTATTCCAAAAAAATCGATCTCTGATCAACTCTATCGTTCTGTCTCTACCAACATGCGCCATATCATCATGACACATCTTTATAGCTTCATTCCGCCGATGCTTCGGTAATACAAGTTGCCAACTTGTCTTTCCTTCTAACTTTCTTTCTCTGTACAAAACACCATTTCTTAAAATCAAATTCTTCCACTCTTTTCTATATTCATTAGTCACGTCTGAAACCTGCAACTCACCTTTTAAACAAGAAATAACGTTCTTTATCTCTTCATCTTCTGACTGCTCCTTAATCCAATCTAAAGAACGCTCAACATCATATCCCTGTATCACATCAACTACCTTTTGTGACATTGAAATAGTTTCGATAAAACCTTCCTGCCCAGGACTCTCCAAAATGGCGTGAACACTATCTGAGCTAATGCACTCACCTTTATCAGGCCATTGGATTCTAGACAAGGCATCTGCATCTACATTTCTACTTCCACATTGATATTTGATTGAGAAATCAAAATTGCTTAGTTCAGCAACCCACCTGTGACTTGTAGCGTCCAACTTTGCTTTGCCCAACACGTATGTAAGTGGATTGTTATCTGTGACAACTTGGAACTGGTGACCATACAAATAATCGAAAAATTTTTCCGATACGGCCCATTTTAATGCCAAAAATTCAAGTTTGTGTGCTGGATAATTAGTTTCCGATTTTTTAAGACTCCTACTGGCAAATGCTATAGGTCTCAGTTTATCATTCTGTTTCTGATACAGAACTGCACCAAGCCCAATTTTACTGGCATCAGTGTGTAACTGAAATGGAAGAGAGTAATCAGCATAACCTAATACTGGTGGGGACATCACACATTTTTTTAACTGCTCAAAAGAATTTTTTTCTTTTTCCCCCCATCTCAACTTCACAAACCTCCCCTTCTTGTCCCTTTTTAAATCATGACCTCTTAACATGTCTGTCAAAGGTTTAGCTATCATACTATACCCTCTTATGAATTTTCTGTAGTACCCCGTAAATCCCACAAATTGACGAAGTTGAAGTAACGTTTGTGGTAAGGGCCATTGCTCTAAAACTGACAATTTAGAATTATCAGCTTCAATACCATTTTCTGATATTATGTGTCCTAAAAATTTTATTTTTTTTCGAAATAGTCGGCATTTTGATCCATGCAACTTCAACCCAGCTTTTCGTAATTTTTCAAATATCTTTTTAAGTTTTTCCAGGTGTTCTTCTACTGTTTTTGAAAAAACTATAACGTCATCAAGATATATACAACAATCCCATGGAGTCAACTCACCCAAACACTTTTCCATCAGACGTTGAAACGTTGCAGGTGCATTTGTTAAACCGAACGCCATTTTTGTGAATTGAAACAAACCTAGATTTCCAACTGTAAATGCTGTTTTTTCTTTATCATCTTCTTCCATGGGAACTTGCCAATATCCCGATTTTAAATCAAGTGAGGAAAACCAACATGAGCCAGCTAAATTATCCAATGGTTCTTCTATCCGCGGCATGGCATATGCATCTTTGATAGTTCTGCTATTTAATCGACGGTAGTCAACACATATTCTTAAAGAGCCATCTGGCTTTCTTACCGTGACTATATTTGACGACCAAGGACTTTCAGACTCTTCTATCACGCCAGCATCTAACATGTCCCTCAAATGATTTCGAATTTCATCATACATACCTGCTGGAATCCTCCTGTACTTGTCTTTGAATGGGGTATGGTCTGTTAGTCGAATTTTATGTTTGACCAAATTTGTTGAACCAATGTCAGTATCGCCCTTTGCAAAAATGTCATTATATTCATAAAGCAATTGGTCTAATTGCCTTTGTTCTGCATCAGTTAAATGCGTTCTCTCCAACATGTCATCTCCGCCCAATGACTGATTCTGAACACGAAGATGGTCACAACTACTAATAGAATCTCCACTTTCATTTAGCATGGACGAAACGTTGCACGCTCTATTGACCTCAAAGGCCTCGCAAAGGGGTACGCGACCTAAAAATTCGAGTGCTTTTGGAGCTTCCTGCGCTTTGGTTAATTCTTCGTCACCTGTAAACCCGAATAATCTCACCATAAACATCTCCTCTGTCGGCGCTGGAGACGATGCCTTAACTTTAGTACCTTTTATGTACAGTCCCGCGTCAGCGTGGTCAATGAATTGTTCCGCGGAAATGCACTCTTTAAATAACACTAAAGCAGCACATCTTCCCTGAAATGCAATGTGGTCATACTCAAAACCTTCTTTGTATAACATCCTTTCAATATCTTTCCTTGCACACTTCTTGTTTAACCCTTTCAACCACACAGTCCTTCCACACAGAGAAGCCATTATAACGTTATCTTTGAGATACTAATAATGGTATATATCAAAGGGTAAATCAAGTGAGTGCAAAATGCCTCGAGCAAGAAAAATGAAATAGGATGAGGCCAGATGTAACATAAAATTATGACAGTGATTGCAATGTAAAAAAATTAATAGCTTAAAGCACAAACTTCGAAAAATATGAAATATGACAAATGATAGATTGATAAATGATGAAGCTTAAACCGATAGATTGAATATCAAAATTAGAGAAAGAGTGAAAAATAATTTTAATCAATTACGTAACACCCGACTTTCTGAAAATATGAGATATGATATGAGCACTATATGAGATAAATGATAAAATGGAAAATGAAATAAGAAAAATAGTGAAGAGAAAAAAAAAAAAAACAGATGACTCTAATCTTATTTTACGTGGTGAAAATATTTAACTCTTTAACCCCAATTATATTGAAACAATAAGAATTATAATCACTTTACTTGCTGTAATTAATAAAAAATTAAATGAAGTTATTTGCAAAAATAGGTAAGTGATATTAATACTAAGATATTTTAATACTATAGAAATCCGAAAAAAAATTAATAATGATAATCTATAACTCAGTGATATCAGATGAAAATTAAATAAATAAATGAGCACAATATTTAATGTCTTTGTCTCTATTCCCCAATGCAAAAAATATAGAAGTATAAGGTTTGGTGTTAGTTATGACATTCCAAAAACATACATGACACCACACACTTCAATTAATGTACATGAACACCACAAACAATTGTTATGACAAGGGAATTTCACTAAAATGTGAAAACTAAACAAATTTGCAAGTTCAAAGTAAATTATCTACATACCTGTACACCTAATCAAAATAAATATGATGACTGAATTTATTAAATAATACACCAAAATTGATAAATGTCCCGAACATGTTACTATAATATGCGATTTTATACGACAAATTAGTATCCAAATTACTTCTATAACAAAGAAAACTTATGACACAGCAATGAAGTAATGTTTTTGTTAAAACACCAACTATATGACAAATACAGAGATGCGTTCTCAACCAATATACTTATAGATAACAAAGACAAATTAGTTTACAGCAACAACACAAATGGCTAAAGGTAATACTATAAGCAGGTAAACGTATAAACAAATGCCAGGAAACTGAATGAATTGCGTTTGAATTTGAAGAATTGATAGAAAACAAAATATCTACAAACACACAAACATAAATGTCAACACCAAATAAATATGACTGATAGGATCGTTATTAATACATGTTATTGTTTAATTCCACATAACTCATCAACAAACAGGACAATTGGCAAAAGTATTGCAATATATATGAACACTGATAACGTTCAGTTTTACATAATACCGACGTCACCTTGTCTTGTTATTTGTTATACATGCTACATATAAGCGGGGTGAGCACAAGCGCAACACGTGAACAATGCACACAAAGAACTAAGACAGTCTAGTTAGAATGTTAGATTCTGTAAGCCTTTTTACTCACGTATATATTGTCCTGGGATATAAGGTTGGTGCCTCAATTATCTAGACTGCTTCTCCGGTGCGAATTCCATAACATAGCGAATGGATTGTCCCATGTCGATCCAACATTTCATTTCTGAATCCATGAAAAAGTTATTAAATCAACAAGTCTCAAACAAAGGCTACCAATACTCCTGGATGATATTCGCTTCCACCAAATCGTCTCTTCAAACAACGTATACTCATTTCCACCAGACACAGACATGTACAGCACACCGATCGCACAGTTTGTGTGTTGTTTTTCCAGACATTGTATAGTTAGGTCCTTGATGTTGTCTGAACGTCATATCCTCAACTGTATTACATGATTTACTGATCAGCGACCACTATATAAAATAGCGGCAGTAGGCTTAGATGGCGTAGGATGATTGTGTAAAATGTGTAAAAAAAAAAAAAAACTGATATTATCCTCACAAATGATGAGTGGCTAGATCATGGCCAGCGTGGCTTGATTTCATGGTGTTCTGCATGAAAACATCACTCATTCGGGTGTAATGGCCTCACACATATCAGTTATAGTGGTAGCATCCATATAAGAGTAGACCTAACGTTTCTTGCGTTATGAACTAACAACTTCAATCGATACGCTCTGGCTCACGCTCTCTTAGGATGTGGATACACAAGGTTGAACATTAGTGAATTGGTTAGAATACCCTGCTCGCAGCGCCATATGCAACGGTTCACAACAAAGTCTATTTCTCTTTGTTCTTATTTATTCCATACCATCTGTAAATATATAAAGAGCAATGAGCAAAGAAGAATGTGCGATCATCATAATAATGTTATTAATAGCTATAATCTTAATATATAATAAGTATAATAATAATAATGATAATATTCATAAAAGAATTAAACTATTGACCACGTACCTGTAAATATATAAAGAGCAATGAGCAAAGAAGAATGACAGAAAAAGGGCGGCGACGATATTTATAAGCGACGAAAGGTGGGAAAGATGACCAATGGGAATGAGAGAGTAAGATGACGCCCACGTGACAAAACAAAAGACGAACACGAGTGAAGAAAATACATTCATACGGCTACATAAAGATAAAATTAGTTAAAAATTGTTTGTCTGTGTCTATATCCAAAAAAATGATGTTGAACATGAAACCTAAAATTATTTATCCTACTAGTACTCTTTTTGATAACACAAGACTAAAGGGGTGATAACTCTTTGCATGCTATCTGTATTTCACAATAAATACATTGTAAACAACTCATAGAAATATATTCTATTTTACCACAAAAACTGCAGTTACAGCAATTATTCTTAAATCTGTGCTTTTCGTCAGACCATGTGACCTACTTAGATGGCTAAACTAGATGTAATAATCTCTTAGGAGATTATTACAAAAAAAAAACAACTTTGAATGTAGTAATGGATTCATTAACCAAGTATGGGAAAATTGTCGTTTACCTTAGGAAAATACATTTTTTGGCCTAAATGAACAGTTGCTATCCTTTTAATTATTCTTTATACTAAACTGTTTTGTAAATATTACCATTTTCAAATTTCTCCAGATACAAAATTTATGTGACTCAAGATCTGTTTAGCAGTCCTGCACAGCCGCTAAGTATTAACCAAGCTTTGATTGGTGAAACTGTTGCCATAGTTACAGATGCGACCTTCACCTCCCACCACCTGCTCCTGGCAATTAATGGACGGCCATTTATCTACAATTGGACGTTAAACAATTTCACTACAGCTGAACTGAATGGTAATTTCAATTCTTCTTATCATTATTATTTAAAAAATAACTTGGTTTTAATTAAATTGAAAATTGTTATCGAAATACAGTAACATAGATGATTTGAAGTAACTTATTTAGATTAAACTTACAGGAAGACAGTAAAAATATGATACAAAGATACATTTGACCTGAAATCATTTTCATCTAATAATTACTTTTGGAAATTCTACACTAGTGACAGCAAGTGGGGTCACGTTGACAAATTTGGCAGCATTTCCTTGTTGCGATGCTGTCAGCCTTTGGTGTAAGAGGATGAACATGGTGGTTCTGGGATATGACGCTAATTCGGCAACACTGGAGTTTGCAAGGTCACTGGATGAGGGTCGTTCTTTCCACATGACTAGATTTGAAGGGGAGCATCAGGTGCTGGTTGAGTCTGGGTGAATGAATGTGAACCTTTTTTTTTTCGCTCTGATTTATTTATTTGCATAAACTGTAGAATAAAATTGTAACTGATAAAGAATTATAATTCAAGAAAAATTATGCCAAAATATATCTAAGATTTTATGTCTGGAATGTCATATTCTAGCTGCTTTTGAATAAAATATTGCTGTCAAAAAGTGATATTTTGTTTAAAATCATTATAATTTTTTTAACAGCTTGATTTGTATCTTTTAAAAGATATTTAAGAACATGTTATTGTGGAATGATTTCAGGGACCATTGTATGGGCTAACCGTCATCAACTCTTTTTCGTCAGTTGTGGGACTGATAAAACTGAATGACACTGTAGTAAGTATAGACATTGCTGTACGCAGAGCTCAGTCACAACAAAAGACTTAACTTCAGCACTTTTCCCCAAAGCAATATTTGTATGATGCTGACTGCGATACTGACTGTTGACTGCTTCTTATGGTGTTTTGACTGATTTCTCAACCCAGGGGTTGTGACAGTTGCTGACTGTTTACTGTGTATGACTGTAGTTTCATTTGCTGCATTGACCTATGAACAGTGCAGTCTTTATTTGTCTGGCCTTAAGTTAGCATATGAATGAGTCAGCAAGTTCCAGACATGCTGAAAACTTTTCAGAATGGCCGGACATTTGGACTGGCAGTAATGAGAAATTTGCCGGACCGAATGGATTTTTGTCGGACTGAAAATCACTCTATTCGCTTGAGACAGATAGTACCAGTACGATTAGGGTAACTTACTTTGTTTCTGAATGTGATAGTTTTGAAAAGGAAGGGAAAAAACACTTTGGGTTTTATATAATTTTATTTCTGAAGTATGTCGAAAGATGACTGTAAATTCAAAATTGCGGTTCTTAAAGCTCTTGTCAGTCCTTTGGACCAACCAAGTCCAATTTTCTACCGGTCCAGACAAATTTTCCCGGTCATGACCGATCGGATCGACAGTTTCAGGATGCCTGAAGTTCTGAAAAATTTTCTTTAAAAAATGCAATAAAAACAAACTTTTCAAAGTTTTAAAACGTTGCTGTTGTTTTGCCTCAAAAATGGTTTGGTGGAAATATTTGCCTTTCTGTAAAAAGGAAAAAAACAAAAGTGGTATTTTTTTCAAATCTGTCATTACTGAATGACGATTTTAACATGTTTTCTCCCATTATCATTGCAGGCGTCTTTTGTGTTTGCCAGCTACGATGTCGATTATGACCATGTTTTGAGGGCGCTCAGTTTTGACGTAGAGAGTGGACACCATCTTGCATTTCAGCAGATCCTGTCTGGGTTCAGTGCTCTCCTGGTTTGGGACAACAAGAACCTGTATTACTCTCCCAGCTGTGGTAAGAACAATAGCAGTAATGAGATTATTCCGACTGTCGGCAGATTTCCCACTTATTGGAAGCCAAAATATCCTCGCCATGGAGATCTGTGTAGATGTGATCAAATTGATAGCCAGGCTTGCTGTTTTTTTAATGGTGATGGTATTTGGATGGCAATAATCCAGAAGTCACCTGTCTCTCTAAATTGCTTTGTTTTATGACTGTATATGTGCCTTATACAGTGTCTCTTTTTTTCTAAGTTATCACTGTAAATAAACAATAATGCTTTGGCAGATTAATCAGTGGGTTTTGTCCTAATAAATATTTTTTATAGCATTTGTGGTGCTTTTAATTCATAAAATAGAACTATAAGGTATTCTGCTTTTCAGTTTTGTTGTAAGCACTCGGTAGGAATGCTGTTATTTTAAGAAATTATGATATAAAAAATAACAGTATCTGTGAAATTCACAATTCTTCACCATTGAAAAGATTGAGTCATTACCGTGTTCCTTCTTCTATTGTTTCAGGGCAGACTGTGTTACCAGTTCATCTCTACAGTACCATTAGGTGGAACGAAACCAGCTTTCTTTCCTCTGGGGAAACCTTTCGACAAATCATAACTGGTATATTTCATATCGTTATTCAGAACTTATTAAAATATGTTTAAAGAGCAAAAGGATAAATGATTAATTCTGCTTATATGCAGCAGTCAATGCCATAAACTTTATTGTAGGAAAATATTTACTGGGCGATGAAAATATGCACACTGAAAATTAATATAGTTTTGTTTTGAAAATCTGACTTGCTTTATATGATTCATTGAAGTTATTTTTCATGATTTTAACTATATATGCATACTAAACAAAATTAGTCTCTTCTCTACAATTTTGGTCAATGTTTTTGAAGGTCCTGATGGGGAGTTTGCTGCCGTGACAACAGAAAACAGACTGTTCTATGGTAGAGAAGGCCACAGAGCTGATGCAGTAGAGGTATGGGGTGAAATGCTCTGTTCTTTCAAAATTTGAACTCAAATTTTACATTATGAATTCATTTACAATTACAAATGTGTCTAATAAATATGATAAGTGGAGTTTTAGAGAGTCATAGTAAATTATTTGATATTGATAATATTGAGAAATGCCTGTGAAATTTATATTTTTTATATTTTGTCTGTTTTTCTAGCCCCCCCTCCACCCCCACTTTCCATCCCCCCGGGAGGATTGTATATTTTTACTTTATTTCACATTATTGTTGTTTTATTCCATTTCTTTATATGTCATTTACAAAAATTTTCTGCTTCCATTTATCACCTTTGTTTCAGATCTACAACCTGGAGACCCCTTTGAGAGACACCTCTGTCCTTCTTTTCTCAGCTGATGGAGATTTCATCGAATTTTACGACGACAGAACTGACCCCAGAAGGAAATTATGGCTGAAGAAGAGGGAGATAGACCTGCAGCAGCATCTCAGGGCTATAGAGCCTCCCTTGACAAAGTGCCAGGTTTGTTGATTTGTTTGTTTATTTAAAATGTTTTCATGGGTCTAATTAAAATGCAGAATACACCGCAATACACATGAAAGTTCAGTCCCAAGTATAAATACGGGAAATGGTCATTCGTGAACACAGGTCATCTGTCGTATATTGCCAAGATGGGGCATTAGCCAATATGGCAGACGACCCAACGATAAGCAAGTAACATAGTGGATGATCCAATGAAAAACAAGTTGTGCCACTTCCCAAGTTGCATCGACAATATTAATTACGTAGTATATATGTTTAGCTTCTATATCTGCCTGTTTTTGTGCAAATGGCTGTTTCCTGTGTTGGCTGGACTGGATTCGTTTTTTTTTTTTTTTTTTTTTTTTTTTTATTCTATTGTGTCGCAGTGTATAGGGCATACTAAGTACACTTTCTTTTCATTGGTAATTGCACTTTTTTAATTGGATGACTCTTGATAAATAGGGAACTTTCTCCTACTAATTCAAAAACAAGGTTCTTTATATATGCAGTGCTTAGGGATTGAACGCCATTTTGCCTGTAATTTGAAAAAACTTCAGAATAGTTTCCTAGATTATCAGGCAACATAAGGTAATAAACTTGCATGAAATAAAAGAAATCCTCAGATCAGCCAAATATTTTGTGCCTTTTTTCTCAAATTTTCTAAAAATGTTGGTCTTTTCTTTTCAGTATCAAGCTCTAGGGGCTGATTTTCAAGGCAAAACCATCTATATTGACATCAACACCAAGACACAGATAACTGTGAATCTTATACCACAGCCGGGAGTACAGAACCAATTATTGGTGATTTTATTTATTTACAAAGTGTTAGTGCTTAAAAACACTTATTGGACTAGTCTACTGATCTTTGACTTTTTGACTCCAGGCTAAATGATCCCACTTATAATTTTGAAAATATTATTAATATGATAATTATCCCTGCACAAATGCGCACATGTATTTCTTGGAGCTAGTGAAGCAATATTAGAATTATACATGTAAAGATTTATTGTGGAATTATAATATTTCAGTTAAGTATGTCCAACCCTCATTTGTTACAAACTGTATCAAGGTACGTCAACTCTCCATCAGCAGCTAGTGGACTGTCTCCAAGAACTCTGGTGAGAATATAGCCGTGTGTGTGTGTGTGTGTGTGACTTTTATAAAAAACATATTGAAAATATTGTTGTGTAAAATGTCATTTAAAGAATAATCAAATGATGGTATATTATGGTAGGTTATTATGGAGCTTAATTAAATGGTTTATAAGTCAACTACCTCAACGTCTTATTCTATTTTATTTTAGGTTACTTCATTGAATCAGAAATGCATGGCTTCAAGTGATGTAAGGTGAGGGGTATTCTTAACACCATGCGAGTTGATATTTTATATTTGTTTGTTGGTCTTGGTTGTATGTATTTGTTGGTCTAAGGGTCTTTTCAGGACCAAAGTTGATCTGTGGTCTTATTGATCCACTGTGCACATATGGCTTACCCACTTGAAAGCTTGTTGTGTTATCCCCTAATGAATTCACAGGAGGGATTATGTGGCAAGTTTTCAAGTGGGAAAAACATATTAAAATCATTTAGTCCACGGATCAAATTGGTTGTGAGCAGGTCCCAGCAAACACTCATAAATGACTAGAGTTATAATACTTTATATAATTGGAGCTATCCCATTATGTTAGCTCAACTGTTTCAGATTTAGTATGCTTGTTAGTGACTAATAAAAGTGTTTTTTTTTTTTTTTTTGTTTAGAATTAGTATGTTTTTGAAAAAAAATATATTTATAGTTATGAAGAGATTGGAGTTACAAATATGAGGGTGACAGCTTCAGAGAGAAGTTTGGTGTGCAGCAAAAATCCATTGCAAGTAAGCAAAAGTCACTTATTTACTCATCATGACACCATAAGCAGCCAACAATAAGCAACATTATAAGTCGAATTTATTTATTTATTTATTATTTATTTATTTATTTATTATTTTGAAAGGGGGAATCAAAATACAAAGGGGCACTGATATTATAAATGCTATTATAAACATTATTCTTTGGACCTATGTTTTCCTTAGGTTGGAAATAAATGAATTAATTAAAGTTTTTTTGTAAAATGGGGGCTAGGGCAGATATTCTTTTAATCTGCCTTTGAAGACTGTAACATTTGTAAAATAATTTTTAAAAATAAATTTCAGGTTGGTCACGTCAGTGTTGGGTGTCCCCCAGGTAAACATGTCAGGATTAAGTTGTGAGTATTTTTTTATTTAATTTTTTTTTTTAATTTGTAATCTGTAACCTATTGAAAACAAACTATGATTCCAGTGCATGCATGCTAAATGTGCCAATTTCCCATACGTCATGCCACTGGTGCCTGTGAATATAGTGATCCAAGGGTAACAGAATGTACATGAGAATTTGAATACTTTAAAAAGCTCTGTCAGTATTCAGATTTCTGACATATATTTATACTTATAAATTTATATTAACTACATAAAAATATTATTATTATTATAATATCAATGGTGTCTGTAAATATACATGTAATAATCCAGGAGTAAATATTTGTCAGCTTGGGCAAGATATAGGGGCAAAACAGATGTCCAAGTGAGAGACAAGAAAGGATGGGGGAGGGGGGGGGGGGGTAATATCTCAGTACCCATACAATGTAGTACATAATTATAAAGTCTTTTACTCATCTTAGTTCAAAAGTACAAGTGCAGATATTGACTTCAATTAATGTTTCATAGGAAATCTGCAGCTTAACCTCATTAACTGAGATATATGAACATAGAAGATCTTTGTGCTCATATCAGCGTGTTTGATGTTGTGTTATCTTCCAGGCCACCTGGGTACAACTCTGAGTGTGATGTGATGAAGAACTTTACCTACACAATACCTAAGTGAGTGTCATAGCTGGGATAGAATGAGATGGAAGAGGGGGAGGGTCACTTCATAACTTTATATTACTATAAATTATATATATATATATATATATATATATATATATATATATATATATATATATATATATATATATTAGGGGGAGATAAATTGTAATTTTATATGCTTGATTACCATGTACTACTTGACTCACCTTGTTTAAAAACACTAATAAACATTTGAAAAAAAAAAGAATTTCTATTGGCATACCATTTATGCTCCTAAGGCATATTATGTAGGTAACTTATGGAAATGAGACTTGTAAATTAAATCAGTATGAAAAAGTTGATAAACTGAATACAGAGAGAGAAGAGAAAAAGAGAGAGAGAGATCTTTTATGAGGGTATGGCTGTAAATTACATATAAATATTTTTTCTTGCAGATTCACCATCGATCCGACAATGATGCGTGGCAAATTTGACAGGGAGGCAACCGCTGACCTCGAGGTCAAATATGACTACCAGCTTTTAGGGTGTCCTATCAGCTCCTACCACAACTCCCTCTTCAAGCCAGAAATGCAGCTGTAAGATTTTAACCTCCCAATATGGTGTTTTCTGATGGAATGGAGTAGTTTAAAAGGCATTTGAGACACTTCAAAAATTGGCTGGCAACAAAAAATGTGTATCACTAGAATTAAGTGTTGTTAAGATAAACATTTCATCTTCAAGCCAGAAATACAGCTGTAAGAGGTCATTCAGAATGAGAAGCGCCGCATGTTAACTGGTCCACGGCCTAAATATGGCGGACCTACATAAAAGGAAGACCGCTTAACCCTGTAATGGCCTCTCCGCCTCTTTTACGCCTCTCCACTCGTCGGCTTCCCTGCAGGAGCACAGTAATTAAATCTTGGCTCAATTCAACCGGTCGAGGGACGACACTAGAAAAAAAAATGTTAAGATAGATATTACAAAATCATCCAATTTATGGACTCTAACACCACATGGATGTTATAATATTACTGTAGTATCAAACACATAAAATGCATATTGAAAAAATCACCACATTAAATATTAAATGGAAAACAACATGAAAGCTGTTGAGATGACAAAACTTGTATATGTACCAGAGGCAGTGCCGTGGTTAAGTTTACACAGTGAAAATGTATTGAATTTTGATGGACTTTACACTTTTTAAATCTAATTTGTCTTTTCAAAATCTTTATATATATTTTATATGTCCTACCAATATTTATACGATTTTTATCAACTTCAGTTGGCAGGGAGATACCTTCCTAGAAGACATCCACGATGACTTTATCATGTACGAAATACATGGGATGAAGACGTATTCCTACACCAAGAAAATCAAGGATGCAGGCTGTGACAAAACTCCGCAGACGTGGGCAGCCATGTTGTTGAAACAACAAAGGGAGCTGGGACACATTGACCCTTCAATTGCTTGGACTAAGATGGTGAGTTTTCTAAAAGGAAAATCAGTGATTTTGTTACCCTAGATATTTTTTTTTCTCTGAAATGTATATACAAATATGATTATAGAATGAAAGAGTATACAGCAAGCAACAAGATAGCAATATGTTATAAAATGATATATTAAAGGGACAAAAAATAGGATTTAAAACGCCTTTTTAGTGCATGGATTGCTTCTTTTTTAACTTATCTGAGAACAATTGCTATGGGTAAAGCATAAAATGGCAGGTAAATGGCCTTAATCAATATCGAAAAAAAGAATCATATTCACCGTCCACTTTCGAACCCCGGGCGTCAGCCATCTTGACACAGTTTGAAATAATGCGGCTTCTCGACTCAGATACGAGATGTAAACAATGCAGACAGCATGTCGTTTCGAAGGTGAGCGTGGACGTGAAGGAGAAGAGGAATTGCTTACCGAATCTTTGCAGGTAAGCGAGTTATATTTACCAAAAGTACTTTAAAATGGGAAGATGGCAGTGGGAATCAAAATGTCTGGCAGAGGAAGTTAAAAAGCGTAGATAACTGCTAATAATTAACGTTTCCTCGGGTAACGCACTCGCAGCCAAATCACTCGCACTGGGTACGTACTACTAGTTATATGAAGCGAGATAGTGCACTTTACCCCTGAGGTGTATAGGTCTGTAAAGCAGGAGGAATACCCTTTTCTGCTCAATGTGGTCATCTACCAGTACTTACAGACTAACCTCACACCATATTCTCGCAGGGGAATCCCATGATATATACATGTACGATGTAACTCGAGTACTAGTGGGGATAGAGGGTGTTCTTTGTACAACACGTAACTACGTTAGCTTATTTGTAAATTTAATAATATTGTCAATGAATATGATTATAAGGAATGATTTTTTTAGCCTTTCAGAGGAGGAATTGGGTGATACACCCCTTCAAGCACGAGTGAAGAGATCAGGTATGTTAATAATTTTAGCAGTATAACATGGGCGGATCCAGGATTATTTGAAAGGGGGGTCCGCAGATGCAAAGCGTGGGGTCCTGGGCCTGCTTAAAAATAAAACTTTGGTATTTTAGAGGGTGAACAGTGCCATTTGGTACGGTTTAGCACTATACTATAGGAAATTAGCTAGTCAAAATTCTAATTCCAAGTGGGGAATATTAGTGTAATTTTTTTACATCAGTTCTTTGAAACCATGTGTGATAATGTTATTTCTTCTTGTGGCCTTTATGATTTAATGCAGCTACAGATATTTAAATTTAATTTTTTTCTTTTTTTTTTTTTTACCAAAATCAGACTTGCTTCTTTATTATAAGCTGGTTATCATGTAGTGATCATGCCCTCTAATTTGTTGATTTTTGTTAAAGAATAGTGCTGTTATGATAATATCAGTACATTTTTTTCTTTATAACCATTTTATGTAATTTTACTATTACAGTGCCTCAAGTTATATCTGACAGTTTGGCCGTGTGAGTCGAAGTAGACAAAATGGCATCGTCCGAAATGACCTTTAATAGATTTGGTAGTATTAAGCATATCTGTGAAACTTTTCTGTGAAGTGTTCAAAATGCTTTAATATTCTGAGAATACAAATAAAGACACACTGTTTGTTTGATGTTTGTTTTATTGATTGCTATACCAACAAAATGCATGAAATAACCTTAATAGATTTTGTGATAAGAAGTATATCTATTTATGACTTTTTTTTTACATTTCTACGAAGTATTCACAATGCTTTAATATTTTGAGAGCATGGATAAAGAAAGACATATTGTTAGTTTGATACGTGTTTCTGTGGTAAAATTTGTGTTTCCAGCTGTGCACTGACAGCATTCCTCTACTTAAGCAGTATTTTTTTTTTTTTTTTTTGGACCGTTTTTTTTTTTTTTTTTCGCCCTCTCGCACCGATTTTGGGGTACCCAGAGGATGTCATCCATAAAAATAAAAAAGTGTGGCCTTAACATACAAAGCATAAGCTGCAGTATCAATGTAGCATTAACTGGGTAGAGATTATGAATGAAATAAAAGTTCAAATATTGAAACATCTTTTATTTATATTTGGCAAAAATACAAGAATAAACAAAGTTTGCTACATAAGTTTGGAATTTGGCCAAATCATCTTTATTATTACCTGTCACATGTAATGAATAAGACATACACAGATTTTGTAAGCTAGAATGCATAATTATTTTCATACTTATTAATGCCATCTTCATAAATAAGCCTTCTATCCAAGCATTCACAAACTTTCACATTGTGCAGTACACATTATAGTATGATAACATTTTTGAGAGAGACTTATTAATAGCCAGGCTATCATGTTAAGAGTCTGATGTACATGCAGACCCATGAGGATTGCAGATCAACAAATTATCCCCCTCTCTGTCAGTGTATTGACTCATGTGAGCTGACACAAAAGTCTCCATGCAAAGGGATGGGTCATAAGAAAGGATCAACCCAACTTACACAAACATAAATTGTTTCATCGGTAAGATATTCACACATACTTTTCCAAGATGTGCAGGGAATAAATAGAAAGGTATAAATATTTCTTTAAAAAATACAGGCATGGCTTCCCTGCATGAATTCTAAATAATGGCTGAGTGGAGAATTGAATACAGGCACAAGTGTTCACTCAAACCATTTTTGTAGGTCTTAAAAGAAATGACATGCAGTCATTTGCCAAATACAGAATTTTATGCTGTAACAAAGTCACAAAACTGCAACTGGTGATCTTACAAAATCTAACAACTCACTGGTTTAAAATCAAGTTGAAATCACAATATGCCACCAGTACCATATTCCATAATACATTTGATGTCATTTAGATTTAAGAAGTAAATGCTGGACCAAAATGGTTTATTCTCAATATCAGGCATATGACTTAGGTTTGGGAGGAAAGACCACCTTGATTTCCAATCTGTCTGCATTATAGCATACATGTCAGTGCTAGATGGTTTGAAGTCAGCAGATTATGCTTTGTCACATTGGCAAGATGAGTTCACTGAATATATCCTGTAAGCAGCACTCGAAAGTCAGGAAAAGTCTCTCACTATCCAACTCGTCCCCGCTTTGGACCCTCAAGAAAAGTTCCTCTTTTTTTGGTGGAGAGCCATGGAGTTCCTCTTCCATGTAAAAAACTCTTCTTCAGGACATCATACTGGCAGTTGCTCATAACCTTAAGGTCTAAAAAAGCAAATCAAAATAATAATAATAATAATTTATTAAGACTGCAACCCAGTGGGTTGAAGTTGTACATAGTGTTAAGAAAATTATAATGAAAATAAAGTGAATATTTGCTTGAATAAAACTGAGTTAAAAGACTGCTAATTGAACTTAGGATAAAAGACAACATAATACTATTGGAAATTTAAAAGTGCATACAGAATAAAAGAGCATCAGAATATGTCGGTCTTAAATTGTGGCACTTTGTTACTATTGTTTGATCTTAAAAGACAATTGGATTGATCAATAAAGATGTGATTCAGTTTGTCAGAGGATTCAGTTTTTTTGTAAAAGAAAGTTTTGCACAGATCTCTTCGTTTATCTAAAGTACACATATTTGCCAGGTTCAGGGTTTCATCATAGTGTAGGTCAGGGAAAATAATCTTCAAAGCACGAGTTTGGTCAGTCTCTTAGAGTTTGCATTGCTCTATAGTTAGTCCTGGATGCCACACAGGGCAGGCATATTCTAGAATTGAGTGCACAATACTTTGGTAAAGCTTAGCTCGTTTTAGTTGACGGAGGAAATAGAGTCTTGCATTATGTTTACATTATGTGTCGCCAATTTGGAAAAAAAATTGATAAGAGAGCAATCATGCACCTATAATTCCTAATATATGAGGAGTGAATATCAGCTTATTAAAATTCTGCTTACTCTAAAGACATGTTTTAGTCCCATGTTGGATCATCAGGATCCTTTAATTCCCTCTTCTTCAGCATCTTCCTCCTCTTCCATCTGCACTTCTTCCAGCTCAGGCATCCCATAGGAAAAAGCAACAAATAAGATAATCAAGTTTGAGAAAAATCATGTAAAAACATAACTGAAATAAGTATAAAACTCAACTGAAATAAGTATAAATGCCATTTTTCTCAATATGATCACCTTAAATTATCTAGACTGTCATCTTCAACTGCACTAGTATTAACTACAACTTAATTTTGAAGTTTCTTGATCACTTCATATTGGTTTAATCTCCGAAATACTGGTTGGACTCTAAAGTTAAAACTGTATGATCTAAATTATTACTCTGGACTATTTAATACATTAGAGAGATGTACCAAACATAAACATGCAATATCCCCTTTCTGATTTATTTATTTTTAATGTAAAAAGGAGACAAATTGTCTTTAAAATATAAAATCAAAATACTACTCAAAGATATTTTCAATTATAGTTGACATGCCATTTAACATTGAGTTAAACTTAGATACAATAACCGCTTCTGCACATTCATTTTGGGATTTAGATGCCTAAAGAAATAGCATCTTGGTCATATGTCTTAATTACTGTGGTATGCCTAGATGTTAGAGGCACAAGAAATGTGCCCTCTGTAAGTCAAAAATTCGCCCTGGTCATTGTAATGTACATGTAATGAGACTAGTATCTCCCACCATGTCCGTTTTTATTTAAACTTTCTTTGCTCTATAAACTAACCCAAACCCTGTCAGAGTCGACATATGAGCACACTTGCAATTTCTGTCATCGATACCACTCATATTAGTTACAATTTCATGGCATATTTTGACAGAAGAGCCTGACAATCGTTAAGAAATACAACGAACACACGTAAATAAACATTAATCTCTGTGCTTAATAAATATTTTTACTGGTGTCTTATCTCAAACATAATTGTAAATGGTACTCACAAATCCAGTAAATACTTCGCGGCCAGACGATCCATCCATGCAAGCAGGTTTTCATCTGCCTTCTTCCTTGCCGGTGTTTATTGTTTGCCTGTCGTACATTTGCTGATACACTGTTTTACGCGCATTTTATTTTTTTGGTGTTGACTTTTGTAAAGGGTGTTTCCTTTTTCTTTTTGTTATCTTTCTTCCCTTCTTCGATGGAGTCTCAACTAATTCAGCCTCCTGTTCCATGTGCTTTCCCGGCAGCTTGAACTAGTTTTAACTAGGTCGCAATACGAGAATCTCGCGATATCCGGAAGTCTAGAGAGC
Source organism: Lingula anatina (assembly GCF_051362555.1). Lineage (NCBI taxonomy): Eukaryota > Metazoa > Brachiopoda > Lingulata > Lingulida > Lingulidae > Lingula > Lingula anatina. Next base: position 12,839,996 of record NC_141776.1, on the reverse strand, counting down.
TCAATAATGAAAATGGAGGTGGTTGTTGGTAAACCTCCGCTTAAGCGGAGGTTTTCTTTTTATTGTATTTTCCAAAAATGTTACAGAGCGATGGCGAGTGCCGGGAATGATAGATTAAAGGTCGGTAAATTGCAGAAAAGTACTGTTAACCTCGGGATAAATCGGGATAAATCAATTTTGGCGCGAAAATCCTCTTTTGTGTCCTTTTAATATTGATCTTTCAGATGTTTGAGGCAAAGTGGTGATCTTTGAAGCTGGGATTTTTTTTTTTTTTTTTTTTTTGTAATTTAAATATGTTTCTTTGGAAAGGAATAAGTCGAAAAAGTGAAAAATAAGTAAATTAAAAAGAGAATAAATTAAAACCTACCAAGGATAATAAGAAAAGGACTTATTTTTTAGAAAAAAAAACAGATGGTTGGGTTGGTTTTATAGAACATTCATATTCAGACATATTGTACCAGCTGGATTGATCCAACTTTGTAGGGATTTTTGCTTAAGTGTAGTTTATGAAATTAGCTTAAATTAGCTGAAATGTCTAATAGGCCCCCTCAGGCAGTGAACTATTGAGTGTGCTCGTCTTAGTTACCCTTTCATTGCTAGAAGAGGCATATCAGACAATAAAGCTACAATGTCTGAATCTGAATACTACCAAAAACTGGATGCACTTGGTGAAAAAACATATATCTGTTTTAGCATTATTTTTTTCAACAACAAGCAGGTTATAAAAACAAAAAAGGATAATTGATTTTTCTTAAACTCTTGTTTTCAGAATTATGAGAGTTGTAAAGTGCCCTCTGTGCGTGGCACAGAAAATGACGATTTAGGTACGGCCACAACAGCGACACCCCCAAGTCACAGATGTGGACGTTTGCCAAGGTCACAAACCAATGTGACCTCTGCTGCAACAGTCCAAACACCATTGTATGTGAATGGTGTTAAGTTTGGGTCGGGATGTATTTAGTTAAAGAGAATCTTGTGGTCAGAATTGTGCCTGAAAACAGAACATTGCAATCACCGCTGTAGCAAATAGTTTTTTCATCCAAGAAGTTTTTCTGTTGTAATAACTCCACATTCCAGTAATATGATGAAATAATTGTTAGTTTTAATGTACAATTATAATGAAATTGCTACTGTAAGTTGAACTTTTAATGTATTACACAGCTGAAGAAATGCTTTGCTGGAATATATTAAAGGTTTGTTTTCAAGGCTTCAGTTATGACCGCAAAAGTTCGTGTTCTTTTCAACTTTATTTAATGTTTTATTTTCAAATGGATCGAGTTTGTTATATGAACCATTATACTTTTTTGGGCTAAATTTCAGTTTATAAAACCTTTTTTGTCAGTTGGTTATTCTTACCTGTTTCTTGTTGAGAGGGGATTGTTGCTCTTTGCTTAACTTTCACTTCATGACTTTGGATAATATTATCTGAGCAATTTCAAATTACTTTCATTTTCAGCGTGACAACACAGTCTGCAAGAGTAGTGTTTTATTTTCTGATAATTTTTTATAATATAATACAATAATTTTGCATAACACTTTTTCAGGTAGTTTTTCAAAGAGAAATGTTACCTAGTATTGTATTATCAATGTGTGTGTGTGTGTGTGTAATTGGACTCCGTATTTTTAGTGTAATTTTAAAACATGATATTCTTTACTGAGCTTTTTGTCACTTGTAAGTTTTCTTTCAATTAAGTTGTTTTAGGCTGATACAAAGAATGGTTTAAGTTAAACATCTTTGTAGAAAATGAAGTATTTACATTGTTTATAATTCTGGAATGCTCACTTTCACTTTCAGTATATCTACTTTCACTTTCAGTATATCTGCTTTCACTTTCATTTTCAGTACTTCTACATACTCTCCATCAGATGAGGACCAGTATGAAATCTTGGGAGGCTCCGGAGACAACAAAGTCTCCTGGAAGAGTCTAAACTTGGTCTACATATTTGAAGTGATAGTGCTCAGCAAGGACCACAGGTAGTTGCACTTATTGTTACCTGTATATTAATAACTTATTTCACGCTTTGATTTATCATGAAATGTTTAAATATTTCCCGAATCAGCTGGGGGGTAAAGATAAATTTAGTGACAAAAATATTTTGAAAAAATCAACTTTGTGCTTTTTTAACTGTTTTTTATTTGCACTTATGTTAATTTGTATAACAAATGATATGCTATATAACTGTATTTTTACTTACAAATTTGTTCATTTTATTTCTGCATCTTTTATCTTATCCCACAGTTTTTGCGACCTGCGGACCAAATTTGCTGTACAAGTGTGGGGAGCTCCTCCAAAATCCTCAATCCCCGTCTTTTTGGTAACTGGGATAATATCCGCCATATTGACTGCAATCGTGTACTGTATGTACGCCACCACAAGAGTGAAGAAAAAGCAAGAGGAGGACTTGAGTATTTTGCAGAGATTGGAATTTAAAAGGTAGGAAAAATAGATAAATAAAAGGCCCAATTCCCACAGAACACCATCAGTCTACATGGATTGATCCAAGTCTGTGGGGACTCTTGCTAAGTGCAATCAGCATAACAGAGTTAATACGATCCACATAGACCGATGGTGCCTAGGGAATGGGGTCTTAGTGTGTTATCTCAAGTTTAGAATTATTCCAATTTTTTGTTATTCTGAATTTTATTACAAATAGAGCCAAACTGTAATTGACACAAAAATTTCCCCAAACTAAGTGTGTTCCCCATTTTCTTTTTACACTTCCTAAGAAAAAATTCTCACTGCATCTCACATTTCAGTGGTTTCTAATATTTTAAATGCAGATCACCTTTGATATGTTGATTATTTGTAAGATACCTTATTCATTTTTATATTTATCTATTTTGTAACATTTAGGTCCAGAGCTCCTCTCCGCAAGAGCAAGATAATCCAAATAAGTCAGAATCATGAGATGAGCTGTGACACTGGAGCCAAGTTTAAACCCATCAATGACGAATGTGTGTCTGGCCCCAGCAGCAATAGCCCATTTTTATCAGTACCAAAGACTGAGTGAAAGTAAAGGGGAAAAAAGAGACTACAAAATTTGGAAAATATGACTATTACTAAAATTTTTAGAATGTGTTAGTAGTAATTTTGGGTGAAATGTTTAAATAAATCATCTAAAATACATGTTGAAATTAAGAATATAAACTTAATCCCTGGAAATATCCAGGTTCTGACAATCTCTGTGGGTCCTCCGTTGCACTTTGTAGTATGTAAATCCAATTAAGTGTTGTGTTTTCAGGCACGAGGTTCATAATGTGTTGGTCTTTTTATGAATAAATATTTTAGAAATTTTATAATAATTGTCTTGAATAGCAATAGAAAAAAATCATGTATTGTATTATTTTGTATTATTAGTAGTATTACTTTCGCCCTTTATCAAAATACATAAATGAATAAAATTAAAAGGAAAAACAAAACTTTCTACTTATTTGTTTATTTTTATTTCATTTATTTATTTTTTTAAAATTAATTTTTAAAAATAAGTTGCAGCTAAAGTAAAAAAAAAAAAAATACAAGGCTGGAAATGAAAAATGAACTGCAGAACAAAACGTCATTCACTTCGAGAACACATGAAAGTTACCAGTTAGTTATTTCATCTTTGCATCACACAAACAACCTCAAGGTCACCGTACACCTTAACCTCTTCCTCCATTTCTCTTGTCGTTGCCAAAAAAAAAAAAAAAAAAAAAAAAAAAAATTTACATTAAAATAATGAATGAAATAAATAAATAAGTAAAAAGTTATTTTTATTTTTAAGTATTTTGATTAAGGGCGAAAATAATACCACTAATAATACAAAATAATACGTGATTTTTTAATATAAATTTTATTGCTATTAAAGACAATTATTATAAAATTTCTAAAATATTTATTCATGTAAGTTTTAACGCAAAGGATGCCTGAATTCAACAAGCGCAAATGGATGGCCAAATGATTGTAAAACATCTATAAATTGGAGGTGGCCTACATGGATCAAACACCATTCTTCACCACCTGTCGTCAAAGGTCACTGAAAGTTTACATAGACAACCGGTCGACCTTGAAAAATTGGTCGCCCTTTCCGCGAGTGTTCGACTATATGGCGTGCTGTTGCGTCAGTGAAGTAGGAAGCTGAAATAAAGAGACCAAAACTTTATGAACCTCGTACCTGAAGGTACACAAAAACACTTTTAATTGGATTTACATGCTACAAGGTGCAACGGAGGACCAACAGAGATTGTCAGGTCGGGTATATTTCCAGCTACTGAACTGTCTGAAGGTTTTTGTACATACTGCAATGAGGCCTTACCGGCGGTAAGGGTACCGTGAGCTTGTAAGTTCGGAAACTGAGGCAACTAGGAAATAGATCGATCCAAAGTTAGTACGATAGACCTGGGAATGGTCTCTAATTGAAAGATGATTTAATAAGCTACCCTCACAACCCTCATCGTCTCTGGCACAAGATTTCATCGCCGTGTAAGATGACGTGGTTTGTTATATTTGTATAAAACCCAGACGCAGTGTTTCCCAGTCCAACCAAAGACAGAAATGCATGTTATTGTACAACCATTGAGTGTGTGTAAACCTAACTGAACTAACTATTAAGAGTCATGGCATCCAAGAAGTTCTACGAAGGCTTCAGTGACAATTTTCTAACGTGTCACATCTGTCTTCACGAGTATAAAGACCCGCGTGTCCTCCCATGCTATCATACTTTCTGCTTGGCTTGTCTTGCCCAGCACGTGGCAGCGAGTGGGACAGGACGCAACATCACGTGCCCAGTGTGCCGCCAGGAGGCGCCTGTTCCACCAGGTGGACTGGAGAATCTTGTCCGTAACTTCTTTTTGTCCAAGGTGAAGGACTTTATGTTGACAGCAGAAAGTAAAGACAAATTGTGTGGGAACTGTCACTCACAAGTTGCTCAATTTTACTGTCAAGATTGCAAACATTTTTTCTGTGAGAACTGTCGACAAAAACAGCATGACGCCATAAAATTTCTGCAGGGACACACAATGATGTCAGTGTCTGACTTTGGGAAGCAAGTCCAGGAAATGAAGGGAGTAACATTATTTTGCGATAAGCATGAAGAAGAACGGTTGAAATTTTATTGCACGGATGACGATGTTGTTGTGTGTCGTGACTGTATTCTCACCAAACACAACAAACACAATTGTGTAGACATTGCAGATATAGCAGAAACGCAAAAAGAGAAAATACAAAGTGCATTTCATGATCTGTCTAAGAACATTTCACTATTTGAAAATGCAGAGTCGGAAATATCCAAACAACAGGAAGATGCGACTTACGACAGAAACAAGACTGTGGCCGACATACAACAACAAGGAGCGTATATTAAAAAAGAAGTTCAGCAAATTTCTGATCAGTTGACCGCAAAAGCAGAAGCCCTCACTGAAGCTCGTTTAAAATTCCTCGAGGCTGAGAAAGACCGCATTCAACTACAGAGGGTATCCATTCAAAGTACTTGCGAGTTCGCCAAACACCTTGTCAAACATGGCTCCCACACGGAGGTTATGACACACGCTAAAAACATCCAAGCTAGGATGAAAGAACTGAACAGTGTTAAACCTTCTGTACCGGAAAGAACAACCGCGATCACTTTTAGGAAAGAAAAACTTCCTGCGGACTTCTTTGGTTGCGTGAAGGAGTTAGAATGGCTAGATGCTGCATCCTTAGTGGATAAGTTTGATAGCAGCATCGGATATTTATGGAACATATCATGCAGTCATAGTGGGACGATATGTTTAGTTTCTTACAAATCGAAAAAACTTCAGGCAATATCACCATCTCATAAGGTGATATTTCAGGTTGATGTACCAGACCCCAGGGGTGTCACCGTGCTCCAGGATGACAGACTGGTGGTTACATGTAAGGATGGATGCCAAGTGTATTCCTCCTCTTGGAAACATGTCCAAACATTTGGTCAGGGTGACATGTCTACACCCTGGGGTGTTACAGCGGACAACAATGGGCGCATATTTGTCTGTGATAGGACCAATAAATGTATCTGTGTGTATGACGCTGTGCAGTACAGTTTTATCAATAAGATCAGTGTTCCTATTTGTAAAGATCCACGATACATTGCAGTGCTCCCATGCCGTGACATTATTGTGGTGAGTAACTATGATGGACAATGGCTTTATGGAGTGACCCCCCGGGGTGATGTAGTGTTCCAGTATGGTACACCAGGTGAGAAAGGTTCAGGTGATGGATACCTGAAGAACCCCTGGGGAGTGTGTACAGACAGCGCGGGGCACATTTTCATTGCTGACCAATGCAATAACAGGGTGGTTGTCCTGACCTCAGATGGTCAACTTTTGAGATACGTGGTGGATCGACAACAGGTTTCTATACCACTGTGTATGACCATTGATACCAAAGGACAGCTTGTAGTGGGGGATATTGGAGGCAAGGTGAAAACATTTCGCTATGTACATTAACTGCAAGTTAAGTAGTATATGAGGCGTTACAAGGCGACAACTCAAGAAGTGAACTGTTTCAGGTGCACTACGTGAAAATCATTGATTGGGACCAAAAAGACAAGTTGTTTTATTATGAGCGGATTCTCAACGAATTGAGCCAGGCTTTACAAAGCCGGTGACCTAAAAATGGCGGACGTACATGAAAGAAAAACCGCCTAATCTTTTAATAGTCTCTCCGCCTCCCCACACGTCGTCCCTGCGGGGTACAGTAATTAAATCTCGGCTCCAACCTCCAACTACGTTTACTGGGGCTGGGTAGTTCTGTGAATATCTCTGGTGATATTATCTCCGTAGATAGTCGATTCGTTGCTGCTCTACGGGCCAATTCATTCCCTTTTCGTCTCTGTTTTGACAGATAATAAAACAGAAGAGCTTTTTTCCTTCGAACGCCTTCAGCCGCCATGCTTTCTTCACCACGAGTTTAACTGATGAGCATGCGCACTTAATATTTCTCAGGTAGCTTCCGCATGGCGAACGGAGCCGAGATTTAATTACTGTATCCCGCAGGGACGACGTGTGGGGAGGCGGAGAGACTAATAAAAGATTAGGCGGTTTTCTTTCATGTACGTCCGCCATTTTTAGGTCACCGGCTTTGTAAAGCCTGGCTCAATTCGTTGAGAATCCGCTCTATGACAGACATATTGAAAGAAAAACAGGGATGGAAAAAAAATATATGTAGCATACGAAAATATAGGGGGATTTGAAATCATTTTTGTATGTGGACTTAAAATCCATTCATTACCAAGTTTAACTAATGTATAGACAAGTTACAAGTCTATATTTGAGCCCTGATTTTGGTTCAGATATTTATTGGAACGGATCATGTAATACGCATTGCGATTCTTCCTTTATTACGTCAAATGTACCGGGGGAAATATCTCTTGCGCGTTTTCTTCAATTTTACAAATAAATAATTTCGTTTCACATCTATTTTGTTTTGACATGCTTTTATCTTCAGCGTTCAAAGCAGCGCAACAGAATCGGCATCATATGCGTTAAGTGTTTAGATTTTTTAATGATTACTTAGTAGACTACTCAGGGGCGGATCCAGAAATATTTCCTGACAGTCTTCCATATTATATTTGGTTATCCATTTTCCATTTTTGACCGTCTTCCGACAGAAAAAATTAGATACCCTTCAATGTAAACTAGAAAATCTGACCGTCTTCCGGAAGACCCAGAAGACGGCCTAAATCCGCCCCTGGTAGTCTTTCCTTTCGTAAAAAAAAAAACTTTAAAGGTAACAAGGACGCGAATCAGGCATACTGCATCACCATGCGTAGTCCCTGCGGGGGTATAGACATTAAATCTCGGCTCCATTGGGACGTCACATGGGGAGGCGTGTGAGAGGCGGAGAGACTATTAAAAGATTAGACGGTTTTCCTGTCATGTACGTCCGCCATATTTAGGTCGTGGCTTTGAAGAGCCATAGCTCAACTCGATGTGAATGCGGCCTAAAACTTACATTTAGCAACTGACCGACGTTGCGGTCTCAACCTTTTATTCATACTTCTCATTTTTATTCTGCTGGATGACTAACAGCATTAACCCAATCCCATACGTTGTTGATGAAGTGATTGCATTCATATTCAGGGTATTTTAAAAGCATTTAAACTTATAGCATAAAGAATTTAAAAATTCATTCATGAAAGGGAATATCTTTGTGGCATAGGCGCTCGGGTTCGTTTCAAAGAAAGGCATGTTACAGAAGATTAATAATATAGATATTCTACCTGGAAAAATATTTATTATAAAAACTATTGTACATTCACAAAAGTGCATCTATTCATTCCACACCCTTTTAATAATTAATCTAAAACAATCAGGTGCTCTTTCGATTGCAGCAGAGACGACAGTTCTTTTTTCGCCTCCAGATGGCGCTTCTTTTGTCAAACATGGGGAAACTTTTCAGATAAAAGCATGCAGTGGAGCATATAAGGCATTCAGTAACCTTCATAATATCGTTCCAACGAGGGGTGGGGTGTGCTGTGTGGATACTAAATATATAGTTTTAAAAGTCCCATTATAATATTTAGAGGATCAATGTTAAGAATTTGATAACAATTTATATGCGTGGATTGGAGCCAGTCTGTCGATGGGGTAATCATTGCATTTTGATGTTTGAAATCATCTCTTTTTGTTACTATCAAAGAATTAGACAGGAGTTGGTATGTAACTCTGTAGACATGATACGGTTTTCATTCTGTTCTTTTGCACAGGATAAGACATATTCACAGCAGGAACGAACACCTTTTTAAAAACCCCATAAGCCTCATCACCAGGGCAATTTTTGTAAGTCCTCCCTGCAGGTGGTCAGGTTGTATTATTTTAAAATAAATAACAAGTGAGATTCCAAACGTGTACATCTCCTGTATCGCACACAAATGACTATATATTTGTACCGTTTTATCACATAACTCAAATAAAATCCACATAGGGCCTACATGCTTACAAGTTTAAAATTATAAAACAAACCAACTGCACAGTAAGGGTAAATACCCTGGTATATAGAGTATCTCCATAGACAATCAGAACTGGGGTTAACAAACAAGTCCAGTTCTGTTATCTCTTGTAACAAGTGCCTCGTTGTGCGGCGTACATTTCAGGTGATTCCAGCTATCAGGACGAGTGAGGTGTGTTCTCATATACGCCCTCTTCTGTACAAGTTGGTGCATGTTTTAAGATATACATTAAACACCATCCCCTTTATACAATTTGTTTTCTTGTTAAATCCAGCCACTTTCCATAATATTTTACCTTGACGATTGATGAAAAGTTCCTTAAAATTCCTGGTAGTAAGCACCGACACTTATTTTTCACCTTGAGCCTTTTATTTATTCATTTTTATTTATTTATTTATTGGGGGGGGGGGTATTTTTTTCATATACAAGTTTTATGCGCAAATTGTGCATTGAAGAGAATCGTTTGAAAATATTTGAAAAATACCAAAACCCGTGTAAATTGGAAGTGGCGGCCGGGGAAAGTAATAACTGCTTTTAATAATTTACACTTTCCTATCCTATTGAGCAGTTAACAACATGTCCCTGAACAAAATGTTATCAGAGAGCCTATATAGAATAACTTCACAGACAATGATCAGTGCCCGGGTTAATAAACTAGCCCAGTTCTGCTATCTCCTGCTATTCGTGCCTTGTCACTCCGGCTATCAGGATGAGTGAGGTGTGTTCTCAAGTACGCCCAAGTGTACAGTTAGTGCAGGTTTTAAGGCACACAGTTAACACCACCCCCTTTATACAATTTATTTTCTTGTTAATTTCCAGCCACTTTCCATAATATTTTACCTTGACGATAAATTAAAATTCCAGGTGGTAAAATTCCAGGTGGTGAATTTTCACCTTGAGCCTTTTATTTATTTGATATTTACTTTTTTTTGTATTTTGTAATAGAAAAGTTTTAAGCCCATTGTGTTTACTGAAGAAAATCGTTTGAAAATATTTGAAAAATAACAAAACCCATGTAAGTTGGTAGTGTCATGCGAGGAAGTTAATAACTGCCTAGTTATTGACACTCTCCTATCCTAGTATTGAGCAAAAACCAAAATGTTATCAGAGTGCCTTTATAGAATTACTTCACAGACAATCAGCGCCTGGGTTACTAAACTAGCCCAGTTCTGCTATCTCTTGTAACAAGTGCCTCGTTGTGGGGCGTACATCTCAGGTGACTCTGGCTATCAGGACGAATGATGCGTGTTCTCACGTACACCTAAGTGTACAGTTACTGCAGGATTTAAGTCACACATTTAACGCCATCCTCTCTATACAGTTTATTTTCTTATTAATTCCAGTCATTTTCCGTGATATTTACTTGAACGATAAAGGAAAAGTTCCTCAATTATCCAGGTGGTAATTATCAGTGTTTATTTTTCACTTTGAACTTTTTACCTATTTGATATTTTTCATGTTTTGTATCTTGTTATATAAAAGCACTGCATGCATGAAAGAGACTAGTTTGAAGGTATTTGGAAAGTTCCAAAATCCCTTGAAATTAGCTGTTAGTTATCTGTGGGAGGGAAGGTAATAACAGCTTAATCATTGGCGACGTCCTGTTCTGGTATTGAGCAGTAAACAACATGTCCTTGAAAAAGTTGTTATTAGAGAGTCGGGGTGAATATAGAGCAACTTGAAACACGATGTCAGCGCCGGGGTTAATAAACTGGTCCATTTTTGTTATCTCTTGTAACAAGTGCCTCGTGGTGCGGCGTACAGCTCAGGTGACTCCGTCTATCAGGACGAGTGAGGTGTATTGCCACGTACGCCCAAGTGTACAGTTAGTGCAAGATCAATCTAGAATGTGTTGAAATAAGAATACAAACTAAATCATCGCAATTAAAAAAAATTAACGTGATACCATCAGTTGGATATTATACATGTACTTGAATGCAAATAAGAATCTTCATGGTGATGCTTTAACGTAATTACGAGAATAAGGAAGGAGGAAAATGACATCGGAATATCTCTTTCGCTCATTGAACTACATGGTTTTTTTTTAAAATAATAATAATATGTATTTATTTGCAACTTAAAAAGTTGGATTTTACAATAAAAACAAATAGTCGTGAGATGCACAATCTTAAAATATACTTGTAAGTGTTCAAATGATTCGATACACATTAAAAATTCATAAAAACCTCAGTTCTTTAAATTTGATAAAGCCCATGGGATAAAAGTTTTTGACGATCGTACAGTCCTCAATTTTGGCACAGTGTACTTTTGCGACATTTTAATAAAATCGAAACGCTGCTTGTAAGAGCAAATGCATGACATTGCGTCATGGGATGTAATCTATAGGGAAGTCGATGATATTTTAGTTCATTATACTTTATTATTAGAAAGCCACTTGGAAGATGAAAACACACCACCTTGATGTAACGTCCATGGACTAGCTGATACCCATTACATCAATCATTGGATATGATAAGAGATTAGTATACACGATTTATAGAATCTCTTTTAATATTATATTTTGTGTAAACGTCTTATTTCCACACTCGCCCTGATTCAAAGATTTTGTGCATTTTCAATACCAACTTCCCTACTCTGCCTTCAGTAATGTATATTTATAATAATAATATTAACTAGACTGCGACTGGCTCTTCAGCCAGTGGCGAAGGATTCCCCCGCAAATGACCTTTGAACTTGAAGGCAATGGGCATTTACAAGGTCATGGGAAGGTCACGGGTTAAATTTGACCCCATATTCTGAAAGAGCATGTGCGAATTGAGGGGGGAGGGTCAACAAAACATCACTTTTAGCCCACGTCAATACTTCTCCATGAAATAGCCAAATGACCTTGAAAATGAGGGTCAAGGTCAAATTTGACATTTGATTTGGCGGTTTTGGGTACATGTTTGGGGTAGTTTACTATAGCATGCTATGACCAAAAACCAGTATTTCATGGAGAAATTTCCGAAGTCACGAATTCCGCAATGTTATAAATATTTAAAAATCTATATTTAAAAAAGTTATTAAGCAGTCGCTACGAAAGTACGGCTAACATTAGATAAATATATAAGGCATCATATGCTACTTAGATCACGGCTCTGAGCCTTCCGGTTTTTGAGATCTCGGAAACAAACCTGTTTTGAGCCGGTTTAGCCATTAGCGACCTTGACCTTGACCTACTTGCATTAAAGTGGGTCAATATCTGGGAATTTAGCTCAGTATCATTATCCATTAGCCATATGGCTTATACTTCATGCATAAAGGCAATTTCAAATTTTACAAATTTTGTCTTTAAAAGCCCCTGTGACCTTGAAAAGTAAGTCAATGTCACTGAAACTGGGTCTGTGGCATTCTCTTACCATAGGCTACCTATGATAATTATTTCAGATTTTTTGCAAAAAAAAAAAAAAAAAAAAACGCGCGGAAAGAATAATAATACCAAAAACAATAGTATTCCCCTATGGGGAATCCTAATAATAATAAATTTAAACAAACAGGACTCAGTGGGAATCGAAACCACTGTTTCTGTTTGGCAGCCAAAGACGTTACCACTGGGCTAGCAAATCTTGCTATCTGATGTAGTGTTATTGGCAATATATGATACCTGTCACACATGCTCAAAAATGCCCTCAAAATATATATTTTAACAGTTACAATCAAATTCAAACGACGGCCACTATCTTCCCACTGCCGTAAGGTATTGCTTTCACTGTTAGTTGTCAACAGATCGTTGTAGTTTGGGAAAAACGTGAAAATGAGACTTCGGCTGCTCCTGCTATTACTATATATATGACGTCTGCAAGGTTGGGAGACGCGAAAACAGTCTTTATCTTACTAATTTTACTGGGAGAAAATAGAAAGTTATGAAGATAAAGATATATGAACAGGACTTCTTTATCAAACCATGTGTGGGTGCCTCCGCGTGTGCGATTGTTACACGTATAAAGATCTAAAGTTGATAAGGAAAACTACCTACACCGTACCGAAACAGCCAGGAACACGTTGTCAGGGGAAGGGTTGTCTGAACAGCAGACGGAGCCCTAAAACAAAGAACTCAAATAATTTAACTGCGCTGCACTTGCCTATATCAAATAATGTCTCTTATCAGGTATAAATCATGGACACGTTAATATTTAATAAAATCAGGTGATTCTGTAACAAACCATGGGTCTAGGGAGGGTGGCGATAGGATAATACGGTAAATAAGAAGCTTTTTAAACTGGAACTAGATTTATAGTTAATCCTGGATTTTAATAGTTGTTGGTAATACGATCACGATACAATTAAGAACACGGTATTCTCAAAAGAATAAAAGATGCACGAGATCCTCTATAAATTAGGATTTGTTTTGCTGAGAAATGTTTAGTTGCTGACTGTAACAAAGTACTGCGAGATGGCTGAAATTCCACAAAACGATTCCTCATTTTCTAGACAAATGATTTAGGAAGCAAATTTCCCAATCAAACAGACTCCCATTTAAAATGTTGACTGACTCCGTTCTGGGTTGATCTAAATTCAATACCATTGAAAAGTGGTTTAACGGACATCAGTGCGTAGTTTACCCTTGCAACCCTCACCGTCCTTGGCAGAGGATATTATCAGTCAGATGACGTGGTCTGATGTTCATGTATATTACAAGAAACAGTGTTACTCTGTCCAGTCAGACAGAAAATGCCACGAAAACGCGACACCATGATGTGACGAGACTTCTTGTACAGCCTTTTGGCTGTGTGTAAACCTAATTGAACTTAGAGTCATGGCATCAAAGAAGTTCTACGAAGGCTTCAGTGACAATTTTCTAACGTGTCACATCTGTCTTCACGAGTATGAAGACCCGCGTGTCCTCCCATGCTATCATACTTTCTGCCTGGCTTGTCTTGCCAAGCACGTGGCAGCGAGTGGGACAGGACGCAACATCACGTGTCCAGTGTGCCGCCAAGAGGCGCCTGTTCCACCAGGTGGACTGGAGAAACTTGTCCGTAACTTCTTCTTGTCCAAGGTGAAGGGCTCCATGTTGACATCAGAAAGCAAAGACAAAATGTGTGGAAACTGTCACTCACAAGTTGCTCAATATTACTGTCAAAATTGCAAACATTTTTTCTGTGAGAACTGTCGACAAAAACAGCATGACACAATAAAATTTCTACAAGGACACAAGATGATTTCAGTGTTTGAACTTGGTAAGCAAGTCCAGGAAGAAAAGGACGTAACACCATTTTGCGATAAGCATAAAGAAGAAAGGTTGAAATTTTATTGCACAGATGACGATGTTGTTGTGTGTCGTGACTGTATTCTCACCAAACACAACAAACACAATTGTGTAGACATTGCAGATATAGCAGAAACGCATAAAGCGAAAATACAAAGTGCATTTCATGATCTATCTAAGAACATTTCACTGTTTGAAAATGCAGAGTCGGAAATATCCAAACAACAGAAAGATGCAACTGACGTTAAAAAAAAGACAGTGACAGACATACAACAACAAGGGGCGTACATAACAAAAGAAGTTCAGCGAATTTCTGATCAGTTGATAGCAAAAGCAGAAGCCCTCACTGAAGCTCGTTTAAAATCCCTCGAGGCTGAAAAAGACCGCATTCAACTACAGAGGGTATTCATACAAAGTACATGCGAGTTCGCCAAACAGCTTGTCCAACATGGCTCCCTCACGGAGGTGATGACACACGCAAAAAATATCCAAGCTAGGATGAAAGAACTGAATAGTGTTAAACCTTCAGTACCGGAAAGAACAACTAAGATCACTTTTAATAAAGAAAAACTTCCAGCGGACTTTTTTGGTCGCGTGAAGAAGTTAGAATGGCTGGATGCTGCATCTTTGGTGTATGAGTGTGATAGCAGCATTGGATATTTATGGGACATATCATGCAGTCAAAGTGGGACGATATATTTAGTTTCTAACGAATCGAAAAAACTCCAGGCAATATCACCATCTCATAAGGTGAAATTTGAGGTTGACATACCAGGGCCCAGGGGTGTCACCGTGCTCAGTGATGACAGACTGGTGGTTACATGTGATCACGGATGCCGAGTGTATTCCTCATCCGGGGAACTTGTCAAAACATTTGGTCAGGGTGACATGGCTTACCCCTGGGGTGTTACAGTGGATAACAATGGACACATACTTGTCTGTGGCCAACATAATAAATGTATCTGTGTGTATGACGCTGTGCAGTACAATCTTATCAATAAGATCAGTGTTCCTATGTGTACAGCCCCACAATACATTGCAGTGCTCCCATGTCGTGACACCATTGTGGTGAGTGACTGTCTTGAACACTGTGTATATGGAGTGACCCCCCAAGGTGATGTAGTGTTCCAGTATGGTACACCAGGTGAGAAAGGCTTAGGTGATAGATACCTCAAGAACCCTAGGGGAGTGTGTACAGACAGCGTGGGGCACATCTTCATTGCTGACCAGGGAAATAAAAGGGTGGTTGTTCTGACCTCAGATGGTCAACTGTTGAGATACGTGGTGGGTCCACAACAGGTTTCAATACCATGGGGAGTGACCATTGATAACAAAGAACAGCTTGTAGTGGGGGAGTTTGGAGGCAAGGTGAAAACATTTCGCTATGTACATTAAGTACAAGTTAAGTGGTATGTGAAACGTTACTAGGCGACAACTCAAAAAGTGAACTGTTTCAGGTGCACTACGTGAAAATCGTTGATTGGGGCCAAACAGACAAGCTGTTTTATTATGACAGACATATTGAAAGAAAAATAGAGTTGGAAAAATTACATGTAGCATAAGAAAATATGGGGGGGGGGGGGGGGTGACATTATTTTATACCTGTACGTGAACTTAAATTCCATTCATTATGAAGTTATAAGTCTATATTTGAGATCTGATTTTGGTTAGGATGTTTATTTGAACGGAATATGTAATACGCAATGTGATTCTTCTCTTATCATGTCAAATGTACCGGGGGTATTATCTGTTGCACGTTTTCTTAAATTTTACAAATAAATAATTTCGTTTCACACCTATTTTGTTTCGACATGCTTTTATCTTCAGCGCTCAAAGCAGAGCAACAGAATCGGCATCATATGCCTTAATTATTTAGATTTTTAATGATTACTTAGTAGTCTTTCGTTTCGTAAAAAAAACCTTTAAAGGTAACAAGGACGTGAATCAGGCATACTGCAGCATAAAACGAATACTGGGCACATTTGGGATTTTTTCCAGTTATGTGCAGTTTCACCTTCTATTAATGATGTCCATACGTTCAAACTAAGATCTAATAAACAGGTATATTAGATCTTAGGTTCAAAACACGGCATCCAAACGCTTTGTAAAGAATATTTCGCTAAAATTCTGTGTTACTCTACAAACAGAATGCTTAATCATTACGACGATAGAGAGCATTTTTGTCTAATTTAACTAAAGATGGTCATACAACCATTAATAAATTGAATAATTTCTGCCTTGTTCGTGACTAGAGATTTAGGCTTCGGACTTTTCGTGTACTTTTATCCATATTACTTCTCTAATCTGCACTTCGACCAACAGGGTATTTTCGTTGCTGAAAGTCTGTCTGTTGCGAATTTTTTAATCCAAGTAAAGTCATATCTTAATGAATACATCACAATCTAAATCAAAATCATTTATCTTTGTTTTTCTTTAGTAAATAAAAAGTTTCCGTTTGTTATGTTCTACATAAATTCGACATGGTCATATTAAACTACCTCTGTATGTACTTCGTATACCAGCATACCCACGCGTGCTCTTAACTTAGGGGCTATACATCCATTTTCCCCAAGCACTATTTTTTAAACAATGAGATCATAATGAAGACGACATTACGGAGAACAGAATAAGCATACAGATGTAGGAAAAATGCGTAACTTGGACAAAAAACGACTTTAGGATAAGAAGAGACATTGTATGTAAGACAAATTGGCGGCCATTTTGACAAAAAAAGCCCAAACCAGTCTGCAGTTTGGATATGAATGATCATTTTCATTACGCGATATGTTTTAAAAAAAGATTGAGAACGTCTCTGTAAACCTGCTTGGTCGTCATTTTGAAATAATTTATGAAAGATGGTTAATTTATCGCTTATTTGTATAAACGAAAGGAATGGCGGTATACAGGGGTGAGTTCTGGGTGATTTTTGTGTTTTTCACCATAGAAATGTACGCTCCTTTTTTCATATTAATCAGTCTTTGTGTCGTATCGGAAAAAGACGTTTTCTGAAAGAAAAAAGTATTAATGTGTCCATACCTTATTTTGTAAGAAACAATGTTTTATGCAAATTTCAGTATTTGCAATTCATATCTCGGCTAGTTTTATAATATAAAGTGGATTTATTCTTTCTTGATTTTAAGTTAATTTACAGATTGTGTTTCAGAGACTTGATTTTGTTTGAAGTAGCTTGATAAATATATTCAAGGTATGAGACTTCATTTCAACGCAAATGATCTTTTTTTAAATCTCGTGTATTGATAAATATAAATTATTATAATAGTGAAACTAACATTTAGCAACTGACCGACGTTGCGGTCTCAACCTTTTATTCATACTTCTCATTTTTATTCTGCTGGATGACTAACCTCATTAACCCAACCCCATGCCTTGTTGATGAAGTGCTTGTATTGATTTGAATTTATAAAATACTTTATTTATAAAATACTTATAAAACAAACCAACTACACAGTAAGGGTAAATTCCCTGGTATATGGAGTATCTTCATAGACAATCAGAACCGGGGTTAATAAAGAAGTCCAGCAGGCTGACCGCTAAAACAAAGAACTCAAATAATTTAACTGCGGTCTTTATTTCAATCCCATGTATTGATAAATATAAATTATTCTAATACTAAAACTTACATTTAGCAACTGACCGACGTTGTGGCCTCAACCTTTTATTTATACTTCTCATTTTTATTCTGCTGGATGACTAACCTCATTAACCCAATCCCATGCCTTGTTGATGAAGTGATTGCATTCAGATTCCGGGTATTTTAAAAGCATTAAAACTTACAGCATAAATTAAATTGATTCAAATTTATACAGAATTTAAAAATTCATTCATGAAAGGGGATATCTTTGTGGCATAGGCGCTCGGGTTCGTTTCTAAGAAAGGCATGTTACAGAAGATTAATAATATAGATATTCTATGTGGAAAAGTATTTATTATGAAAACTATTGTACATTCACAAAAGTGCATCTATTCATTCCACACCCTTTTAATTATTAATCTAAAACAATCAGCTGCTCTTTCGATTGCAGCAGAGACGACAGTTCTTTTTTCGCCTCCAGATGGCGCTACAGAATTTGTTTCTTTTGTCAAACATGGGAAAACTTTTCAGATAAAAGCATGCAGTGGAGCATATAAGGCAGTCAGTAACCTTAATAATATCGTTCCAACGAGGGGTGGGGTGTGCTGTGTGGATAATAAATATATAGTTTTAAAATCCCATTATAACATTTAGAGGATCAATCTTAAGCATTTGATAACAATTTAGTTGTGTGTGTTGGAATCAGTATGTCGATGGAGTACTCATTGCATTTTGATGTTTGAAATCATCTCTTTTTGTTACTCTCAAAGAATTAGCCAGGAGTTGGTATGTCACTCTGTAGACTTGATACGGTTTTCATTCTGTTCTTTTGTACAGGATAAGACATATTCACAGCAGGAACGAACACCTTTAAACCCCATAGGCCTCGTTGCCAGGGCAATTTTTTACAGTCCTCACTGCAGGTGGTCAGGGTGTATTATTATTTTAAATAAATAACAAGTGAGATTCCAAATGTGTACATCTCCTGTACCGCACACAAATGACTACATATTTGTACCGTTTTATCACATAACTCAAATAAAATCCACATACATCCTTACAAGTTTAACATTATAAAACAAACCAACTGCACAGCAAGGGTAAATACCTTGGTATATAGAGTATCTTCATAGACAATCAGAACCGGGGTTAATAAATAAGTCCAGTTCTGCTATCTCTTGTAACAAGTGCCTCCTGGTGCGGCGTACATCTCAGGTGACTCCGGCTATCAGGACGAGTGAGGTGTGTTCTCACATACGCCCTCTTCTGTACAAGTTGCTGCATGTTTTAAGATACACATTAAACGTCATCCCGTTTATACAATTTTTTTCTTGTTAATTCCAGCCACTTTCCATAACATTTTGCCTTGACGATAAATTAAAATTCCAGGTGGTATTACCGTTATACTGATTTTTCACCTTGAGCTTTTTATTTATTTGATATTTACTTTCTTGTCTTTTGTAATATAAAAGTTTTAAGCACATTGTGTGCATTTAAAAGAATCGTTTGAAAATATTTGAAAAATACCAAAACCCGGGTAAATTGGTAGTGGCGGTCGGGAAAGGTAATAACTGCTTAACAATTTACACTTTCCTATCCTAGTATTGAGCAGTTAACAACAAGTCCCTGAACAAAATGTTAACAGAGAGCCTTTATAGAATAACTTCACAGACAATGATCAGCGCCTGGGTTAATAAACTAGCCCAGTTCTACTATCTCCTGTAATTCGTGCCTTGTCACTCCGGCTATCAGGATGAGTGAGGTGTGTTCTCACGTACGTCCAAGTGTGCAGTTAGTGCATGTTTTAAGGCACACACTTAACGCCACCCCCTTTATACAATTTATTTTCTAGTTAATTCCAGCCACTTTCCATAATATTTTACCTTATTAAAATTCCAGGTGGTATTACCGATAATGACTTTTCACCTTGACCTTTTATTTATTTGATATTTACATTTTTGTATTTTGTAATATAAAAGTTTTAAGCCCATTGTGTTTACGGAAGAGAATTGTTTGAAAATATATGAAAAACAACAAAATCCGTGTAAGTTGGTAGTGTCAGGCGAGGAAATTAATAACTGTCTAATAATTAACACTATCCTATCCTATATTGAGCAAAAACCAAAATGTTATCATAGTGCCTTTATAGAATAACTTCACAGACAATCAGCGCCTGGGTTAATAAACTAGCCCAGTTCTGCTATCTCTTGTAACAAGTGCCTCGTGGTGGGGCGTACAGCTCAGGTGACTCTAGCTATCAGGACGAGTGAGGTGTGTTCTCACGTACACCCTAGTCTACAGTTAGTGCACACATTTAACGCTATCCTCTCTATACAATTTGTTTTCGTGTTAATTCCAGCCATTTTCCGTAATATTCCCTAACGAAAAAGTCTTATAGGATCCTATAAGATCCTATAAGAAATTTGGCAAAATTTTTATAGAATCCTATAGGACTTTTTCGTAAGGGATATTGGCCCGTATTCCAGATAATTGATCTTGATCACCACCAAAAACTAACCACTTCTAAGTTAACCCATTTCTGACCTACCCTGTAAATTTCATACAAATCGGCCATAACTTTTTGAGTTATGTTGATGACAAACAAACAGACAGACAGATAGACAGTCAGACAGACAAACAAACAGGGATGAAAACATAACCTCCTTGGTGGTGGTAACAAAAAGACAGACAAACAAACAGGGGTGAAAACAACCTCCTTGGCGGAAGTAATACATTTGATCGAGGATAGGCTTTTTTCTCTGTTGACTCGTTGCATCAGTAGCTGCTTTTTCGATATCAGAAAAGGGTCTACGACTTTGGTTTTCTCATCCTCCAAACCCTTCTTTTTTCTTCTTGCCATACTTGCTTTATTCACTAAATTTGGCTTAGATCAAAACATCCACATGCAGTGATAATGTCCATATGTGCTGTTGCATGACTGAAGTTGATCAGTTGACCCCAATTATACAACATTACTGAGGCATTTTTAACGAGGAGGGTGTCACAAAGGCCTACTCTAACCAATGAGGAGCTCCTTTGTGTCAGTGTCCCTTACCTTAAAGGCTGACTTTGTCAAAGTTATCCCTTATCAAAGGAGAGGCTAAAGTGTGGTCTTAGAATACCATTTCGTTAGGCCTTCCTTTACCAAGGAAGACCTCATCAAAGGAAGCCTTTATAAAAGTTGACCTTAGCCCTGTTTTAAGGAGCATCTTGGAATACGGGCCATTTACTTTAGCGATAAAGGACAATTTTCTCAATAAACTAGATGGTAATTTTCAGTGTTTATTTTTCACTTTGAACTTTTTACTTATTTGATATTTATTCATGTTTTGTATTTTGTAATATAAAAGCACTGCATTAATGCATTAAAGAGAATAGTTTGAAGGTATTTGTTCCAAAATCCCTTGAAATTAGATGTTAGTTATCTGTTGCAGGGAAGGTAGTAACTGCTTAATCATTAGCAACGTCCTGTCCTGGTATTGAGCAGTAAACATCATGTCCTTGAACAAGTTGTTATCAGAGAGTCAGGGTGAATATAGAGTAACTTGAAACACGATGTCAGCGCCGGGGTTTATAAACTGATTCATTTTTGCTATCTCCTGTAACAAGTGCCTGGTGACACGGCGTACAGCTCAGGTGACTCCGACTATCAGGACGAGTGAGGTGTGTTGTCACGTATGCCAAAGTGTACAGTTAGTGCAGGTTGAACCATCTAAAATACATGTTGAAAATAAGAATATAAACTAAATCCTTGGAAATGTAATTAAACTTAATAATTGGATATCATACATGAGTGCAAGTATAATTTTCACAGTTTTATGGAGATGATTTATTTTCAGTATTATTATGAGAATGAGGAAATATAAAATCGGGATATTCCTTGAATTAAATCTTTCGAAGATTGAACTGCGTGGCTTCTGAACATTTTTCGCGAAACGGGAGGCTGAATTTAGCGCAAATCCATGACTGATTGAACACCGATATAAAAAGGGGAAAACTGTATAAACATACAGGATGTCGGGGTTGGGGGCTTGTCTGAATAGCAGATCAACCTGTAAAACAAAAAAAATCAAATTTGGCACTTACTTTTATATCAAATATTGTCTCCTGTCATGTTTACGGGGTATAAATTACAGACACGTAAATACCTGATTAAATCAGGTGATTCTGTAACAGTCCATGGGTCCAAGGAGGGTGGCGATAGGAAAATGAGAAGCTATGAAACTGCAACTAAATCTAAAAGTGATAGCTAGTTTTAAAAGTTGTTAGTCATACGATCATGATAAATTTATCATTCAAAAAAATTAATTAAATAATAAAAAATAAATAATAATAATAATAATCAAACGCACAATTTTGTTGATAAATGTTCATTGGCTGATTACAACCGAAGTTATTTAGAACTGACTAAAATTTTGACATAATTTGTTCAGCAACGAGTTGAATGAGTAATTAAAAAATGAGTAATTAAATGTCAATTAAATGCAGTTTAGGCCGGTCTGAAGAAAATGTAAGACTGGGTTCCGATTCCTAGATCGATCTAACAGGATCGGTCTATCTCCAAGGTGTTTCTCGCTAAATTGCTATCAGCTTAAGCAGCTTAGATGTCTGGCACGCCTACTAAAGCTGTTAAACGATAGTTGATTACCCCTTATTAGCTTCAGTAGGCGGGACAGACATCTAAGCCGCTTAAGTAAACTGCAATTTAGCAAGACTCCCCTAGGGGATAGATCAATCCAAAGTTAGTACGATGGGAGTGGTCTCTAATTGATGGTGATTTAATAAGCTACCCCCGCAACCCTCACCGTCTCTGGCACACGATTTCGTCACCGTGTAAAATGACGTAGTTTGTTCTTTCTTGTATAAAACCCAGACGCAGTGTTACCCAGTCCAGTCAAAGACAGATATGGCCACGAGAACGCGACATCATGAAGTGACGAGACTTATTGTACAGTAATTTGGCCGTGTGTAAACCTAATTGAACTTTGAGTCATGGCATCAAAGAAGTTCTACGAAGGCTTCAGTGACAATTTTCTAACGTGTCACATCTGTCTTCACGAGTATGACGACCCGCGTGTCCTCCCATGCTATCATTCTTTCTGCCTGGCTTGCCTTGCCCAACACGTGGCAGCGAGTGGGACAGGACACAACATCACGTGTCCAGTGTGCCGCCATGAGGCGCCTGTTCCACCAGGTGGACTGGAGAAACTTGTTCGTAACTTCTTTTTGTTAAAGGCGAAGGACTTCATGTTGACAACAGAGAGTAAAGACAAAATGTGCGGGAACTGTCAATCACAACTTGCCCAATTTTACTGTCAGGATTGCAAACACTTTTTTTGTGAGAACTGTCGACAAAAACAGCATGACGCCATAAAATTTCTACAAGGACACACGATGGTTGCAGTGTCTGAACTTGGTAATGAAGCCCAGGAAGAAAAGGACGTAACACCATTTTGCGATAAGCATGAAGAAGAACGGTTGAAATTTTATTGCACAGATGACGAAGTTGTTGTATGTCGTGACTGTATTCTCCCCAAACACAACAAACACAATTGTGTAGACGTTGCAGATGTTGCAAAAGCGCATAAAGAGAAAATTAAAAGTGGCTTTAATGATCTATCTAAGAAAATTTCACTGTTAGAAAATGCAGAGTTACAAGTATCTAAACAACAAAAGGATGCAAGTGATGACAATGACAAATCTTTGGCCGACATACAGCAACAAGAGACGGATATTATAAAAGAGGTTCGACGAATTAGTGGACAGTTGACATCAGAAGCAAAAGCTCACGCCGCAGCTTACATGAAATCCCTCAAAGATGAGAAAGATAACCTTGAACTACAGAAAGTATCCATTCACGGCACTTGTGAGTTTGCCAAACAGCTCGTCCAATATGGCTCCCACACAGAGGTGATGATTCACGCTAAAAATATCCAAGCAAGGATAAAAGAACTGAATAATGTTGAACCTCCCGTACCTGCAGAGACAACGGGCATAACTTTTATTAAAGAAAAACTTCCACGGGACCTTTTTGGTCGTTTGAAAAAGTACAAATGGCTAAATACTGCATCTTTGGTGGGTGAGTTTGATTCAACGTGGAGCATATTTGGGTATTTATGGGACAGTGAGGACAGTTTACAGGACATTTCGTGCAGCCAAAGTGGGACAATATATCTATGTATAAGCAATCTTGGTAAAACTCGCATGGTTAAACTTAAGGCAATATCAAAATTTCATAAGGTGATATTTCAGGTCAACGTACCAGACCCCAGGGGCGTCACCGTACTCAGTGATGACAGACTGGTGGTTACATGTGATGATGGATGCCGAGTGTATTCTTCCCCCGGGAAACATGTCCAAACATTTGGTCAGGGTGACAAGTCTAACCCCCAGGGTGTAACAGTGGACAACAATGGACACATACTTGTCTGTGACAAGAACAATAAATGTATCTGTGTGTATGACGCTGTGCAGTACAATCTTATTAATAAGATCGGTGTTCCTATGTGTGAAGATCCACGATACATTGCAGTGCTCCCATGTCGTGACACCATTGTGGTGAGTGACTATGCTGGACACTGTGTATATGGAGTGACCCCACAGAGCGATGTAGTGTTCAAGTATGGTACATCAGGGAAGAGTGGTTTAGGTGATGGATACCTGGACCAGCCCACGGGGGTATGTACAGACAGCTTGGGGCACATCTTCATTGCTGACCCAGGGAATAATAGGGTGGTTGTTCTGACCTCAGATGGCCAATTGTTGAGATGCATCGTGGGTCGAGAACAGGTTTCAAAACCACGGTGTGTCACCACCGATAACAAAGGACAGCTTGTAGTGGGCGAGCTGAAAGGCCAGGTGAAAACATTTAGCTATGTTCATTGACTGCAGTAGAAGTGTATGACAGACGTTACCAGGCGACAACATAGAAAATGAACAATTGAAGGGGCACTTCGTGAAAGTAAATATTTTAAACATTTGGAACCACAAAGAAAAGTTGTTTTATTCTAACAGATGGGAAGAAAATCAATTATTGAAAGAAAAATGTAGTTGGAAAAACTTGTCATACGGGGGAGCTGAAATTCGTTACGTGGTCTTAAATTCAATGTTTTATCCTATTCATGTCGTAGTTCATACGTGACAAAACGAATGGAAATTTACTTATTTTGTTCCGACCTCTTTTAGCACATTTATTGTCAGGTTTAATATTTGAATATTCTAGTTTCATGTCTATATTTCAGCAATGATTCTGCTTTGGATGTTTATTTGAAAGGAATATGATTTACACAGTGTTATTCCTCCATCATGTTAAGTGTAGTATCTCCTGCACGTTTTTCTTGTATTAATTCTTACAAATAAATAAAATTCATTTCCCGACAATTTCGTTTCGACGACTTTTCAGAAGTCTACAGAAAGTATCAGCGGTCAAAAGCAGCAAAACAGAATCGGCATCCTTTACCTTTAGTATTTAGATTTTTAAAACTATTATTGTTGAGCTTGTATATTTTACTCTGTTGCGCACGCATGCGTTAATGTTACAGTGTTATATAGATGGATGTTTCATTCTACTGTTCGGTTCTTTTGACATCATCTAGTGCTGTGATTATATCTCTTTATATAGAAAAAATATAATTTAAATTCCAGCGCCTAGTTATGATAATGAGAGGAGATGGACCATGATGTCAGGAACATTCCACCTGCCCTCAAAATATAAAGATTACGACTGACTTATGGGAAATTCTCCTCAGTTTCAGAGAAAAAGGGAGAGTTCTTTTGCACCTTATGTTATATTCTACCGGTACTCGACCGAAACGCGTTTGTTTTTCGGACGTCCGATTTTCAGTATTTTCTTTGAATTTTCTGACTAACATACATTTGTCTGAAGCCATGCACTGCTTGAACTTAATTCCTAATAATGCAGCAAAGGTCATGAATGTCGTGGACCAATTTTTTTTTTATCACAATATTCACGTTCACGTCATTTGGCAATGTACTCAATCGTGTTTTTGACAATCCCAACTCGTTGTAATAACAAATGCGCTTAACAAAAATAATTTAATAGAAATAACCACAAAAAATGGTCAAATGGATTACTCATGTATTTTACATCGGTCTAAAGCCTAGGTCCCAACTGCGTTTTGGACGCACGTTTTTTTTTTTTTT
Source organism: Lingula anatina (assembly GCF_051362555.1). NCBI lineage: Eukaryota > Metazoa > Brachiopoda > Lingulata > Lingulida > Lingulidae > Lingula > Lingula anatina. The sequence goes on along the minus strand of NC_141776.1, from coordinate 12,814,086 downwards.
TTTTTTTTTTTTTTTTATCCTTGCGTCCGGCTAGGACGTACCTAGATCGCACGTAGCGGCTGTTGAAAAGTTTCTAAGTGCTGTTTGCGTCCTCCAAAAGTCGCACGATGGACGTGCTCCTCACGCACGAACTCCCACGTTTTCCCCATTTTTTGGCCGTAGACCACACGTAGCAGCCCGTGCGTTCGGTTGGGGCCTAGGCTTTACTTGATTTCTTCCCTGCGATCTAGCTACGTCGTAGACGGACGCAAGGAACCTAAAAACCGTATGAACATGCATGAACCCATTAATGCTGGACATCCAAACCCAATATAGAGGTGCATTTCACATGCTGAAGTGTCAAAAAATAAAAATGAATGAATTCAAAGTTGTATTCAATATTGCAAAACATATATGTGTACATAACAAAAATCCACAAATATCTGTGCAGTAAATATTTTTAAGAACATGCTTGTGACATCAATTGCACCTCTATATTGGGTTTGGGTATGAAAGGTATTTCGTACGGCTGCTCGACTAACAAAACTATCGATATGTCAAAAAATAGGAATGACTTTGATGTCCTAGAACCAATGAAGATATTTATGACAGAATCTTGCATGTTTGTTAGACTCTTCAAGGTGTTTTCTTCCCAGATATCGGCGTATTGGTTTTCATCAGAATCTCCTTTAATGTTGGTAAAATGGTTTATTTTGAAGTGTTGACTTCCTATAACATAAAACCTGGGTTCATTGTACACATCGAAATACGAATTGCAACTTGGCATTGTGTTTTTACATCTAAATGTATATTGATGTTTTTTATAATTACAAAAGCATTGATTTTATTATGGAGAAGTCCTGGGTGGTTGATTTACACCTGGTAGGGTTGTCCAGGGTGAACGACAGACGCGATCATCAATTTATGCACATCCGACATAAGACTGCAACTTTAACATGACGCGTCGTGGATCTGCACAAAACTGTTGATTAATCTTCAAAAAGGAAGAATTGTTGACGTTTGGTGTAATTTTCTTCATAATTTGCTGTTCGATAGAATTTCACCAAAGTACCAAATCGATTTGGACACGGCGTTTGCAAATATTCTAGTGGAGTGATCAACTTAATATAAGGGCATTTGAAACCAAATCGTTTGCAATCTTAGAAGTTATGGGTCTCGGAATCTAATCATCACAAGGCACATAGCCAAGGAATCATGTGGGTTTTGATGTACATTGCTTTCCAATTTTACCGTTTATAACCCCTTACAAAATTAAAGAAGTACGCCGATCAGGTGATGAGCTATATCATATGGCAATAGCAACTCAACAGTTCAAGAAGTAACTGCCTATTTTACAGATATAAGGAGAAATCTTAGCACCGAAACCGATTCCAACGGTCTTTTACGACAGTGATGACATCCAAATCCAGTAATCAAGCCCAGGAAGATAAGGACTTAACACCATTTTGCGATAAGCATAAAGAGGAACGATTGAAATTTTATTGCACAGATGACCATGTTGCTGTGTGTCGTGACTGTATTCTCACCAAACACAACAAACACAATTGTGTAGACATTGCAGATGAAGCAGAAACGCATAGAGAGAAAATAAAATGCGCATTTAATTATTTATCAACGAATATTTCACTGTTTGAAAATGCAGAGTCGGAAATATCTAAGCAACTGGAAGATACAAATGAGGACATAAACAAAACGGTGACTGTCATAGAACAACAAGAGGCAGATATCATAGAAGAGGTTAAGCGTACCTCTGCTCAGTTAATAGCAGAAGCAAAAGACCACGCTGCAGCACAAATTAAGTCACTCGAGGCTGAGAAAGATCGCGTTCACCAACAGAAGGAATCCATTCACAGCATATGTGAGGATGCCAAAAAGCTTGTCCAACATTGCTCCCACGTGGATGTGATAAAATGCAGTAAAAATATTCAAGCAAAGATGAAAGAATTCAAAAATGCTAAACCCACCGTACAGGCAAAAACAACAGAGATCACTTTTTGTAAAGAAAAACTTCCAGCAGACTTCTTTGGTCGCGTGAAGAAGTTAAAATGGCTAAAAACTGCATCTCTGGTGCGTGAGTTTCACAGCAGTATGAATAATTTGTTCGACTTATCGTGCAGCCAAAGTGGGGCAGTTTATGTAGTTTGTGACACTTAGAAAAAAATACAGGCAATATCACCATTTCATGAGGTGAAATTTGAGGTACACGTACCAGATCCCAGGGGTGTCACCGTGCTCAGTGATGACAGACTGGTGGTTACATGTGATGATGGATGCCGAGTTTATTCCTCCTCCGGGAAACATGTCCAAACATTTGGTCAGGGTGACATGTCTACGCCCTGGGGTGTTACAGTGGACAACAATGGAAACATACTTGTCTGTGACCAAAACAATAAATGTATCTTTGAGTATGACGCTGTGCAGTACAGTTTTATCAATAAGATCAGTGTTCCTATGTGTATATATCCACATTACATTACAGTGCTCCCATGTGACACCATTGTGGTGAGTGACTGGAGTGGGCACTGTGTATATGGAGTGACCCACCAGGGTGATGTAGTGTTCCAGTATGGTACACCAGGTGAGAAAGGCTTAGGTGATGGATACCTGAAGAACCCCTGGGGAGTGTGTACAGACAACGTGGGGCACATCTTCATTGCTGACCTGGGAAATAACAGGGTGGTTGCTCTGACCTCAGATGGTCAACTGTTGAGATACGTGGTGGGTCGAGAACAGGTTTCTATACCACAGGGTGTTACCATTGATAACAAAGGGCAGCTTGTAGTGGGGGAGTTGAAAGGAAAGTTAAAAACATTTCGCTTTGTTCTATGACTACAATAGAAGTAGTACAACAGACGATATCAGGCGACAACACGAAAAGTGAACAATTGCAGAAGCACTTCATTAAATTAAATAATTTAAATATTTGGAACCACGAAGACAAGTTGTTTTATTATAAGAGATTGAAAGAAAATTAATTATTGAAAGAAAAATGGAGTTGGCAAAACTTATCATGCGGGGGAGCTGAAATTCATTACGTGGACTTAAATGCAACGTTTTATCCTGTTTAATGTCGTGGAAATTTACTTACTTTCTTTCTCCTCTCTCAGCACATTTATTGTCAGGTTTATTATTTGATTATGCTAGTAATGTCCATATTTGAGCAATGATTTTGCTTTGGATATTTAATTGAAAGAAACATGTTTTACGCGTGAATCCTCCTTCATTATGTTAAATGTACCATCTCCTGCACGTTTTCTTGTATTAATTCTTACAAATAAATAATTTCATTTCCGATCAATTTCGTTTCGACATGCCTTTCTCTTCAGAAGTCTACAGAAAGTATGAGCGGCCAAAAGCAGCAAAACAGAATCGGCATCCTTTACCTTTAGTACTTAGATTTTTTAAACAACTATTATGGTTCAGCTTGCATATTTTACACTGTCACACACGCATGCGTTTAAGTTACAGTGTTATATAGATGGATGTTTCATTCTAATGATCAGTTCTTTGACATCAACTAGTGTAGTGATTATATCTATTTATATAGAAAAAATAGAATTTTAATTCCAGTGCCTAGTCTTGATAATGAGGGGGGTTTCACGATGAGGTCTGGAACATTCCACCTGCACTCAAAATATAAAGATTACCACTGACTTATGGAAAATTTTCCTCAGTTTTAGAGAAAAAGGGAGAGTTCTTTAGCATGTTAAACCCTGCCGGTACTCGATCGAAACGTGTTTGTTGTTCGGACGTTCGATTTTCAGTATTTTCTTTGAATTTTCTGACTAACATACATTTGTCTGAAGCCATGCATAATTTGTACAAACTTCCTATTAATGCATCAAAGGTCATAAATATCGTGACTAATCCCTTTTTTTTACAATATTCACGTTCACGCCATTTAGTAATGTAATCAATCGTGTGTTTGACAATCCCAACTCTTTGCAATAACAAACGCACTCAACAAAAAAAAACTTGAATAGAAATTACCACAACAAATAGTCAAATGGATTATTCATATATTTTTAGATTAATAGATCAACGTGCATGAGCCTATTGTTGCTGTAATGTATTTCGCAGGGCTGCTCGACTAACATAAGCTAAAGCTATCGATTTGTCAAAAAAATTGGAATGGCTTTGATGTCCTAGACCCAACGAAGATATTTATGACAGAAATCTTGCATGTTTATTACTCTCCATGGAATGTTCTTTCTCTAAATATCGGCGTATTGGTTTTCACCAGAAAATCCTTTAATGCTGGTAAAATTATTTATTTGCAGTATTGACGTCCTAAAAAATAAAACCTAGGTTCACTGCACACATCGAATTATTGATTTCAACTTGGGAATGTGTTTTGTTACATTTTTATTGATGTTATTTAAATATAATTGTACACAGCAAATTATTGGTCTTGACGATTCGATCTCAACTAGAAATTGTGTTGTGTTTTTACATCTATATTGATGTTTTTTTTTTATAATAACAAAAGCATTGATTTTACTATGGAAAAGTCCTGAGTGGTTGATTTACACCTGGTCGAGTTGTCCAGGGTGAACGACAGACGAGATCATCAATTTATGCACATCCGACGTAAGACAAACTTTAACACGGCGCGTCGTGGATCTACACAAAACTGTTGATTAATCTTCAAAAAGGATGAATTGTTGACTTTTGATGTAATTATCTTCCTAATTTGAGGTCAGATAGAATTTCACCAAAGTACCAAATCGATTTGGACATGAGTTTTTTTAAATATTCTATTGAAGAGTCGACTTTATATGAGGGCATTTGAAACCAACACGTTTGCAACCTTAGACGTTTTGGGTCTCGCAATCTAATCATAACAAGGTACATAGTCAAGGAATCATGTGTCCTCCCATGCTATCACACTTTCTGCCTGGCTTGCGTTGCCCGGCACGTGGCAGCGAGTGGGACGGGAGGCAACATCACGTGTCCAGTGTGCCGCCAAGAGGCGCCTGTTCCACCGGGTGGACTGGAGAAACTTGTCCGTAACTTCTTTTTGTCCAAATGTTGACAAAAGAAAGTAAAGACAAAATGTGTGGAAACTGCCACGCACAAGTTACTCAATTTTACTGTCAAAATTGCAAACATTTTTTCTGTGAGAACTGTCGACAAAAACAGCATGACGCCATGGTTTTTTTACAGGGACACACAATGATTGCAGTATCTGAATTGAGTAAGCATGTCCAGGATACGAAGGGCGTAACATTTCTTTGCGATAAGCACGAAGAAGAAAGGTTGAAATTTTATTGCACAGATGACGATGTTGTCGTGTGTCGTGACTGTATTCTCACCAAACACAACAAACACAATTGTGTAGACATTGCAGATATAGCAGAAACGCATAAAGAGGAAATAGAAAGCGCCTTTAACAATCTATCTAAGAACATTTCACTGTTTGAAAATGCAGAATCGGAAATATCCATGCAACAGAAAGCTGCAATTGACGGCGTAAACAAAACGGTGACCGACATAGAACAACAAGAGGCGGATATTATAGAAGAGGTTCAGCGTATTTCTGCTCAGTACATAGCGGAAGCAAAAGACCACGCCACGACGCTCGTAAAATCCCTTGAGGCTGAGAAAGATGGCGTTCAACTGCAGAAGGTGTCCATTCACAGCACATGCGAGTTTGCCAAGCAGCTTGTTCAACATGGCTCCGACACGGAAGTAATGATGCACGCTAAAAGTATCCAAGCTAGGATGAAAGAGTTGAGAAAACTTAAACCCACCTTTCAGGCAGAAACGCAAGACAGCACTTCTAATGAGGAAAACATTCCAGTGAAATGTTTTGTTCTTGTGAAGAAGTATAAATGGCTAAATATTGCATCTTTGGTGAATGAGTTTGATAGCAACATTGGATATATATGGGACATATCATGCAGTCAAAGTGGGACAATATATCTAGTTTATAACCAGCCGGGTAAACTTACTGCAATATCACCATCTCATAAGGCGATATTTGAGGTTGATGTACCAGATCCCAGAGGTGTCACCGTGCTCAGTGATGACAGACTGGTGGTTACATGCCGGGATGGATGCCGAGTTTATTCTTCCTCCGGGGAACATGTCCAAACATTTGGTCAAGGTGACATGTCCTACCCCCATGGTGTTACAGTGGACAACGATGGACACATACTTGTCTGTGACAGGAACAATAAATGCATCTGTGTGTATGACGCTGTGCAGTACAATCTTATCAATAAGATCACTGTTCCTATGTGTAAAGCTCCACGATATATTGCAGTACTCCCATGTCGTGACACCATTGTGGCGAGTGCCTTTGATGAACACTGTGTATATGGAGTGACCCCCAAGGGTGATGTTGTGTTCCAGTGCGGTACACTAGGTGAGAGCGGCTCAGGTGATAGATACCTGCGTTTCCCCTGGGGAGTGTGTACAGACAGCGTGGGTCACATCTTTATTGCTGACCAGTACAATAACAGGGTGGTTGTTCTGACCTCAGATGGTCAACTGTTAAGATACGTGATGGGTCGACAACAGGATTCCGTACCACTGTGCGTTACCATTGATACCAAAGGACAGCTTGTAGTGGGGGATATTGGAGGCAAGGTGAAAACATTTCGCTATGTAACTACAAGTTAAATAGTACATGAGACGTTACCAGGCGACAACTCTAAAAGTGAACAGTTTTAGGTGCACTACGTGAACATCGTTGATTGGGACCAAAAAGACAAGCTTTTTTATTATGACAGACATATTGAAAGAAAAATAGTTGGATAAAAATTACATGTAGCATACGAAAATATGGGGGGAAGGGGATTGACATCATTTTTATACGTGGACTTAAATTCCATTCATTATCAAGTTTAACTAATGTATAGACAAGTCAAAAGCGTATATTTGAGCCTTGATTTTGGTTCGGATATTTATTTGAATGTAATATGTAATACGCATTGTGATTCTTCCTTTATCATGTCAAATGTACCGGGGGTATTATCTGTTGCACGTTTCCTTAATTTTTACAAATAAATAATTTCGTTTCACATCTATTTTGTTTCGACATGCTTTAATCTTCAGCGCTCAAAGCAGCGCAACACAATCGGCATCATATGCCCTAACTATTTAGATTTTTAATCCCAGCAGGCATAGTGACGTTGATTCAACGTTGAAAACAGGTTGATACGTTGAATTGCCGTTGATCTACCTAAATTCAACGTAAAATCAACGTTGATCCAGCCACGTCAAAACACCGTCATAATGTGACGTTGAATCAATGTTGTATTTTGGTCATTGACTCAACGTTGTTGTTTGGTCGTCATGATGCAAGACATGGATTGTAATTTAAAATATTAACTATTGAAAACGTGATACTTTGTTTATTAATACTGTAACTAACTTTATCAAAATATTTTTAAAAAGTGTTTTAAAGTAAAAATGACAGTTGTTTTGTGTCTTTAGTGAACTAGTGAATTTTCTTAACTTGTTATTCAGAAATACATTCCAATAAATTTCCTTGCAAGGTCAGCTAACATTAGGATGAATAAGACCCTATTCCCATAGATTTTAGATCGATCTATCCCTGTGGGGAGTTTCACTAGATTACTGTCAGGTTAGCCGGCTTAAGCGTCTGTCCCACCTACTAAAAGCTGTAAGGGGGTAATTAACTATGGTGCGCGCTCGGCTGACTGCAATTTAGCGCGAACCCTCAGGGAGTTAGGTCGATCTAAATCTAAATCTCTGGATTGATCTAAATCTTTGGGAATGCACCCTTAGTGGCTGTAAATGTGATGGAGTGAATTTAACAAAGTTGGCAGTTCTCGGTACCCTGTTATAGATAGACAGGTTGAGGTGACTGTGACTTTGTTACATATATAGTTATTTTCTTATATATATAACTAGAATATAACTATATATATAAAACTAAACCTTGGAAATCCTAACTTAAAGGTCATACATATATACCCTACATATATTTAGCCATCAAACATGTCCTACTGCTAAACACATCCAGGCTAAAAGGGTGTACCATGCTTTGGTGCAAAACATGCTTAGGAGCTAAATGCGTTGAAAAAAATCAGACAAAGCAGGCACTTGGATGTTTTTACAGTGTACGGTATAATTGTGTACCTGTGTTTTGTACCAAAAATAAAAACATTTCAGGTCATTTTAATGTCTTTTCATGCAAGAATGTTGTCTAACAACTGGGGTTGATACAATGTTGTTATGTGACGTTGATACAACTTTCAAATCCAACGTTTATCCAACATCTTATCAACGTTATGGTTCAACGTTGTTTCAACGTTAAAACAACATAATTTGCCCGCTGGGAATGATTACTTAGCAGTCTTTCCTTTCGTAAAAAAAAAAAAAAAAACTTTTAAGGTAACAAGGACGCGAATCGGGCATACTGCAGCATAAAACGAATACTATACACGTCTTGGATATTTTCCCGTTGTGTGCCGTTTCCATACGCTCAAAACACGACATCCATACGCAGTGTTGGAAAAATTAGTTTTCTGAAAGGAAAAAGTATTCATGTGTTCATACCTTAGTTTGTAAGAAAAAACGTTGTGTTCACATTTCAGTATTTGCAATTCATATTTCGTCTAGGTTTGTCATTCTTATCTTGGTTTTTAAGTTAAAGCAATAATAACTCTTCCTTTGAGATTCAAAATTCCGCATGAAATACATTGTAAACAACGCATGGAAATATATTCTATTGTATTTTACCACTAAAACGGCCGTTATTGTAGTAAAACTAAAATCTGTGCTTGTCAATAGGGCTTTCGATGCTTTCATCAAGGCATTCGTTGCTAATGACGTAATGGTGTCACGCGGATTCTCGCGTTCATTCGAGACCAAAATAACATATGGCGCCAAACGCATTAATGCGGACGCAGACGTAAGTTGCGAGTTTTTGTACAGTGCGTCGGATAACGAAAAGCCCAGAATGGCAACCATTGTGGATATTAATGTATTTTTAACAAAAAGACGAATATATCTCATGAATCTTATATAGTGTTGTTGTTGTCTGCTTTTCCCGCGGTTTTAAGTAGGTCAACAGTGACTATGCGATGTCAGAGAGAGCTCCGTCAGTTAAAATCTCTTAAGAGATTTTAACAAAAAACCGTACGTTTAGGAAAAAAAACCTGGATTAACTTTGAATGCAGGAATGGGGTCGCTGACCATTGGTAAGTACGGAAAAATTGCCGTTTACTCCAGGAAAATCCTATTTTTGGCCAAAATGAAGAGTTATTATGACTTTAATAAGCGTTCCATTCTCAATTTGCAAACCAGTCAATGTGTCCTTATTAAGTAATTTCTAAGAGACTTGTTTTCAATTTCAAATTTCAAAAATTTTATGTGAATTACCCATGCTTGGACCATATCCACCTTTAGTTTGCACGTGCTTTACAAATCTATCGAGAAATTAGCCAATCATATCGAATATATGTGACTTTGACATGTTCTATCTTGTCCTACCATGAAAACAATTTCTACACATCATGATTCTTAAAGAAATTTAAATTACAATCAATAAATCCCTATCTTTTTACTTATTTGATTCCGTTTTTATAATTATCTGCAAATAGTGAAAGTGTAAGTAATTTACTTTTCAGCACAGGTGCCTCGTAGGACGGCGTACAGCTCTGGTGACTCCGGCTATCAGGACAGGCTAGTGTGTTCTCACACACTCCCTCTAGTGTTCAAGTAAGTGCATATCGCCAGATTCTCTTCATAGCATCACTTATCCACATTTGTTTGCTTTAAATTTGTATAATATTATATGAAAATTCAAAGCACTCTTCCTTTATTTTATATACATGTATTTATAATACAATGCAAGTAGGCAATCTGTTATCTGATTTAAAGTTTGGTTGAATATAAAAATGACGTGAATTTGGTTTCACCTGTCGTCCGTCCTGTTGTTGCCTGGCAAAGATGTTTAAGGTGTTAAAGGCTTGTGAATTCCAGTGAAAACCATAAGAACCGGGGGGTCTTTACTACTTCATTCTTGACATTCTCCTGTCCTAATACTGAGAAGTAAACACGTCCGTGAACAAAATGTTATCAGAAAGTCAGGTGACTATAGAGTAACTTTAAATACAATATCAGAGCCTGTATTAATAAACTGGTTCATTTTTATTCTCTTCTGTACATGTAACAAGTGCCTCGTAGTGCGGCGTTCAGCTCAGGTGACTCCGGCTCTATCGGGGCGAGTGAGGTGTGTTCTCATATACGTCCAAGTGTATACAGTTAGTGCAAGGTTTAAGGCAAACATTTTAAAAGCCCCAGACTGTCAGTGAGACCCTAGGCAACAAAGGTTTAATATTCTTGACGGTATGGATACATGTAGGAGACCAGCTGCATAATAACGTAAATACTCACAGTACAAAAATGTCAAGAGTGTATTTGCTTTGCTAAACCTGCTTAAAACGAGTAAAAGACTTTGCATAATCGACATTGCAACATTGCCAGTGCGTTTCACCTTGGACATAATTTTCATGTCCAAGGTTTCACGAACGATTACAGAACGTTAGCGGTCTTCCGATAGCAATCTACGAGTAAATTACGCTGTTTAGTAAATTCATGGACAAGCCATATCGGCTTGTGTCGTTATTTAGAACCATTTGTTGAAGTTTTTTCCCATCATGATTGAGGAGGGGAAATTAACAATTATTATTGTTGAACTTGCATATTTTACACTCTTGACACGCATGCTTTTAAGTTACAGTGTAATATAGATGGATATTTCATTCTATCATCAGATCTTTTGACATAATCTAGTGTAATGATCGTATCTTTTTATATTGAAAAATAGAATTTTAGTTCCAGTGCCTAGTCTTGATAATGAGGGGGATTGCACGATGAGGTCTGGAACATTCCACCTGCACTCAAAATATAATGATTGCGACTGATGACTTACCGAAAAATCACTTTGGTGTCAGAGAGAAAGGGAGAGTTCTTTAGCAAGTTATACTCTACCGGTACTCGATCGAAACGGGTTTGTTGTTTGGACGTCCGATTTTCAGTATTTTATTTGAATTTTCTGACTAACATACATTTGTCTGAAGCCATGCACAGTTTGAACTAAATTCCTGATAATGCATTAAAGGTCATGAATGGCGTGGACCAATTTCAATTTTTCAAAATATTCACGTTCACGTCATATGGTAATGTAATCAATCGTGTGTTTGACAATTCCAACTCGTTGTAATAGCAAATGCGCTTAACAAAAATAATTTAATAGGAATAGCCACAACAAATAGTCAAATAGATTATTCATTTATGTTTAGATGGATAGATGAACGTGAATGAACCTATTGATGCTGAAATGTATTTTGAACACTTGCTTGACTAACATAAGCTACAGCTATTGATGTAAAAAAAACGGAATGACTTTGATGTCCTAGACCCAATGAAGATATTTATGACATCTGGCACGTTTGTTAGACTCTCCAAGGTATGTTTTCTTCCTAAATATCGGCATATTGGTTTTCATCAGAAAATCCTTTAATGCTGGTAAAATTATTTATTTTCAGTATTGACTTCCTATAACATAAAACCTGGGTTCATTGCACACATCGAATTATTGACCTCAACTTGGGAATGTGTTTTGTTACATCTATAATGATGTTTTTTTAATATAATTGCACACATCAAGTTATTGATCTTAACGATTCGATCTCAACTTGACATTGTGTTGTGTTACATCTATATTGATGTTTTTTATAATTACAAAAGCATTAATTTTACTATGGAGAAGTCCTGAGTGGTTGATTTACACCTGGTAGAGTTCTCCAGGGTGAACGACAGACGCGATCATCAATTTATGCACAACCGACATAAGACAGCAACTTGAACACGGCGCGTCGTTGGTCTACACAAAACTGTTGATTAATCTTCAAAAAGGATGGATTGTTGACTTTTGATGTAATTATCTTCATAATATGAGGTGACGTAGAATTTCACCAAAGTACCAAATCGATTTGGACATGAGGCCATTTGAAACCAACACGTCTGCCATCTTAGAAGTTTTGGGTCTCGGAATCTAATCATAACAAGGCCCATAGTCAAGGAATCATATGGGCCTTGATATACATTGCTTTCGAATTTTACCGTTTATAACCCCTAAGAAAATTAAAGAAATCAGTCAATCAGGTAATGGGCTATATCATATGCCAATAGGAACTCAACAGCTCAAGTAGTAACAGTCTACTTTACAGACACATGGAGAAATTTGAGTACCGAAACTGATTCCAACTGTCTTTTATGACAGTGATGGCATTCAAAAAGTTCCACAAAGTCATCAGTGACAATTTTCTGACGTGTCACATCTGTAATCAGGAGTATGACGACCCGCGTGTCCTCCCATGCTATCACACTTTCTGCCTGGCTTGCGTTGCCCAGCACGTGGCAGTGAGTGGGACGAGAGGCAACATTACGTGTCCAGTGTGCCGCCAAGAGGCGCCTGTTCCACCAGGTGGACTGGATAAACTTGTCCGTAACTTCTTTTTGTCCAAGAGGACAATGTTGGACATGTTGACAAAAGAAAGTAAAGACAAAATGTGTGGAAACTGCCACACACAAGTTACTCAATTTTACTGTCAAAATTGCAAACATTTTTTCTGTGAGAACTGTCGACAAAAACAGCATGACGCCATGGGTTTTTTACAGGGACACACAATGATTGCAGTATCTGAATTGAGTAAGCATGTCAAGGATATGAAGGGCGTAACATTACTTTGCGATAAGCACGAAGAAGAACGGTTGAAATTTTATTGCACAGATGACGATGTTGTTGTGTGTCGTGACTGTATTCTCACCAAACACAACAAACACAACTGTGTAGACATTGCAGATATAGCAGAAACGCAAAAAGAGAAAATACAAAGTGCATTTCATGATCTGTCTAAGAACATTTCACTGTTTGAAAATGCAGAATCGGAAATATCCATGCAACAGAAAGCTGCGTTTGACGACGTAAGCAAAACGGTGACCGACATAGAACAACAAGAGGCGGATATTATAGAAGAGGTTCAGCGTATTTCTGCACAGTTGATAGCGGAAGCAAAAGACCACGCCTCGACGCTCGTAAAATCACTCGAGGCTGAGAAAGATGGCGTTCAACTGCAGAAGTTGTCCATTCACAGCACATGCGAGTTTGCCAAGCAGCTTGTTCAACATGGCTCCGACACGGAAGTAATGATGCACGCTAAAAATATCCAAGCTAGGATGAAAGAGCTGAGCAAACTTAAACCCTCTTTTCCGGCAAAAACGACAGACATCACTTCTAATGAAGAAAAAATTCCAGTGAAATGTTTTGTTCTTGTGAAGAAGTATAAATGGCTAAATACTGCATCTTTGGTGAATGAGTTTGATAGCAGCATTGGTTATTTATCGGGCACATCATGCAGTCAAAGTGGGACAATATATCTAGTTTATAACCAGCCAGGTAAACTAACTGCAATATCACCAGCTCATAAGGTGATATTTGAGGTTGAAGTACCAGATCCCAGAGGTGTCACCGTGCTCAGTGATGACAGACTGGTGGTTACGTGTGATGATGGGTGTCGAGTGTATTCCTTCTCCGGGGAACATGTCCAAACGTTTGGTCAGGGTGACATGGCTACGCCCTGGGGTGTTACAGTGGACAACAATGGACACATACTTGTCTGCGATAGGGCCGATAAATGTATCTGTGTGTATGATGCTGTGCAGTACAATCTTATCAATAAGATCGGTGTTCCTATATGTAAAGATCCACGATACATTGCAGTGCTCCCATGCCGTGACACCATTGTGGTGAGCGACTTTGAGGAACACTGTGTATATGGAGTTACCCCCCAGGGCGATGTAGTGTTCCAGTATGGTACACCAGGGAAGATGGGCTCAGATGATGGATACCTGGACTCTCCATGGGGAGTGTGTACAGACAGCGTGGGTCACATCTTCGTTGCTGACCAGTACAATAACAGGGTGGTTGTTCTGACCCCAGATGGTCAACTGTTAAGATATGTAGTGGGTCCACAACACGTTTCAGTACCAACGGGTGTGGCCATTGATAACAAAGGACAGCTTGTAGTGGGGGAGAATGGAAGACAGGTGAAAATATTTCGCTATATGCATTGTTCATGAAGTGATTGCATTCGTATTCCTGGCATTTAAAAGGCATTAAAATTTTCAGCATATATCTAATTGATTTGAATATTTAAAAAATTAAAATGCATTCACGAAAGGGAATGGCTTTGTGGCTTAAGCAATCACGTTCGTTTAAAAGAAAGGCATGTTAAAGAAATTATAATGGAAATATTTTATCTTGAACAATTTATGATAATTGTTGTGCATTCACAAAAGTATCTGTTCATTCCACGTAGTATCAATTATTAATCTCAACAATCAGCTGCTCTTTCGATCACAGGAGACGGCAATTCTTTTCTCGCCTCCAGATGGCGCTATAGTATTTGTTTCATTTGTCAAACATGGGAAAACTATTCAGATAAGAGCATGCAGTGGACCATAAAGGCAGTCAGTAACCCACATAATGTCGTTTCAATGAGGGGTGGGGTGGCGTCTAGATTTTTTTCCTCGGGTATATTTTCAAATATAGGCCCTACCAATGACGAATGCGTTCTACGTATTTCTATGTTATTAAATTTTAAATGCAGTTTCATCTGTCAGATATGAAGTGAGCGTTGAATAAATAAACATAAACAAAAATAGACATTATCAATACTGGTGTCGAATGTTTCCGCGGCATTTCCCCAGGGGGGCCGTAGCGATAGTCCGAAGGTTCAATAGTCCGAAGGTTCATTGGTCCGAATGTTCACTATAGAACCTTCGGACCTATGAACCTTTGATTAAAAAATCGATGAAAATGTTACCACTTTTCGGACCAATGAACCTTCGGACCAATGAACCTTCGGACTATCGAGACGCCCCCTCCCCGGTACGGTGCCGTGTCCTCCACGTTTAACGCGGAGAAAAGAAAAATGTACTAGACTTCTTATTGAACATATTGATTTCTTTGGTAAAATATTATGGTCACAATTGTGTCTTACTTCAGATATTGCCAAGCAGTGGGGAAATGCTGTGGAGTGACCAGTTTAATCCATCTGTCGATGTATAAAGATAACGATTGATAGTCGAAATAAAAAACAATACAGTATAGATATGTAACAATTGTTTGGTTCTACTTACTAGTACACCACACGTCTTGTTGCTGTTTGGTAGACGGATTGAGAGTAAATCTTCCAGCAAAGCCACAATGTACAAAGAGGCATGACCAGGTTCGGGGGGTTCGAAAGAACCGCCCCTTTTGCTGGGAAAAGGTCCACTCTGGGTAAAATTTGATCTAGGTACATGAAGTTTTTATGGGAAAAGGTCCACTTTTTCAGAAAAAGAACCCCCCCTTTTGAAATTGCTGGCTAAGGGCCTGGTTATATTAGCTTTACAGCATTGCTGATGTGGGTTATATGTGGAATCAAGATGGAGCCGGCAATATCGATGTCTAGAACCTAGGGTACCGAACGAAACCACTGAGGAAAGCGTGCGAAGCCGTCTACAATAGTGTTGCGGCCTAAGGGATTATGACTTTTGTAAAATTTGTCAAAAGTTTTAGCTTGACAAGATCTTAGAGGCTACAGAGGCCATGAATCTGAACGATTTCGTACGACAATCTCCTGCTTCCCCACACGGGCACCGCGTGACAAATGTAACCTAGGCTTTATTTTCACAAACATGCATCAGTTCTATAGACCTTTCTTCTAACACAAAACTTACTGAAGAAACCAGCTGTCAGCGAGTTAACTCACGGCCGTCTCTAAAAGGTGTAAATAATTACAAAAAATAAAAAATAAACAGCAAATATATTTGTATATTTATTTCCCTCCACGTTTCACACTATGGACGACATCAATACAAATGTCAATATACAAGTGTACAAAGACGTATATTGCATGCACCTATACATAACATGGCACCAAAAGAAAATAAGTAATTCTAATGACCAGACCAGCTTGTTATTTCTAATTTTCTGGCGATCCCATGCCGAAACACGAAACGGCTTGGCATCTAAGATTGAAGCCTCTAAGAAGCACTAATGGGATTGAAACACAAAAGTATTCCAATCCCTTCACAAATTTTAGGACTTTGCAAAAAAGTGTAATGATTCAATTTACAAAATGAAAAGAATGCCACAGTTCTAGTGTAATGCACGTTTTCAGAGTACTACATGTAGTAATTATATAAGAAGCACTTATTTGTATATGAATGAAAATACTTATGAAGCTTCAAGCACATACAAGTACACATAATATGTCCCAGAAATGATCGATTTACTTTGCACTCGCACCACGCACTTGTCGTAATACGCGTACATGTACGGAATCAATATCTAACAAGGATCAACATATCAACATATTAAACATTATCACTGTCAAAATAAAATGCAAGGAAAGCCAAAGCTCAAGCAAAAAATAAAAATAATCAATCTGATCTCAAATTCCCAATTGATTTTAACAGCTGTATCTGCCGAAAGAGAGAAAAATACATATTGTCTATTTACAAAACGGCAGTGTTGTTAATAAATACCACAAATTATACTTTTATATATACAAGCAAGTGCAGTGCATATGCATTACAGAATATACATACATGTACATAGTTCACTTTCACTTTTTCATTTACATAAATCCACTGAAAAGCAAGCTTTACAACTTAACAAATTAAAGTATAATGGACATAAATAACATACACTCAGCTGTTTGACTTGTATACCAAATTGCACATGTATCCCTTAAGACTGACGATATGTGAAAAGCACATTGACAAGTGCAAATATTTCAGTTGCCCTCATAAAACACACATCTGCACTATTTCTGTTTAACATGATAACGGGTACAAATTACTTCTTAATTTTTTATAGTAATTACCATATTCTGCTTGGTTTTAATTATTTAAGACCCGATATTTCACATCGCCAATATTTATTCCTGAAGGGTATCATTACAGAACCATCTTAAACACAACCTTTTTAGACTCAGTCTCTAAAAGTAATACATCTTGACAATATAGGGGGTTCAAAATTTGTTAGTAATTACCGTATTATGAAAATTTATATTAGTTATGACAAAGGTAACACCTGTACATTTGGGATCATATCATGTAGGAATGTATTCCCCCCCTTGAGATCTGATCAAAACATTTCAACTCTCAGAAAATACAGGTATATATATATATATATATCACATTTCAAATAAAGACCTATCATTTCTATAATAATTTAATATTATCATCTCTGTTGAAAAGTTTTCACAACAGCATTTCTACCAGTACATATATATTATTCTCACCACATATAACGATCAGACTGGGAATGTATTTCTCAATACTCTGAAGTTTGGGAATATCTATGTTTTCTTCTTTTCATGTTTCAATCCATCTAGGAATCATTCAAAATTACTTTTTACTTTTTAAGTGTGTCAATTTCTCCACCTTTTTGACTTCAGATAAAATAAATTAACTACAGTAAAAGCACATGTAGTTAATGCATAGCAAATCACAGATATGTCAAAATTTTCATAAAATTTGAAATGACCATTCGTAGCGACTTAACTTTATAATTTGGAAAAAATATCATCAAATGTCTCTTTTCGGTTCTAGTATCTGTACATATAAATGTGCTCATCATAAGCTGTTGGCTGTGACAGAAATCTTCAAAAGAAAATATACTTTTTTCATAAAGAGGAATCCTTTTCTTTTTAGAAGACTACACTGGAATGGTATTTCTAAAATTCTGTAAACATTTATGGCATATAATATGCACATATAAGCAAAATTAAATGAAGCAAATATTTTTACTGTTTGAAAAAAAATTAAAGCTGGAATGTGCTAGCATCCAAAGCAAAGCTCACAATTCTTCTTACACCATGACTTGAAGTATTGATCTTACTCTTGGTTTCCTATAAAAATCCAAAAACGATACACATGCTGGTTGAAATTCTTGACAACATCAAGGCACAAAAAGCAATGATGTCACCACATGTTGTGCACTTTTGGATGGTACCATGGCTACCACAATTATGACATCATCAATATTACCACATTATATCAATTAGATACCGTGTATATCATGAGAACAAGTAAAGTGAACATGATTACCTGAATAAATATTGTCATATATACTGTATACATGTTTATATCATAAGAAGCCCTCAAACTTTTCAACTGAAAACAGACCCAACAGTGGATGTTGCATACATTACATCATAATTGCATGGCAATAATCATACATCATGACTGTGTAGAAAAAAATAACAACAGAAATAAAACAAGACATTGCTGCACCATAGAAGTGCATGTGTACATATCCAAGATAAAAAATCTTTAGGACACATATCAAAACTATGATAGTAACTGAAAATGTGCTCTTAAATATTCTGACATCGGGTATAATTGTGACATCACAGGGTATAGCTGTGACATCACATGGGTATAGCTGTGACATCACATGGGTTTAGCCATGACATCACATGGTGACATCACACAGGGACATCATAATCATGTGAGCACTTGCTTTTAGGATCACTTTGATTTGGATACATAAGCCACATACAGTGTACAGCAACCCTGTCAGTGTTTGCATGCTTCCTCTCGTTTGTACACTAAATTTTGCATCTACCAGTACTTTAAATAGATAAAGCTTTTATCTCCCTCTTTTCTTTTTACGCTGGGTCACAAAAATGTCACTGCATGGTTTTTGAATATTTCAAATGGATTATGACCAACATACTGCCCCTGTTCTGGGGCGGATCCAGAGATAATTTCTGACAGTCTTCCAAATTATCTTTGTTCATCCATCCTCCTTTTTTTACCACCTTCCGACAGAAATCTGTCTTCCAGAAGACCCAGAGGGCAGCCTCAATATGCCCCTGCTGTTGTTCTTAAAGCACTCAAACTTGTGGTTACTGGTTAGTACTGGACATATCACTGGTCATATATCCTCACTGCTCACTATGTCAGAATGACCATTGGCCAGACTGGCCACCTCACACCACTGTGTCCTCTAATTGGTCCAAAAGGTTCTGGTGACTTTTGACCCTTCCTCCAGCCCCGCCACCTTCCATGCTGGTGCCACAGCCGCCACTGGTGCTGCTACCTATACTGTTTTTGCTCACTGCGTGGTGGATGCCGTTGCTTCCCAGGCCAGATTCTGAAATATAAACATATATATTTTAAGTTAATTCTCCTAAAAAAATACCCTCAATCAAATTTTTTCTGGAAAATGTAGGTTGACATATGACTTTGAATGAAAAATCTTTGAGTTATGATGCTGGCACAAATAATAACACAATATTACATATCATTAAAAAATATTCAGGAATAAATCTACTCCTAGTACATCATATTCATACCTAAACTTGTCATAGAAATTGCTGAACGCGAGCTTCTTCGGCTGATTGGTTCTAGGTATGTAGAAGGCGTCCATCCCTGGCATTCAGTCTCAATTGACTTCACAAACCACCAACCGCTGTCACCAATTGTAACCACGGTAACCTCCTCTCCTTCATGTAAAGAGAGCTCTGTGTTGTCTGCACCTTGGTAATCTCCTAGGGCGACATAGACTGGTAACTCCACCTGGTGAGAGAATACAAAACAATCGTACTTCAATGGGATTTAATGTGGAGGAAATCTCATGTCAACTTTACTCTTGTGTAAATTCAACAATCTTAAATGTCTATTGCTGGCCATTTCATCAAATACTTTTTTCCTTTTGACACCAGCACAAGACAAAGAAGCTTCACGTACATTTTATTAACAGTGCAAACTTTACATTTTCAGCATTGAATAAGATTCATACTGTAGGCGTAAATCAGATATCTTTAAAAAATACTTGTGTATGGCACCTGACATTGACAAATTTTCAAGTTTTGTAAGACTTTTATGCCTCAAAATAAATTAAAATTAAAAAAGGAAAATTGTCCTCTTCTTCTCTTACCACAGCAGAGGGTGTGGTGGCCTCAGATGTCTCTTCATCAGTGTCGGTGAACTCATTAGATGACCAGTCCTCATCATCCGTGTACTGCTCGTAGTCCGGAGACTGACCATCTGAGGTAGGGGAGTGGTCAGCAGACGATGTACTGCTGGGAGTGACCAGAAGGCTGTTGTTATTACAAGGTGGGTAGTTGTCCGAATTTTTCCTAAAATTGGCAAAAGACAAAAATTTAGGTTATTGAGATGTTTTCTGTTGTGAAGCCAAGGGGCAAATTTGTGTTAAGTGACCCCATTGGCTGGATGTTATTGTAAAAATTGATCTTGATTCAGAAGCAACCTGACCATAACATACTATGCATTCTACCTTATTCATTTTCAAATCTCAATATGTGCAAGCTTATCAAACTCTGACAGTTGGACCCCATTCCCATAGATTTTAGATTGATCTATCCCTGTGGGGAGCCTCACTAGATTACCGTCAGCTTAGCCGGCTTAAGCCTCGGTCCCGCCTACTAAAAGCTGTAAGGGGGTAATTAACTATGGTGCGCGCTCGGCTGACTGCAATTTAGCGTGAACCCCCAGGAAGTTAGGTCAATCTAAATTCTTGGGAATGCACCCTTGGTGATAAGTTTGATAGGAGTTTACCACAGCAATCACAAACACACATCTAGTTATCTGGGTTTTGTGGTTGCGCTGAAGGGCCACACACATTTGTGTTTGGTATAATTCAATCAAATGCTGCATAAGTTCAGAAACACAACAAGCATGTGTGTACTGGTATGAACATTTGAAAATGAAGAGACAGACTCAAATTGCCTCTTCAAAACTGATTGTAAATGTGATCTTATTTTTTTAGAGACAGACTCAAATTGCCTCTTCAAAACTGATTGTAAATATGATCTTATTTTTTTTAGCAGTCACAAAAATGTTGATTCATCACCTTACATAACATAATGTTTTAATACTTTCTGTACTGATCAAGTTGCTGGGCAACATACATACCTGTTCATGTTCTGAGCTTCTTCATGCACCTCACTAGGTTTAGAACTGAGAATTCTCTGTCTTCTCTCTGGAGAAAAAAAAAAGCACAGTATTTAAGTTTTTTGACATGCTATTATATGTTTAGGATTATTTACAAAGGCTGAAACAAATGACCATTTTCTTTTTCATAATGGATACTTTTTACTGCTTTGACTAAAATTTTAGATTTTTAAAAACTGAAAAAAAAATGAAGTTATAATTCACAATACCTTTAATCTGATCAAATTGACTGAGCAAGACTTTCTTGACTTCGACCACCCATGCCTTTTTCACCTCTTCTGTGGGAGCCTGGAAAGTAAAATAATTCCTATAAAACATCTTTTAAATCATAGACACCAATATTTCTGTATCAAAATAACCATATCTATAAAGTTATAGTCAGCTAAACCATGTGCTATCCAATAACAGATAGAGATGAATTATCTTCAATCCTAACAATATCCAAAGATAAAAAGTCTACCTGTATGATGTAGACTTCAGATCTACCATGAAGCCACACTTCAAACTTTCTTTTGTCTCCCTTCACATTTTCAGTGAGACCAACTTGGGCTGTCTACAGTGAAGAACAAAAGTGGGATATTAATAATATAGTCTTTTTAATTCATATAAAAAGAATTACCATTTATTTATCAATTCATACATTTGATTTAAGTGAATGAATGGAGGAATAAATGAATCAATACACAAATCAATAAATCAATTAATCTATCATCTTTTTGTTAATTAACCAATCAATCAACCAACAAACCAATTGATCAAATTAAGCAACCAATCAATAAATAAACACAACATTTCTGAACCATAATTAAAAATTTCTCGGCCAGTCTTACCTGTAGTGAACTCTTGTATATATAAGAATGCTTATCTGCGTGTGTGTCGTGGTCCTTCCTTTTACAGAACATGATCAGCTTTTCGTACAAAAACACATGCCGCTGCATGGGCTTGAAGCGAAGATCTTTCAGTTTGTCTTTCTTCTGTTTGTGCTCTGTCCACATGCTGAAGGATCCCTGCATCAGCAACTTCCCCAAATCCGACAAATTTCCCTGGAATTAAAATAAAAGAGTAAATGATTATTTTACTTAATAATGGAAAAGGATTTTAAAATGCTTAAAAAAAAAAAAAAAAAAAAAAAAAAAAAAAAATATATATATATATATATATATATATATATATATATATATATATATATATATATATATAAAGAGAGAGAGAGAGAGAGAGAGAGAATAAAGCAGACTAAATTGTTGATAACTTCAAGTATTATTACAAAGAGAGAGAGAGCATGGAGGGAGGTTTTCAGAGATATTAAAGAGAGAGAGAGAGAAGGCTGGGATTCCAACTTGTCAGAGAATCATGTATTAAGGACAGAGGTCAGAGAGAGGCCAGTACCTTGTATCCTGTGATTGCTATTTGATGCATGATGTCATTCACGTATTTCACCACACCTAGCATAGCATCCAGTGCATCCTTGATTTCTACACTCCCAATGTCATTGCCAGTGTATTTAAGCATTTCCTGAAAGAAAGAATGAAAAACTAAATAAAAAAGATCATTTCTCTCTCTCTTCTTCTTCTTTTTTTTTTTTTTTTCATTGTTGTTTGGGGGGCCGGATCATCCGAAACAGACAAACACGTAATTAACACTAACTCTCTTTGAAATAAAACTACACCATAGTTTGCTTGTATAAACTATGTAATTTATACTCCTGTACAAAATGACTATCCAGCCTACTACAATCAAAGTCATTAGTGTTAAGAGGCAGTAAATGAGCTTTATTAAAATGTTTATGTCCGGAGATGCATATGATGCCTGTAGGCACATTCACTTCAGCCACCCTCTGGTAAACTGGTGTTTTTTGTTGGGATTTCAATGGACGGCAATTAAAAAACAACAAAAACATTGAAGTGATTTCTGAAACTGTGCAACACTTTTGCTCCCACAGTACTACCTCTGTACATGCATGCAACCTTTTCTACCATTATAATAACAATCTCAGATGAGGCTGCCATTTAGTAAAAAAGTTTGAAAATAGAGACCCAGAACCCTCCCTTTTTCATATCTGCATCAATCTCAAAAATAAAATTTTGCCTCCCAAAAGCCAGAAATCTGTCAATAGAAAAATCTCATCCCTATAAACTTGATAACTAAAAAATAACCAATTTCCCAGATAAATTTCACAGACACAAAAATTAATAAACACACAAAGGCACTAGCATACATGCAACTTACCCAAAAACAAAAATGCTGCCATGTTTTTTAATCTATCTTATAATCACTCTTTTTATGTCCTACACTCTCTCTAGTACACCTCTGGCTATATGAATATATGCCTAAAGAGTCAGTATCAGCGTCTGACACCAGTCAGCAAAATGACTTCTTTAAATCAGCTGTCGTGAGAGACAAAGGACTATCCTAGACCATCTGTGTCCCTTACACATACACATACCAACACGTGATGCACGTCAAGACAGGGTCCATGTGACAGTTACGACCAGGAGAACAGTCCAAACACGCTATAGTCCATGGGTGCATTCAGTACATTTTCTACACAAAAAGTTTCAGACTAAATATAGGAAGTTAGAGGGTTGACTGCATCCAGCGGCCGATGTAATTCTTTACATTATTTAAGATGAAAGTTGTAAAGACTGAAAATCCTGAAAACACTGCTTGCAATTTTACAATGCATTTAGACTACGTAAAAAATGTTCAAAATAAAGACTGAAAATCCTGAAAACTATCACCCATGCTTAAATAAGTGGTCAACAAGATGAGGGGAGGGGAAGGGAGGGGAGAAGGGGGGGAAGCAGGTGACACCAGGTGTGGTGGTTAAATGAGGGATAACAGGTTTTCCTGCTCTATCAACCGAGTTGAATACAATATTACTCTTTATCCTCTAGAGTTAGTCTAAAAACAGTTTTGGTAAAAATAGTTTGGAACACAGCCTGTCTACATGGAACATTCTATTTTTTGTCATCTTTATGAGATGTCCACATCTGTTACAGGACTGGTATGTTTATGCAACAGTTAGTTCATACCTAGACAACAGCTGTTGATTGCACAATTGTCTATTTTTTCCTAGTCTCTAAGAACACACTCAGACAGCGGATTTACAGATCCGCAGATCAAATATGGCCGACCCACTTGAATGCTTGTTGTGAAATCCCTGCAGGGAATCTCTTCGGTGTTTAATTGGGAATTAAACAGCAAGCTTTTCAGTAGGTCGCCATATTTGGTATCTGTTCGTCCACGGTTCTAAATATGCTCTTAAAGACTAGGAACAAAGACACACCCACAGCATGCAGTCACAGCTGTTTTCTTTTTTAACACTGATCATCTGATAAATTATGATTTTTTCTTGTTTGGAAGAAAAGTGTCTCAAGGGCAAAGGTCATCAACTGTTAATTGCAATGGTAAAGAATAATTAATCAAATCTGATCTCCATCTTTACAGGTCCTAAGCTAACTTCAGCCTTTCTGCTTCCCGTTAACATTGGCAATATTGCAATATTACTTTGCAATCAACTGTATCTCTCTCTTTGTCTCACTGAAATAATGAAGATGATAAAGTACTTCAGGACGCAAAGTGCACATCAGCCATGGGGCAGATAAATATTGAATTTAACATGTTTTCTTCCAATATCCATCTATATAGTATCTGTCTGTCTATACTGGTATGTCCCTCTGTATGACAATCAACTTAGCTGGTTTTCAGCTTCAATCTAACACATAATTCTGTAGGTGCTTATATCAAAAGTTCTTTAAAGAAAGTTCTTTAAAAGTTCTTTAAATCAATAAGTAAATTAATGTAAATTTTGTATTATACTAGCTCAACGAATTAATATGAATACCAAACTAAGCCGATGGCTTGATGCATGTGATAAGCCACAAACAAATGAGACAAAAGATATTTTTCACAAGTGAATATGACTAACAAAGGGTCGTAAAACATACAGTTAATGACAAAGTGATGTGCATACTTTAAAGCTAGTGGGAAATGACAGTATCAAAATTCAAAAATACAATTCTGAATATAAAATTTGACAATTATTATCACAGATTCTTCCTGCAAGTTATTTTTTCTGTGATGCAAATCCATTCAAATTTTTGTACAGAAAATAAAACATCACTAGCAGTCAAGTACAGAAGATAAAAAATAAATATTTTAAATGAGAATCACAGAGCACAACCCACTGAACTTTAACCCCACAGAAATTTAAAAAAAAAATAAATATTCAAATAAAATCTTCCCTTCAAATCAAATCAAATCACTGCCTCTTAACTACTTTCAACCGCAGGAAAAAAACTCCCAAAAATCAAATTAATCTGATTTTCCCAAATAGTTTAAATTCATTTTAAATTCATTTACCCGAATACTCTTCAATCCGTAAATGAGTATTTCCACAGTCCGTCGACAGTGAGCTCCTAAGTAGAACGCCATATGTGACATCTGACATACTCCACTTTGGAATTTCGCAATAATCACACCAGACTTCAACAATACTTTAGACCTCTCTAGATATACTTTAGTCCTCAGAAAGTGATCGAGATTCTACAGTAACCATGTGACATTGGATTCATCCACTTTTTAAGTACTGGTAGAACCTACATTGATTCCAATACAATTCCCTTCTCTCATTCTGAACTAGATAACACTGCCTCTAATGTCATCACAGGATTGCAATACGCACACATGTAAATATACATTGCTAGAAGCTAAAGGTGTGTCTAGACAAAACTAAATTGGACAGGAAATTGACTGATGTACCTGGATGGTTTAGGTGTCATCACACAAGACACACATGGACAGGGAACTGGTCTTAATTTTCATAACATCAGTCTTTATGTCAACTTATGTCAATGTGTTATTGAAGGCTTTTAATTAAAATTAGTAATGTACTCATGTATGTATTTAGATCATAGGCAGTGTAAAAATGTTACAGGCATTGTACTGTTCTAATATATATTACAAACTAAAATAATGTTGTCAAACTATAACTTAGCAATTAATATAACAAATACATATTAAAGACCTATAAACGTTCCATGCCTGCAATACAGCGTGCCACGTACATTTTATATGCAGCACACGAACACTCCACTTCCACCAACAGGAAGTTATGGGTTAAGCCACCTCTGATAATGTGTTAATGATAGGCGGATCATTTCAGCAGGCCTTAAGAGTCCTTGAAAATTGTTTTAAAATTTATTTCTGAGATTTGCCATCAAAAAGTGTTGCTAAATTTGATGTGGGTTTTCATGCCTATACTGTTAACCTTATCTTCAATCTAATTTTGAAATGTAATCTCTACTGATTACTTAGAAAATTTTCATGTCTCTGTGTATGTATGTATGTGGACACGGGCCTATATGTATGCACACGTGAAGATTTTAGTCATCTGACCTGTTCAAACTTTTAAAATGTTATAATCCCAAGGGATATTCTGTAGAGTCAGACAAGTTTTTATCTTTATATGCCAGAGGCCCACCATTTCATCTGTATGGCTTGTAAACCAGTTTGATGTTCTCGAGCCAAAAATATTGCAGCTTTTTATTTTTAATGCCAAATCTAAGCCTTGGGCAGGTATATCAAAGTTTACTTAACTGCATATTTCTACTATTGAACTTGAATTTTGTCAAAATGTGAAAAACATAACTTCAGGGAATTTTCTTTTTATCAAATTATCGTTTAAAAATATGGCTACATAATGAAAATTTTAATCCATATGACTTAATCATAAAGAAAAAAATATACCCTCAACATACAGGATATTTCATTTCATGGTACCAATTCATTGTAATTAACATCCAAGTACCTATATATTGGAGTAAAAAAATCTACTGTTATCAAAAGATATGGAAAACTATTCACATTTTACAGATATAAACTTACCCTTAAAAGCAACTGGTATTTGGTAATTCTTTGGACTGGCTTTAACAAGTAAGCGCCCAATGGCAATTTATGGTCCAACCGCCTTTGACATTCCTTCAAAAATACAATTTAATTATTTAGTAATATTTCAAATTTATCTAAAGTAATTACTCATAAATTTCAACCCCCATATTTATCCAATAGGTAGCATTTCATTATTTTAACATCATTAATTCAAACAAAAAATCAGATAAACAACCAAACATATTTAGGAAAATCTTCAACCAAACTCACAGTTTATGACTAGTATTTTAGAAATTATCAAACAACATTGCAAGTTAGTTTTGATCCAATGTAGTGGGAATATTTATTTACAAACCTTGAAGAATGAATTGTGATCGCCCGCCTCTTGCCTCAGCGCTTCTGACCTAGGCTTATTCTGGCAATAGTAGCTGTACATTTGAAACTCTTCTCTCTGTTTTCAAATGTAAAAGATCATTTGATTGGATAATCTGTAGTTGTATATTTCGAATTTCTCTCAATGCATAAAGTTAAAGAGAAAATCTCTACACTCTTGGGCTAAATTTGACAAAATTTGAACTTTAAAAAAAATTCAAACATGTTGTCAAGAAGTATTTTTGAAAGATACAGATATCACAGAAGACAAAATATTGTGATATGGCCAAAGAATCCATCTGACCAGTTTCTCTTAGGAAGTATGGAAGAAACACAATCATTTATTTATTTATTTTTGTTTGAATTCATTCTTGATTTTTGTGGATTTGACATGATGAACAAATCTTAAGGTCAGGAAGAGGGGGATATGTGAAAACTGTCCTTTCTTGAGATAAATACTGACTCCATGACTTACCCTATCTACAAAGCACCTTCCCACCAAACTTGGCGTGTTCTGACAGTTCTCTAGATCCTTGAGAAACTCGCTGTGAATGAAAGAAAAAGCATGTGATCAGAAATCTAAATTATCCAATTTAAACTACATCCTGCCAGCATTTTTAAAAACACAATTTTACCCTCTGACATAATTGAGCACGAATATTGCAAATAACACAATTTCAAAATTGTTATCATTTAAATTACATTTTATCAATATTGAGAAAATAAATTGGCCTTTTAAGTAAATAAAGAATTGTTAACAGGAGTAATCATGATTTTGAAAGGTGCATTTTGAAAAGAAAGTATCAAATAATATAAAAACCTACTTGATAAGATAACAATACATCTACATCTGTAAGCTGAAAATTTTCAATTATTCTAAAATGTTTATGGACCACCTACTCATGATGAAATGTATAAATATCTTCAATGTTTCCAAATATTTCCCTCTTCTTTCCCTTGATGTGTGCTGGGATAAGATGCTGCATCTCTGGATCATCCATCAGTTTAGCATAACCCTACAATAATAATAATAATAATAATAATAATAATAATAATAATAATAATATTATTATTATTATTATTATTATTATTATTATTATTAAAGCATTTAGAGAGCACTTCAAGAATGATAAACAAAGGCAATAAATTCCTTTAAAAGTACTTGAGACCTGCATTCAAATGCAATCAATTCTCTGCCCACTAAATAACTGTCTATCCCAAAGGTTGTTTAATATATCTTGTTCACTGACAGAAAACCCATGCTGTTCAAAACATGCTGTTTTTGTTGAGACAACACAATCACAACCAACACATTCACTGCCTGTGTAGTATTTAAAAGATCACATTCATTATATGTGTATAATTTTCATACAGGTCACTTACATCAATGATACTTTTGAGTTCCTTCACATATATCCTTTCTGTCTCTATTAATTCCTTCATCACATGACTGAAAATATATGATGAGACAATAATTCACATTTTTCTTGAAAATATTTTTTTTCTAAACAAAAATATTTTTCTAAAAGTTGTATTTTTTTCTTTTCAATAGTAACTGAAACACCTTACACAAACACACCCACTCTTAAACAAACACTTAATCCTTCAGTGTTGTAACTTAAGAATCACAATTCTGTTTATGCATTGATTTAAACAATACAATTAGGGCTACACTTTACCTCCATAATTTGCATCAACCCCAACAGCACTCTAGCTGAATCTGATTTGACATACACACACACACACACACACGCACGCACACGCACACACACACAAACACACACACAAGCACAAACTGCCAGACTGATTGAAAATGTTTTAACTCTGCTGCCTTGAAGAGAACCCACTTATCAACTTACCCCCTCTTTGCGTGAAGTGTATCCAGATCCGCCAGCGGACTGACTGGAGGGGTCGTCTTGTTTACTCCACCACTCTGCTGCCCTCTGTGAAGACTTTCACTTTCACTTTCCAGTGATGAGCTACTTTCATTGCCATCTTGTCTGACTAGTTCTATTTTTGTCTGAATAAATAAATAAATAAATAAATAAATAAATAAATAAATAAATAAATAAATAAAAATTAAGAAATATCAAGAGGAAAAATATTTTTAATATAAAATGACACAGATAAGCCTGTATTTATTTACCACAGTCACCTGGTACAACTATTACACAATAGAAAAATATTATTTGCAACAGTTAGGAATAGTACATGGCATTAAAAAGCCCAAGTATAGTGACAAATAAAAAATGTTTAACTATCCCATTCACTTACCCTGAGGTGAGTTCCTCCATTTTTCTTAATTTCTCCATTTCTCTTCCTTTTGTGATGGAGATCTTCTGTTGACACTGAGCTACGTAATGGCACGGCTTCTTTCTTTTCCTGTGAAAATAAAGATAAAACTTGAAGGACTATTGCTTTTACAGACTGTGAAATGTATAAAACTAAAATTATTTAACAAATCTAATAGTTTTACAGACTATAAGTTGTGTAATAAAACCTCAAAGTTTATCCTATGACAGTGGAGTGTTTGGAACTGCAGTGACAAAACACACTTTCTCAACTTCTATATTCTTTCTCTAACATTTAGTCAGACAATTTCTCGGTTTAACTTAGAACTGATGTGAACACAGCCTGACACTCACACGAACCAGATGCACTCTGGGACCAGGATGGGAGATGGTCCTCCTCCTCATCATTGTGTTCTGCTTTGTCTGTTTTTGATAGAATGTACTCTTATGTCTTAATTATGGCTACAGATACGATTCCATACCAGGTGGGCAAAGTCAAGTCACTCACCACACTCAGTAAATTCAAACTAAACAGCAAAACTTATATTAAGGACTGCATTGCAAATGAATTTTTAAGTATTTTCCACTTGAGAAAATGTATTCTCTTTCAACAATTTCTTCAAGAATAAAAATGTTTTCTGGACATTTTTCTTTTGTTCTAAAAAGTCTTTCTTTTTTAAGAATAAATACGAAAGTTTGCTTTCCCTAACTCCTTGTTGTGTACACACAAAATATTTTATAATATATATTATACATTAAAGTAGCTATAGGCACTTAGCTTATGGCAAACAAAAGTGTAAATATAAGCAAACATAAATCATCTACAAATATACACAGACAGCTAAAAGATTTGCCAGATAAGAAGTCAACTCCAATTTCAGATGGAATAACAAATTCGTCCTTGGTGTAAAGGGTTTAATAACAATATGCTTCTCAAAATGCAGAAAAGTCCCTAATAAGGTATATAAATGTACTCAAATAGTCAATGTCAACATCTCAGTCACGTCCGTCTTGCATCCCTTAGCCTTTCTCACAGGAACATTTTAATAGAGTTATATTCCACAGATCTGTTCAGCTCTTTTAACTTTTTCTTCTCTTCGTTGTGATCAAAATAAACTATGGTTCATGTACTAATTTTACCACCTGATGAATGTGATGCTGTCTTATATAGGCAAATCTTCCTATTACAGATCTCTAAAAAACGTTTGTAAAAGGAATCCAAATTAATCCTTGTACTTATCCAACTCCATAGTGAATTCTTCTACCAAGATGTCCAAACGCTAGTAGATGTCCAAACGTAATTAAACCAGTCTGGTTTACAAAGTCACTGAGTGAATACCATAATTTTATACAGCTAGTTTATAAACAGTAGTCCAATTCGATACCGTTTTTATTAAAACTGTATTTAGACTAATTCAAACAAGAAGAAAGCTCAATTGATAACTACTGTCTGCATCATTATGAAGATCTCTGCTATCTGTCAGAAAATGCATTGAGCTGACTGGATGACTGCAATCGAGATGTCTACTCCCTAGGGTTAGTCTAATTATAGTCTCAGTCAAAACAGTGCAGGACGCACCCTATAACTTCAACCAGAAATAAAAAAAAAAAATTCACGTGATTTTATTTATATTTCTTGTATGCAGTCATCTGATACCACTAGCCCTTTCACTTCCAAGGGGAACTAAATGTAAAGGAAACCCAATATCAAACTGAGAATGTTGAACTCATTTGATCAAATCAATCCATTAGCCAGTGGGACAGTATTCTTTTCAATCGGTACAAACCTACCCCAAACAGGTCCAGACATAAACATGTTGACGACAGCCGAGAGTTTTGTTTTCTTGTATCACACTAAAAGTGCCCTATTCTGTCCATTTTTACAACTTTCAGACCAAAATGAAACTTAATATCAAACTGGGAATTTTATCTTCAAGGTGAAAATCCCAACAACAAAAGACGCAGATTTAACAGTGACCAAGTCCATTGAGCCAAACACATTATGTTAACATTGGTTTAAGTCGGCAGTCTTTCCGTCCATTAAAATATTTACTACATTAAGTGGGGTCAGCTTTTAAGTTAATATCATTAGGTCTTCATTTGTGTACACAAGGAATGAAGGGTATACAGGTGGTTTAGGGTACTAATAATGCCATTTAATGTTTCCTCCCTTTTTTTTTGTATTTGGACAAGTCCCAGAAGCATATTTGTACGTAAGAACTTAATGATTTTCAGCCTTTTTTTTCTGCACAATTGATATGAATGTGCAGACATTTTTTTTTTTTTTTTTTTTGGGGGGGGGGGGGGGGGGGGGGGGGGAGAAGAGAGGGAGGTCTTTCTCAAACCTCATCCCTTGATCCAAATTCCCTGGAGTAATTTTGTTCCTTGATATCCTTGATACCCTAGTACTTGAAAATAGAAATTTTCGAACAGGAAAAAAAAACAAAAAAAAACCCCTCAAGATTTCAAAATAACAATAAAAGACAATACACACATGAACCCAAAAATGCTCCCCCACCTCCTTCGGGTCCCTCTCTCTCTCTCTCTCTCTCTCTCTCTCTCTCTCTACATCTCTCACTAGTCATTTTGTGTGTGGTTGTATTAATCATCTGTTGATTGCTTAACTCTCAAATAAATCTTGGTGCAGTAAATGTTTTTTATTTTTTATTATTTTTTTTTTACACTGGTGTCATACAAAATATTCACACACTCACCGGTGGCGTCAACTGTTGAGGTGGTGACCTTGAGTTGACCTTGACCTTCTTCAAGTTCTCCAGTCTCTTCTTGCACATGTCCTGTATGTCTTCAATACGCTTGAGACCTTCCTGGACTGCATTCTGGGAAATGAAAAAATTATTGTGCCAAATGTATCCTAAATGATTAAATATTTTTTGGAAACCAAGGTAAAAAACATCTCTCTCAAAATTTATTGTCATTATCAGCTAGCAATTATGAATAAATATACACCAGTAGCTGTATTAATGTATACGGTTCCTATACCTGAAATAGTATTCTAAGCAAGCAATGAACATATATAGATAAGGTTTTTTTTTCCGTTAAACCAAAATCAAAGCTAGCACAACCTGATAGCTAAAATAGCAGGGTTGGGTTGGCATATATAATGGACAACTCTGCTCTCTCTGTTCTGAAAATTTTCGGTATATAACTAGTTGTACAATTAGTGAAAACATATATGAATTAAAATAAAACAAAATAAAAGGGAAATATATTATATGATCAACAATGAATGAAATAAAGAATTTCAAGTTGAAGATATGAGAAATCTGTGCTATCTATCATATTAAACAATATTCTTAGACCCTAAACTGTGCTTAAGAGGTTAACCACAAACCAGAATACAAATCACTGCCATTATTTTTTAAGTTGAATAACATTAAGTCAATTATATCTTAACTTAGGTGAAATACACATCTAGTAATTGAAGGTCTGGGCTTATAAAAAGGCCATGATTGTAATGATAGAGGATGTCTTAACTTAAAAAATACAGCACTGGGTCATGTAAAGCACTTGTTTTTTTAGGTATTATAAGGTACTGCTATACAACTGCCAATTCAGTTAAATCTTAAGGTAAATTTCGCAGAATTATTTATATCTGAACAAATTATGTGACAAGTAGGGAAATAAAACCTTGTTAGGTATTTGATGGCTTTCTCTTCCAAAATGGGGAACATGATTATCATACAAGATCCTGTTTGTGTCTTTTAAAGATTTCATTTAATGCTGCAAATTTATCTGTTTTTAACTGTAATGATCTTTATAATATATTATAAAATGACTTGAAGATTGTCATATTCAGATGATCAAGATTATGGAGAAAATAGTCTCATAACATTTTTAGCATTTTTTGTCTTAACATTCCATAACTTATAGCTACTTTTTAAAATGCGTGAAAAAATTATAACTATCCATAAAACAAATGACCATGTGCACAATTTTGATTATGTGCCACTTAATGTAATAAATATATTTCATAAATATCAATTTTTTTTTTTTTTTTTGGGGGGGGGGGGGGGGGGAGGCTTAAACACCTTACCTTTATTTCTGGCGTGAGCACACTTTCAAAAGTCTGCCTGAACTCCCGTGGGTTGTTCAAGTTCAACTGCTTCGACAACTGGAGATAGCCACTGATTTCTTTGATGGCCACATCAACGCCATCTGGTGTCATGTCCTGCATTGCCAGCAGGTCTACGCCTCTGGTGCACCATTTGTTGGCCTGGAAAATATTAAATATTTCTCACCAGTTACTTGCATCTCAAAGCAATGCTGATCTATGGAGTATACAGCAGTAATGGCATAACATCCAAATTATGTTTCTGAGCAGATAATAAGAACTAACTATTAACTGCCAGTAAAAGAAAGGGGGAAAACTGACAGCAACTGGAGACATACAGATATTCCAGATTAGCTATTTAAATTTCTATAGGTTTATTAATATATTTTTCATCATTTTGACAGTTACTAAAAAGAAGTCCAAGGAGACCCTTGCTAAAAGTGACTTCTATTAATTTCAATCCATTACCGACTTCAGCACACCAACCTTTTCCAGTCTATCATACAGATCTCTCTTCTTTCTCAGGAGTTCATTTCTTTGGCGAACAACTTCTTTGTACTGAAGACAAATTCTCTGCAGCTCCAAACACTTGGGGCGAATACTATCCACAGCGTAATGCTGGTCCTCTATCAACGCCTCACCCTCCATTCGGAGCTGTTCTGCCCTGTGGATATCATTCTGGAAGAAAGCAGCAATAATGTCAAATGTACAGACATATAGAAGAAAATGATGACAGAGCATAAAATGATACTACCTAGTGTTCAATGGCATTACTTCATCACCACCAATTTTCAATTATGTACTAGTACAACAATAACTTTGGACATTCAGAAATAATTTGATTTTTGAGTGTAGATCTAGTGCCTCCCTAGCTGAGTTTTGAGATAAGAACTTTCAGAAATACAAACAATCCCATCTCTACAGTCAAATTAGATCACCAACTGTGCCAATTTTTATTAATAATATTATAAACTTACGCTAAATTCAATAAATCTAATTCTAAATAATTATAACTGAGAAGTAGTAATATAATACTTCAGTTGTACACAAGAGTAATTTGACATAACTGCTTTGTGTTAACAGCATCTTTTACAGCTTAAAGTTTCTTTGTTTTATTGCGTGCATGTGTGTGTTTGTGCGTGCATGCATACATGCACATGAGGATATGTGCCTGAATGTTTCAGTCAACATCTCTCAAAATCTTATTTCCTTCATGAAAAAGATCCATACCTTTGTATTTTCCTCAAAATCTTTCATATCTGTGATATGGTTCTCTATTTTCAACAAGGAGTTTTCTGTTTCTAAGGCTTCTTCTTTTAATTTCTCAAGATGTCTTTCTACAACATACTGCAGCTGGAAAGAGAAAAATTCACAAAATGTCAAAATGAATGTCTTTTATTGAATTCAATGTTTCTTATAGCATATTGCCTACAGGGGACGCCATACTTACTTGTGTTTGAAGGTAAGTGTTGTTGAAATCAAAGAGAATTGACTCCTACCTGTCTGAATTCATCTTCAAACTTCCTCAGCTGCATACACTGCTGAAGTTTCTTATGGTGCTGGTCCCAAAACTTGTCAAAGGCTTTCTCTGTCTCTTCCAACTGTACAAGAAGTCTGCAAGAAAATGAAATGAAATATGTCATGAAACTTTCTTTTTTCTTTTAAATATGTTCTACTTTGACAGCAAAAAACAAGGTTTCATAAAATATATTTCTTTCATACTTGTCACCAAATCAAGCTTTTTTACTCCATCTTTTCTTTTATCTACATGATCTCGGCTTTTCATCCATTCACTCTATACCATTCACAAACCTTGACACCAAACATTAAAACTGTCAATTAACTGAATAAAGATGAACAAATTAATTAATACATGATATTTTCGTTGTGGTGCACCAAAGCATAAACTGCTCTTCTTTTTTCTAAATCATGGTTCTACATTTTACTCTGCCTGTAATTTCCCATCTTTTCTCACAGTGTGTGTGGCCAAGGTTAAGAGAAAGTCCAAACTTAACCACAGAATGATCCTATCTGCTGAAATTGCACATTTAGTAGGTATTTATAGAGTTATGGTTTTCCTCATGCTATATTTATGAAATAAATAACTCTGAAATTGTATACAATTTGCTTACTAAAATTGTTTAATTTTAGGGGAAAGCTCTCTCTCTTTCCCTCTCTCGGTCTTTTACTCTTTTTTAGACTATGTCTCTTACTCTCTCTTAGACTTTCTCTTTCTCTCTCCTCAAATTTATAGCTGCATGGACACTGTAGAAAAAAAAACAGCTTAGAGAGATACAGTGACCACTGCACCATGAAGGTTATTTGCCTACAAAAATGTCCTTTACACCTGCCATGTATATGAAAAATAACTAAAAACTGTAACAAAAATTTCTCTAAAAATAATAAAATAGTAAAATGCAATATTTTCAAGGAAAAAATATAAACTTACGAACACATGCTTCCTGGCTAAAATTTTAGAAAAAATAACTAATAACTAAAATGCACTTCTTTTTGAGAAAGTTAATCGATTAAATTTATTGAAATTCAATGAGAAGTTTCACAAATTTTAAACACCTTAAATATTCCTGTATTTCATTTTTCCAGGATTAAGTTTTTTAATCTAATGTGCAGACTGAGCTCAAGGGTTATATTAACAACTTAAAATAAACTTTTTTTCTAGAAATTTGTAAAAAATAAATTAATTTTTATTCCAAAAATGTGAATAACTATATGTATACCTCACACACTGCTTCTCAACTTAAGACTTCCATGGAGATTTATGTTTAAAAAATTCACATTGTCTCTATCATGGGTTTAGTATCACATCTGTCTCTTAATTTCACTGCATGACTATGTAATTTTATCACGAGAATTCAAGCCAAAGTACCATCAGACTATAGCTAGTAACTTCACACAAATATATACAACAGAATAATTATAAAAAAAAATTTAAAAAAACATTTCTTACACAAATATTTTCAAAATCCAGAACCATTAACACATGTAACTTTTTAGCAGCTTTGTGCTGATAAAGGTTTGGTGAGGATACAAGCACCTGTTGCCTTATTTTAAGCTTGAAGCCATTAGAAATGCATACACAATGGGTCCCACATTCAAGAAATAAACTACAAACTGCCAAAGAGAAATCTGTACCAAATACAAGAGTAAGTCACTAATCTACACTAACTTTGAGTTAAAAATTTAGTAGCATTCAGCCGATACAGATCACACTTATTTTAACAAAATAAAACCAACATAAAAACCCCTACCATTCCGCCACTCCCCAAGGCCGCCAAAACGGAAAAGGCATCCACGAGGCCCAGCGACAACATGGCCACTTCAACCACGAGTTATTGTTTTCCCATGGCAATGGCCCTACCATAATCACCTCCCTGATATGAAAATGATTTTACTCCAAGCCTTTGGAATTAAGCTTAATGGCAATTTGCAACCTTCTTCACGGTGCTATACAATTTAGCATGCGAGGAGTGATGTCAGGTGATGCGGTACGTGATAAAGGGGGAGAGCAGCTTGTGTGGTGCTGATGTACCCTCTTGTACAGAGGTCTCTTACTCTCCATTTTGGCATTTTTTTCTTCTATTTCTTTTTTCTCAATTATACATAAATTATCTAACAGGCAAAGGAAGATGCAATGCTATGGCATACAAAGTAAAAAGTTGAGTACTGTTGTAAGGTCATTTTCAGTCACTTTACGATGCGTTTATCCCTTCCCTTTTTGTCATCATTATGATACAAAAAAGATGCATCAGCTTTTCAAAGGAAAAGTTTTTGAAGTTAAACCACCAATATATTACGACAACAAGAAAAAAATTATTTGCTTGGTTTCAAAACTGTTTGCTCAAGATGGCAAAAGCCAGAGGCACCCTGATGAGTGAAACAACCGACTCCGAAATTGTCACCTTAAAATATATGAACTAAACCCAGCAATTATTGAGGTGGGGTGGGTAGATATAGCCCAAAGGTGCACACACTATTAAAGGTCTGAAGATGTAATGTCCGAATAGCACATAAATAAATGTCACCTCCGGTTAATTTCACATGGAGATAAAAACATGAGATTCCGGCCTTAAGTCCTTAGTGCATACTTTAGCACAAATTTTATAATGCCCTATATAACAAGGCTATTTACTGAAATTGCCTTAGGAAAATATGAAAGAAAATCCTCTCTCTTCTGTGATATATGTCTGTTATTCAACATTTCACACATAATTTAGCAACCACTTAACTTTTTTCTTAAATAAATAATTAAATAAATAAAATAATAATAATAAAATAAAAAAACAAAACGAGAGAGAGAAAGAGGAAAATTTAACCTATCTTTGGTACAATATTCAAAACACAAAACCTTCTTCATGCATGACTGATTACCTGTATGATTATATTTTGGTCATGACAAGTAATAGTTAAGTACTTAAATCAATTATTTCAGATCACCATTTTGATTACATGGTCCATCTGTTAATTGTAAAATCACAAAAACTCATTTTGATTTGGCACAAATAAAAGTGGCCAAATATCAGTCAACTTATATATCACGTTTGTCATTTGATCTTGTTAACTGAGCCTAAATATACTATATGGGAGATATAGACTGAGGCTTTTAGCAAGGCAGATGCATTTCAAATTCAATATCAATTCTAATCATTACAATATAGATGTATTCTGATGACTATTATATAATAATTCGAGGCATTCTGCATGTTTAAATGAAGTTATAGTAAATCCTTACATATATCAATTTACATCATTTCAACACCTCAGCCGATGCTAATGCCATCATTGTAAATAAAACAGTCAAGGTTGTTATAATTGAAGTTTTTTTTTCCAGATAATTACCCTTCCTGGGGTCATACATGAACAAATTGGTCCTTATCCTCTTCTGTTTTACCATTTACCACTGGGATTTTTTCCAGCTAAATTCCCCCCTGAGTGTAATTTTCTTTCTATTCTTTCTATTGCCAGTTACCTCCCCTGCTGGTGCCCATTTCTACTACATGGTGAAGTTTCTTATATAAGGACACGAGCAAGGAATCCGATGCCTGCCAGAAGGGTTTTGTACTGATACCACATGAGGCTACCACCAAATCACATGACAACAAAGTACTGTAACTGTTACAGTAGAGTAAGGTGTCATATTCTGATGAGTTCAAAACAGTTTTTAACTAACATATCATTACAAAACCAAAAAATATATCACCAGCTTTAAGTTACTGTGGTAACATGCACATTAATATATAGATGCATTGCATACATTAAATTGTCACACTGAAAGTAAGGGGGATCCACTCCCAATCCTATCTCTCTTTCTCAGAACAAAAAAAAAAAGATGAAAATTGACATTACCCTGATATCCTGCATAATCTTTTATAGATTTCTTTGAGTTCTAACAATAAAACTGGCTTCACTTTTCAATTTTTCAAATAATTTTATGCTGCAGTATGTTTTACCACATTCTATAATATGTAATATGGGAACCCTAGTCAAGCTAGAGTAACAGGTACATTTGTAACTTAAAAATTATAAATAACATTCTAAAGCCTAAAATATTTGAACGTCATCTCCTCACAGAAAATACTTTGCATAACTACAGAAATATATGTTCACCATTTCCATATTTGAAGGGTAGATCTTGACTAATATTTCCCACTTTTACCCACCTTATGCAAGTATTCATGAAAAATCTAAGCTGCATTCAAAATAATACAAATCCACCAATCACTAAACATACTACTTACAGTTATGATGTGAATCCTTGTCTAGTTTAACCTAACTCTAATTATATCATATCTTAAGCCTTCTTCTTGGACAGCATATCTAACTAAATCTAGGCAAGCACACCTCAATCTGCTGGCACTGCAGTGTAACAGGACATATACTAACTGCTTTCAGAAACAGAACCACAACAACAAAAATCTTTTAACCCATTGCAAATATTCAAACCATAATCCACAGTATATACAATTTCATTCAGTATATAGTACCAACCTTCATTTTTCCCCATTATCCAGCTTTTCAAATGCATGTTCACTCCATTGCTACATATCGGCTATTCTAACTTGCTACTATTATAGGCCACTGTGGTCATTAAGTTGAGTACACTCCAGGCACATTCACAGTCTAGCTAAGTTGACTTTACTTAGGTGCCTTGATGGCCTGTAAGCCTGTATGATCACAATGCCTAATCATAATAAGCCAATCTAATCCATCTGCTGTCCCACACACACTCCTAGTCACTGAGATGAAAAAATGGTCACATCATGTCATCACAAGATCCGTTGAGGTTGTGCAGTCCTTACTAAAGGCCACGCAGCTAGACTGCAAACACGTCTCAGAACATGTGTATTCTGCTTACAGATACAACACATGAAAGATAATGCGGGCCTTGAAGTAAATAATTGATAACTATAGCATTATCTGACTCATCAATCCATCACCTGATCAATATTTATCAAATCCACATCTACAGCTGTTATTCCACAGTCAAATGCAAAAGATCTACCAATTCCCATTTTTTACAATATTTTTAATGCATAAGATGAATTATTTAGTCTCACTTTGTTTTTGATACAACTGTAACGTTACCATTTATAGCATAGGGAAACTTATGACTATTAAAGGTAAAAAGGAGTCAATGTTTCATATTAGGCTCAATTAAATGTGAAAGATTTAGATAGATATTGTTAATGGAATTAAAGAAAGTCCCAAGATGCCTCGATATAATATGAGAATAATTATAATTATTATACACTAGGCACATCAAGGCACTCAAGAAAGCTATATTATTCAGCATCAAACTTTAGCTATTAGTAAGTGTTTTTATATACCAGCATTCATGGCCCCCAAAGGTGAAAACCTCTCACAACCACCAAGTCATATTCATGAATGCTTAAAAACTCTTACATAAAGCAGACACGTGCCAAGACACGTGTATGGTACAAACACATGTATACGCACACGACTGTACGCATGCATCCATAATTCCTTGCCTTGAGTTATATTCTCTACTGCACTCATATCAATTTAAAACTTAGTTTCTTTGCTATCTTTCACATATTAATACACTGACTTCTTATAATTAACAAATGTCACATGTGTATCCCACTCTCAATCATATTCATAAAATACCTAACATGCAAATATACATAATGTGCGTAATACGTATGTATGTGACAGTACA
Source organism: Lingula anatina (assembly GCF_051362555.1). Classification (NCBI taxonomy): domain Eukaryota; kingdom Metazoa; phylum Brachiopoda; class Lingulata; order Lingulida; family Lingulidae; genus Lingula; species Lingula anatina. Next base: position 12,773,240 of record NC_141776.1, on the reverse strand, counting down.
TACCATTTAATACACGCACACATATGCGCACACGCACACACACACACACAATGCAATAAATTACCTTTCCACTGCAGTCACATGCACTACTTTTGACACACTTAGCACCATTTCCGCCTGTCCACTTTCCAGCTCTGGCTCACGAATACAACTGAGCAACGTTTCTCCGTGCTCTACGACGCTTTTCAACTCCTCCTTCACCTCCATACGCTCTAGGCCGTGATCTCGGAGAAGGGCCTCTGTCCCCGCGACATCATTGGGGAGCTCAGTTTCGCTGAGGCGTTCTGTGCATTGCTGTAGCTGACCTGAGACATGGTGGGTGTTAGCAGAGAATTTTTCTATGGCCTGGAAAATTAGCAAAATATGCAGGATATACCACAAACATAAGGGTGTATTCCCACAGATTTAGATCGATCCAGAGATTAAGATTTAGATCGACCTAACTCCCTGGGGGTTCACGCTAAATTGCAGTCTGCCAAGCGCGCACCATAGTTAATTACCCCCTTACAGCTTTCAGTAGGCGGGACAGACGCTTAAGCTGCCAAAGCTGACAGTAATCTAGTGAGACTCCCCACAGGGATAGATCGATCTAAAATCTATGGAAATGGGGTCTAAGAGTATTTTTTTTGTGATGTTTAACCATTTATTATCCTAACAATAAATACTGATACCTATTTATTTTTCATTTCTCTCTTTATTTAATTATGTATCTTTTATTAATTATCACTTGCTTACTTTTCATTTCATCAAGTCACTAAAAAGAGAAACAAAAACAACCAGGATTTCTATTTGGGTTTTTCATGGAAAACAAAGCCACGGTGAACAAAAGGGGGCAGCACACAAGTCCATGCCTTCTCATCTCCTGCCATACTTACGGCTCTCTGCTGTATCCACTCGGCGTGATCGTAGGCTATAAGGCCTCCCAGGTCCTGTGTTAACTGGTCCCTGTCTATATGACTGTACAACTCCTGGACATTATTGCACATTATAACCTGAAATACAGCGAGCATACATGTATGAGAATTGAGCTTTATGGTGGTTGGGCTTATGCTAAAATATTTGATTAATGTATATACTTTATCTTCTCCCCCCCCGCCCAACCTCCCAATTAATTCCAATTTGAAAATGGCATAACCTAACAGATGAAATTTTGATTCAGACTTGTCCCTCTTTAATCAAAATTGTCCCAAAAAGGACATTTCTTCCCCCCCAACACAAACGCGCGCATGCGTGCGCGTGCACACACATACACACTTACATGCCAGGAATCACTTTTATAATCATGAATCAGATGCCACCATCAGACAAGTTTTCAAACAAATTTACCAACAAGTTTGATGTCCAGAAAATGTCACTTTAGACCACACTGTCCAAAAAGCCAAAATAAATTTGCATTTTGCTTGAAAACTGTCGATGATGTTTTCTCTTTATTCTATTTCTCTGTGTATGTATAGGCCTGCTAACCTCAAATTTACAATCTTCTTTCACAGACTTGTATCCAATGTCGGAGATGTGTTTCTGGAAGAAGCCAGCAGGCTTGACTATATATGCTACTTGGATAAGAGCTGGGAAGAATGTCTGCAAGAGAAGAAAAAAGGTCTGAAATATCATACAATAAATACTAGAAATCATACATGGCATTAGCTCTGATAAAAATTAGTCAAATTTCTTGTTCAAATTTTCTATTGTAGGAAAATGTGTCAGAGTTATGTGAGGATTCAAATAAGGCAATGTAAATAGCAATAGTTATTGTAACAAATACCGATGAAAATCTGACCCCACATCTATTCAAGATAAATGATAATTCATGTTATAAGGTGATGAATTATGTAATACATACATACAACAATGGCCAACAAGGCGTAAAAGCAGAGTTACTGAAAAACATCATCAACAAGACCGTTGAACTCACAGATATCCTGAGCAGGATGGTTTTCACAGAGCTCCATTTGTCATTGCGTCTGTCTATGACCACCACAAAGCCAAGGTCTATGTCCCTCAAGCTGAAAATAGAAACCAGGAAATAAATAAATAAATAAATTATTAATGAATAAATAAATAAACAAGAGTAACTATGGACCTATTTCTGTCAAGTTTGAAGTTAAAAGAGAAAGAAATTAGCAGAGTTCAGTTCATGATAAAAAGTAGGTCAAAGGTCAATTTCAAGGTCACATTTAGATTGCCAGTATATGACTTTCTATTCAAGTTCAATAGTAACTATGGACCTATCTCTGCCAGTTTTGGAGATAAAAGGGAAGCAAAATTTGCAAAGTTCAGTTCATGGTGTAAAGTAGGTCAAAGGTCAATTTTAATGTCACATTTATAATGCCAGTATATGACTTCCTATTCAAGTTCAATAGTAACTACGGACCTATCTCAGCCAGTTTTGGAGAAACAAGGAAAGCAAAATTTGCAAAATTCAGTTTATGGTGTAAAGTAGGTCAAAGGTCAATTTTAAGGTCACATTTAGATTGCCAGTATATGTCTTCCTTTTCAAGTTCAATAGTAACTATGGACCTATCTCAGCCAGTTTTGGAGATAAAAGGAAAGCAAAATTTGCAAAGTTCAGTTCATGGTGAAAAGTAGGTCAAAGGTCAATTTCAAGGTCACATTTAGATTGCCAGTATATGACTTCCTATTCAAGTTCAATAGTAACTATGGACCTATCTCAGCCAGTTTTGGAGATAAAAGGGAAGCAAAATTTGCAAAATTCAGTTCATGGTGAAAAGTAGGTCAAAGGTCAATTTCAAGATCACATTTAGATTGCCAGTATATGACTTCCTATTCAAGTTCAATAGTAACTATGGACCTATCTCTGCCAGTTTTGGAGATAAAAGGGAAGCCAAATTTGCAAAGTTCAGTTTATGGTGAAAAGTAGGTCAAAGGTCAATTTTAAGGTCACATTTAGATTGCCAGTATATGACTTCCTATTCAAGTTCAATAGTAACTATGGACCTATCTCAGCCAGTTTTGGAGATAAAAGGAAAGCAAAATTTGCAAAGTTCAGTTCATGGTGAAAAGTAGGTCAAAGGTCAATTTCAAGGTCACATTTAGATTGCCAGTATATGACTTCCTATTCAAGTTCAATAGTAACTACGGACCTATCTCAGCCAGTTTTGGAGATACAAGGAAAGCAAAATTTGCAAAATTCAGTTTATGGTGTAAAGTAGGTCAAAGGTCAATTTTAAGGTCACATTTAGATTGCCAGTATATGACTTCCTATTCAAGTTCAATAGTAACTATGGACCTATCTCTGCCAGTTTTGGAGATAAAAGGGAAGCAAATTTTGCAAAGTTCAGTTTATGGTGAAAAGTAGGTCAAAGGTCAATTTTAAGGTCACATTTAGATTGCCAGTATATGACTTCCTATTCAAGTTCAATAGTAACTACAGACCTATCTCAGCCAGTTTTGGAGAAACAAGGAAAGCAAAATTTGCAAAATTCAGTTTATGGTGTAAAGTAGGTCAAAGGTCAATTTTGAGGTCACATTTAGATTGCCAGTATATGACTTCCTATTCAAGTTCAATAGTAACTACGGACCTATCTCAGCCAGTTTTGGAGATAAAAGGGAAAAAAAATTTGCAAAGTTCAGTTCATGGTGTAAAGTAGGTCAAAGGTCAATTTTGAGGTCACATTTAGATTGCCAGTATATGACTTCCTATTCAAGTTCAATAGTAACTACAGACCTATCTCAGCCAGTTTTGGAGATAAAAGGAAAGCAAAATTTGCAAAATTCAGTTCATGGTATAAAGTAGGTCAATGGTCAATTTTAAGGTCACATTTAGATTGCCAGTATATGACTTCCTATTCAAGTTCAATAGTAACTATGGACCTATCTCTGCCAGTTTTGGAGATAAAAGGGAAGCAAAATTTGCAAAGTTCAGTTTATGGTGAAAAGTAGGTCAAAGGTCAATTTTAAGGTCACATTTAGATTGCCAGTATATGACTTCCTATTCAAGTTCAATAGTAACTACGGACCTATCTCAGCCAGTTTTGGAGAAACAAGGAAAGCAAAATTTGCAAAATTCAGTTTATGGTGTAAAGTAGGTCAAAGGTCAATTTCAAGGTCACATTTAGATTGCCAGTATATGACTTCCTATTCAAGTTCAATAGTAACTATGGACCTATCTCAGCCAGTTTTGGAGATAAAAGGGAAGCAAATTTTGCAAAGTTCAGTTTATGGTGAAAAGTAGGTCAAAGGTCAATTTTAAGGTCACATTTAGATTGCCAGTATATGACTTCCTATTCAAGTTCAATAGTAACTACGGACCTATCTCAGCCAGTTTTGGAGAAACAAGGAAAGCAAAATTTGCAAAATTCAGTTTATGGTGTAAAGTAGGTCAAAGGTCACTTTCAAGGTCATAGTAAGATTGCCAGTATATGACTTCCTATTCAACTTCAATAGTAACTATGGACCTATCTCTGCCAGTTTTGGAGATAAAAGGGACTAAATGTTATAATTTTGGAGTTACCATAATGTGCCTTAAATTTCGTACAGAAAAAATTAATTAAAATAAAGAAAATGTCATTTTGGTCAAAATTCTTGAAATAGGAGGTGCTCTGAAGTTTCAGAAGTTCAAATTTGATGAAATAATGTCATTTTTGAACACAAGTTGTCTGCTTTGCCAAGCCTTATGTTTTATTTTTCCAGAGTTCAAAATATATTATCCATTACCGTACTGCACATTTTGCTTTTACCACCAATATGTACTTTTTGATACAGCGTAACTCGAAAACCGTATGGTATACAAAAAAACCGAGACCACCCCCAGTGTTGGGCTTTACATGCTCTACAAAATGCAAAAAAGAATGGGTCTTTAGCATTAACGGTTCCCGAATTAGAGACAGTTTTCAGTTTCAATTCACAATGTTTTATGGTATCGTACAGTGCATCGAGAAAATGATTAGAAATAAGAAAAACATTGATATATATATGAATATTCCCTTTGGACCAAAATTTCTAGAAGTTCTGATGAGAAACCAAAAAGGAGTAAGACCTATATATGATACCTTTGTTACTAGCTTGTATTTTAGACCAAAAAGTGAAATAAAATGGGAAAGTGAGTTGAATGTGTACCACGATGAAAAATGGTGGATGGAAAAGAATAACTCGATTAAGAAGTTGGATGATATGAGCCTTAGATGGTTTCAATATCGACTGGTCCATAGAATCTTAGGAACAAATTCTTTTTTATTTCGGATAAATGTAGTAGAATCAAATTTATGTGTATTTTGTATAAAAGAGGAGGAAACTTTTGTTCATTTGTTTTGGGAATGCGGTAGAATTTCAGAAATCTGGGAACAAGTAAGAGAATGGTTAGAAAATGATTTAAATATAAAAGAAAGATTAAACTTAATTGACATTATATTTGGAAAAAAACAAAGTTTGGTAAATTTAATTATTTGTCTGGTTAAGAAATTTATATATTGCCAGAAAATGACCAAAAGTGTCCCAGATTTCTTGAAAGTAAAAAGTTATATTAATCAATATATGGAAAGTGACTACTTTACTTATAGCAAAAATATGGATAATGATGGTTTTATTAAAAAATGGAAAAAATTAGGAAGTGATTTTGTGGATAGGAAATTTAACAGTTAAGTACCATTAGAGCTTGTATGTATATATGGATGTGAGAGTGTTTTGTATTTTTTGTTTTGAAATAAAAAAAAAATAAATAAATAAATAAATAAATAAATAAATAAATAAATAAAAAAATAAATAAATAAATAAATAAATAAATAAATAAAAAAAAAATAAATAAATAAAAAAAAAAATAAAAAAATAAATAAATAAATAAAAAAAAAAAAAAAAAAAAGTTTTCAGTTTCGGTATCTTATGGCCGCTACTCCCGTGAAAATGCACCGATTGACCCCAAATTCATGGAGATGAAAGATGACCTGAAGGGTAACACCTTCCAATAATATTATTGGTTAAGTCTGTGTGGTGTCTGAATAACAGGGCAAAAAAAAAATTTTTCGTAAAAATTTCATTTTTTTGAAAATTTTGGCCCATTTGACCTTGAAGTAAAGGTCAAAGGTCAAATCCAAGGGTATATTTGAAATCTACACATATGACTTTTGGAAAGCCGTCTATAGAAATTTTTCCCATAACTCCTTCCGTAGGGTAGATAATTAGCATTTAATTTTGCCATTTTTAGACAAGGGTGCATTGCAATGAGTGCCCCACCCAGACCCCAATACCGACAAAGCCCAAATTTTACGTGGAACGAGTTGAGATTATAGGTGACCTAAATCCATGAGATGGGTACGGGGGCCCTTACCGTCTAGGAGGAGAAGCGGTAACGGTAGCCGTCCGGCGGAGCCGGCGGAGCCGGCGGAGCCAACGGAGCCGGCGGAGCCGGCGGAACGATCCGGACGGGACCGAAACCATGTGTACCGCCAGCGCTAACGCTGGTGGTACAATAAATAAAGCTCTTCATTTAAAAGATTTGCCCTGAAGTCAAAAGTTCTCCATTACCACACCAGGTGGCAGCACCCTGCAGTGTGACTGGATATCCCCTTGCACAATACCAGAGTTATATACATACATGGCAATTGATCAAATAATCATGTAAAAATAATGGTTTTGTCAAATCTGCATCCTAACTGCAATTTCCTAATTGCCTATAAACACATTTCAGAACAATATAATAAGATAAGTAACAACATCTAACAAACTACAAGTTTCAGAATCATGTTGCAACAGTGTCCTAGGCTACATGTAATATTATATTAATCATTTTATTGCACTCATGTAAAATTCTGATCTACTTGTTACAATTTTTTAGAAAAATAATCATTTCAAAAATATTATTATTATTATTATATAAACACAGAGAACAAGGACCCACACTGTCACCAACATTAAACTTAGGCTTCATTCACATGCAATGTCTATTTTCTAAATTCTATTTTCTATTTCTATTTTCTGAATATCCCGTGGCGTGATTACTGGCAGCGCGAGGTAATTACGCGGCGGGATATTCAGGGCACAGACCGTGATCATAAGATAGCACGAATAGAAAATAGATTTTTAGAAAATAGACATTCCATGTGAACGAAGCCTAATACATATACCTGTAGCTTAGAAAAAATATGGAACATTACAGAGATATGCCTAAAAAGACACAAAAGTAGTAGACAAATAGCACTACACGTTTACACTTTAGCACAGACGATAAGACAGATAAATGGATGGCACTAGTTACACTTATGAAATGATGAAAAGACAGACAAAAAGCTATTACATATCAGAATATTCCAGTCAAAACTACTGGCACATTTACAATGCAAGAGAAATGAAGAAAACACAATGCTATCATATCTAATGACTATGAATGTCGTTAAAGCACGGATACACATTTATATAATATGATCGACTGCCATTAGGTGAGAATGGAAAACATTACAGCTACACATAACAGGATTAGAGTGAAGCTCAATGAAAAGAGATGCATGGAAATACTACACATTAATGAACATGCAGCAGGTGCCTTTGTCCAGAAAGATTTACATCTATGATCAAATATAAAATCTCTAAAATATTTATATTTTTAAAAATGTATCTATCATTGCCATTCACACAAACAGGGATGTATTAAATTACTGCAGGACCTGTAGTAATTTGTTATAAAGGAGAACATGTACAGAGCTGTACTTCAGGGTCTTGTTGAGGGACCCATGGCACATTATTTAGTCTAAGATGTATAAAAGAGCCCAAAATGAAAGGTCTCTACTAATATGTATCTTTAATTTTATACAGGTACCAAAATGTGGGCCTCTTTAACAGGAATGTCAAAAAGTTCCTGAAACACACATACCGATACCTATAGTAAAAAGACCCTAGTAATGGGTCCTTATATACCAAGCCCTAGTGAAGGGCATGCAGCGTTTATCATAAATTTAAGGGGCCTCGAGTGTGCGGCTAAAACACAGGTTCCTAGCACATGATTGTTAAATTTTGTTTCTTTTTTGCTGAAATTCTAATCCATAACTACATACAGACACACAAACACATTGATAAACAATAGGAGGGGGGGAGAAACATCTACTGTAACAGCCAGTACCTCAACCCCTTATTCTCCCTTCCTGGGGTAACATCACGAATGTCGCTGCAGAAAATGCGGTAGATAAGTCAATGTTACTAATAGTTAATGTGTTTAAATAGCCACATTTATAAGTATATATATATATATATATATATATATATATATATATACTAGTACTTGTATTCATTTGTCTATCTGTCAATATATGTTAATACTAGACTAAAGCACTGATCATTTACAATACATCTTTCAAATGGCTTCCAAATTCACAATGGTTGTAGGTAAGTGGTTATGTACTGTTAGTGCTAGTTCAAATGCTGATATGCTTTAAATTATTCAACCAGTGAGCAAAAGTTTCAAGATTAAATGTGAAACTCTTCACATTCTGATTATTACTTACAAATTCCAAACAATTGCTTTAATTTCACATTTCAAAATTGTAAAATCAATTTTCATCACCTGTAATTTATTTTTGTTAAATCTTAAATTTCAAAACTTTCCAACAATCTTTCACAACAAGTACTAATATGTAAGTTATCAAAATGAACCATGACACATTGTTATCTGTTCCTAGAGGTTCAAATTGCAAAAAAAATTCATTACTTATGTCAATTTATGTAATGAGGGATTACTGTACAATGTGCAAGAGTGCCTTTAATTTATAAAATGAAAAGGAGAAGTTAAATTCTCTTACGATGGTATACTGCACAGGTATGTCACTACATCCTGGTACTGTTGTTCCGTGACTTCAGAGTTGTGAGGATTGTCTGGCAGCGACATGATTGGACAGCCATCCCTCGACCTGCCACCTGGTGGTGAAAAATATCATTAATAAATGTCAGGTTTCTTAGATATACTCAATTCTGATTCTCTGTTGTTCTTGAATCAAACATTATTGATTGACTATTCATTTAATGGTGTGCAGGAACACAACACATTACATTAATTTATTCACTACAATGTTGAGGACATTCAAAGATTTCTCTCTGATTGGGAAATCCCTTAATGCCAATTAATCATACTGCACTCAGCGCATTATCAATGAATAATTAATTAACAACAAGACTGGAAGATTCAATCTCAATCTGCTTAATTAATCAATTAGATATAGACATATTAACTGTAGTGCTTGGGAGAGAGCTCTGGGTCAACTATATGTGTAAGTTTACTTTGTGACTGTTATAATATAATTGTTTTTATTAATTTGAGATTCTGAAAGAGCCCCTGGTTCAGCTCAGTTAAAAAATTGCTCTAGGAAGATGTTTGGTAGTGAGCTTTATTATAATACTGCACACAGGCATAGGTGGGGGATCGGGAAAGGGGGGGGAGATAAATCCGAATCTGAGGTGAAGCATACATCTCTACTGCACTAAACCAAACCATCAAAACTTTATTGGAAAAGGTATCCTTACACTCTTTAAGTCTCAGTTATGTACAGGTCTCAACCTGACATAAAAGTCTGGCTCTGCTGCACTAAGTTAAACAGTCGCAAGTCGAATATAAATGCAGCCTCATACTCACTTTAAACTCTAAAATCTAACTTAAAATATACTATGGTTCACAAACATGGCTTTAAATAGTAAAATAGTCACAATCTAAATGGCCATGCAACAATGCAACCCCACACTTTTTTTGAAGTTTTAAGATGTTAAGCCTAAAGTCTAATTAAGAAATACCTGATATGAAAGCATATCTCTGCTGCAGGGTCTCTGCCACATCGAGGACTGTTAACTCACATCTCGTCTCTCCCATCACATAGTCTGTAATCATAAATATATACTACAGATAACTCACATCTCGTCTCTCCCATCACATAGTCTGTAATCATAAATATATACAGTTACTAGTAACTCACATCTCATCTCTCCCATCAACATAGTCTGTAATAATACATATATTTTTAAAGTAACTTTCAGTTACTAGAAGTGCATGAAGTTAAAATACTGATTTGGTCATTTGCTGAAATATATCATACCCCGTCATAGTCTGAAACAAAAACAAGTAACTAAAGGTAAAGAAACAATTATAAGTGGGTAGAAAGCTGCTCAATTCAAATTTCAATCAAGGAAAGGGAATTCCAAAATATTGGCCTGGTAACTTGAGAATTATCATTATCATTATTATTATTTTTGAAACCAGTTTCAGATGCCATATTTGATAACAATAATAACAACAACAACTTACCAAAATTTTTACTTATCCATCTTACTATATCCAACTGTATTTTTGTGTTCTAATTTTTTCTTTGCTTCTATTCTGAACTTGTACTAATTTTATCGACTGATATTTTATCACAAAGTATAAAAAAAATCCTACAAATAATTACTTGAGACATAAATTCCATTATAGGACAATTGCACACACACACACACACACACACACACACACACACAAAAAAAAAAACCTTTCATTTTCCCACAATTATAATACCCATGCCCATAACTCGTTAAGAAGAGTCAATCTTACGGATAAAAAATCCTTTGAAGGATTCTGAAAACAGGCCACAATTGGATCTTCCAAAGCAAATATGATATAATTTGAAATCTCCCCCGTCACAACATCAAACTTTTCAGACAATCCAATCAAGAGGCTGTGTACGTAACAATGCCTATACTGCAGATAAACTTTATTGAGAATCCTATAGATTTATCATTACTGGATCCCAGTGTTATTCTAAAGTCAGTGTCTAGACAACTTGTCATTTCTCATGTTCATGATAACAAAGCTGCAAAATTCGATCAATATGATGTTTAAGGAGGAGGGAGTTGGAAGTGTAATCAATGGTCTGGACCTAATTGGATGACAAGTCTATAGGCAGGGAGTGGTCTGAATCCAAATTTTGATCTAGGGGCTATGAACATGTGTAGTTTCATATAAAAAAGGTGCATTACTTTAGAGACCTATATATAAGAAATTGCTGGGTTCTCTCTCTCTCTCTCTCTCTCTCTCTGTGTGTGTGTGTGTGTGTGTGTGTGTACGTGTGCATGTATGTGCATGGTAATCTCCATTTCCATGGGAACCACAAATTAACCTTCAACCATACCTCCTGCATACAAACATATTTACTAGTATATGTATCTTCTCTTCTAATTAAAACATCAATTTCTGACTTCATTTTGACAGCACTCTGGCCAAAGACCTGAACAATATTACAGCCCAACCAAAATATTCTGCACCAAAATATTGACAAACTGAAAAAGTTACAAAACATAATTTATCCTTGCCAAAGAAAAATTAACCAACTGGCAGAAACTTAATTTGCCAGCACAAATATAGCATTTTCCGACATTAGATGAAGATCAAATCTCTCTTCAAAAGGAAAATACTGAGGCTCCCCCAGTAAATCAAAATATCGATACTTTTCCACCGTCACTGATGGTCATTTTATCTACCAGACCTTCTACGCCAACAGAACGTGTCACACTACAATGCAATAACAAATTATTGATTTTGCAGAACACAGCTGCTCATTACAGCTATAACAGTAACAATACGCAGTTGCCAATTTACTGTAATAACTCAAGGTTTGATTTATGTTGGTGTTGGCTTTAATCAGGATGCAGCAGCTCCCAAAATTGAGAAAAGACAACACACTTCCAACACTGCCTTTTGACTGAGGATTTTCATATCTTTATCAGACAAACTTCAAAACTGATAATCCTTTACGCTGTGTGTGTGTGTGTGTGTGTGTGTGAGAGAGATCTAGAGAGAGAGAGAGAGAGAGACAGAGTGAACGCTTGCAAGCAAAAAATAAGTGTCGCCAACATTCACTGCTCACTGCCTCTCCTTCCACAAAATTATCCTAAAACACATCTAAGCTAAATCACCATAGCAACCACAGTTAAGTGCAGTATGGCTGATTGATCACCAGAAATTCCCTGCCTATCCATGGTAATTTCCAGGTTTCGTTGAGTACCTGTTCACTCCCCTTGTCTCAATATTAAAGCCTGGTCATGAACAGAGTCTCTCGAAGCCTTTCAAGTGATAAGAATATAACTGGGTGAAGCATGTTTTTTTTTCACTTTCTTGTAACCTACCGGATTTAGAGAGGCACAAAATATTGTTTTTTTTTTCTTTACCACTTGCCAATTGAGGAAGCCATGAACATAATATATTCATTAAGCAATATTTGAAAACATAAGCTATACTTAACCTGCAGGTCTCCCATTTAAGCATGGTAGTGCCCCCACACTGGAAACAGTAATACTGTTTGTGTATGTGTTTTACTGATGCGTTCGTTAACGCAGTCAGACTTGTTATTACTTCCGTCAGCTGACCCTCTTGTTGATAAGATAATCAACTTGTCTAGGTTACAGTATCTGTATATACTGCTGTAATACATACATGTGTCAAACGTATATTGCATGTTTGATATTGTTAATATACGAATACACGTGCGTGCACACACATGCACACACATATGGAGGTTAACACGCTGAGGGTGTTAATGTCATATCTCACACTTACTAGTAACCAATCACACTATTCAATGTGCTACCCCCCCCTTCAATCCCTCACCCAATGAGAGATGACATATATTAATAATAGTAAGGATGGTTACAAACAGACTTCTTTATGATTAAGTCTAAAAACATTTTAAAATTAATTAACATGCTACTGAACAGAACAGATCCTGGAGGAAACATGATAAATGTCACACAGGACTAGATAGAATCCTTATATATTGTGACAGGTGATTACTGGCTTTCATGTCTTTTTGTCCTATACAATAGGACAGTCACTTGCAAGTGATTCATTAACAAAAAATTTAAAGCAACTAGAAAATGAGTCTGTGCATATTTGGACATTATGTGCATTCATGCATATGTGTATACTTGAGTGCATGTATGCAACTGCATGTGTGCACTGGTTCATACTATCATACAGGTGAGTGAATATATGTAAAGTATTACATACCTGGATGCTGCGAAATCCTCATTTCATGAAAATTCTTTAAAGAAAAGCAATTGCTCTCTGCTAGTGAAAAATCCAGAAATCTTCTAATTCAGTGGTTTCAGTATAAATATATATTATCCTAAAATCAATGAGATGTCCAGTTGTTTGCATTCACAAAAATCAAATGCACTCATCCAAGAAAAATCCGAAGTAAAAAATTTTGATTGTTTTAGACATTTAGAATCAACGACGAACACCTATGCCACATTTTGCCATCAAGGAAATAAAGTCACTCATTGACAAAATGATCAGCCAGAAGTCAAATTGCCTCTAGAGACAAAACATCCCATATCGAGCCATTCCTTTGCAAGGCAATATTTATCCAACGATGAATTACATAGATCTACAGAATTTGATTCCACCTTCGAAGAATCAAGCTCAGCTAGCCTCTTGAATTTTGGGCACTTTAAAACTTGAATGTGTTGTTAAAATGTTGATATATAGTATGTGGACTGATTTTGTCCATATCCAATATAGCTGTATCAAAATATGTCATAATACATAATATCCATCATTTTGCAGTTTCTCACCTGGAATTTTGTTGTCTGAAATTCCAGGTTCAAATATCCTTGAATATACCATATACTAGCTTTTCACACTGCTGTCTTTAATTTAAAAACACATCAAGTGTAAGAAGAATGAGCAGTCATTTTTCACCAAATACACATTCCATACGTAGTCATGAACTGTTGGATTAACATTAATATCATTAGTTAGTACATGTACTTCCCTGTAGGACAATTTGCTAAAAATTCACATCTACCGGTAGAATGTTCCACTTGTTCATAAGAAGCCCAGTGCTTTTATCCACAGAGTCAATATACTTAGTGAACTAATCACAGAATAAAGCTATCACCTCGACGGCCTCATGAATTTTCGTACTTTTAAAATTCAGGTGTACCATGTCATTCTAGAACACATAATTCTTCATAACTGTATATCCAGCAGTGTTTCCCCTGCACTTAAATGAGCGAGGCGCCCGCCTCGCTGATATTTGCAAGCGCCTCGCTGAAATTTGTCAAAAGCACCGCCTCGCTGGGCTATATGGAACAACAAAGTATATTTACACTCATGCTAACTGAAAATTATATTTATTTCTTAGCAAATATGGCATTTTCTGTTTACATACGTATTCCCATGCTTCTGAGAACTTGATTTAGTAGTAACGGAGATACGCATGCGCGTATGCCTTAAAATAACCAGCAGTTACTATCTCCCTGTGAGTGCCTCGTTTTCGCAGTTCTGTGCCTGATTTGAAGTATAAGAGACAGAGCGAAACGAGGCAACTGTTCTTGACACCATTTAATCACGTGTCAAGAATACACTTTCTCTATCACTTCATGTTCCGAAATTCAGACCGCCTGTTGTTTGTTTTTATAGTTTACGAATATTCACTGATAAAAAAGGAGCAAATAAAGTGGACTTCGTTGATTTTATAAACTTGGAGAAGATTTTCTATTGATTTACGGGTGAGTTTTGTGAAAGCAGTAACATTGTAAAACTGGGTCACGTCAGTATTTCGCGTGGAAACCTATGCATTGAATATGAATTTCCATGACAGAATAGAACCATATAAATGAATAAACGAAGAACTGAAATTGATGATAAGTGTGATTTTCATCTCTTTAATTCCGAAGAATTCATTTAACGGAGTTTGAAGTTGTTGATTATAAATTACATCTCAAACTACGTATAACTAGTAGCGGGAGTCGCTTTGCGCTGAACGACAAGAGAGAAAACTTTTGCGGCAGTTTTATATTAGGATGAAGCGCTCCCACACGCAAAGTCAATTGACCAGTTACTTTCACAAGAATGTGAAAACGGTAAAAACAACATATTTTATCAACTTTTTGGTCAATTTAAAAATAATTCAATGCAGTAAGCCCTTTGTCTCGTTTCTTGTAAGTATTAAAGTAGTTAACTTTTTTTTTTTTTTTGAAAGTATTAGCTTTTTTTTTTTTTTTTTTGAAAGAGTATGTTCTATAAACTGAAAAGGACTAAACTGAGTGAATGCACAGACTGGAAAATAAATTTTGTCCAAACCTTTGTTATGTCATTACTGAATTTACTCCTCAAAGACAAAACAAGACAATTCAGTGCCACATAAAATGTAAAAAAAATCAGTTCTAAATACCCTAAAATGCACCAAATTGCACCTCGATTTAAAAAATTTTCCGGGGGGGCATGCCCCCGGACCCCCCTAGTATTGCTGGGATCGCGGACTGCCTACCACCTCACAGAGCTTGAAAGCCAGGGGAAACACTGTCCAGTGTCTCATTCACAAACCACATCCAACCAGTGTATGACTTCAGGCTACTGAATTCATATTAATAATATTACTTTAAAAGTTTATAAACTGCTGAGTAAATATCCTTATGACTCAGTTGATAAATATTCTTATCATTTCAAGCTGTTCTTTTTTAAAGTAAGTGTCACCTTCTTGGCTGTTACCCTCATTTCTTCCCTGTCAACCAACCACTAGTACCTGCAATTTTGACTTCAGTAATGGCTGTTGTTCAAATTCATATCCTTGAATTTTAAAATTGGCCTTTGAGAGTTGCTACCATGCTGTAGTATTCAAAAAAGCCATTTATCACACACCTGACCTCCCTGGATTTCTAAGCATATTTACTCTGTGTGTGAAAGTTACTGAAATTTTGTTTGACAGCTCGTAAAAAAGTTGGATATTATTTCGAGAGTCACATCCTTCAATGTGTCACAATAATTTATGAATCCTACTCATCTCCTGCACGCGCTTTGGTGAAAATCATCATCATGAGACACTTGCACAGTTCTAGAGTTCCAACTAATATTTTCCAATCACTTCAAGACTTCATTTGTCACCACTTGTTCATATATTTGAATAAATAAGGTACAAAAGCTGCTTGAGTAAGACCTTAAATCAAAAACACATCCTCTGTCAATTCCGTCACCTGAGATTCCAAGCAAGCTAAATCAATCCACTTTTAGTAAACAAACATCTAGTCATATGCCTCATATAACAATATGACATACAGTACTCTAACAGTAATTACTTCTGTTTATATATCTGTTCCCTAAATGGAGTGTTCACCAATTGCCGAGCTTTAAGCTGAAAAAAATGGTCAACTCTTTCTAGTAAATGTGCCATATTGGATTCCAGGTACACAAATCACCTTTGTAAAAAGACTCTGATCCTTACCTAAATCATATGTACTAGCACATCCCAAGTATATAATACTGTAATAATCACACATAGAATACTGCACTGGTATTTACAACATAAAGCTTCAAAAAACAGTCTTCCGTTTATAATAAAAGTGCCATTTTGAATCCCAGGTATATAATCCAGCTGGTGTAAAAGCTAGAGCTCTCCTAATCATGGGTCTATATACTGCGAGTTCTGTGTAGCACAGCCACATTAGTCGGCAAATACCGATCAATGATTTTGTGTGCGTAGAATCCCATGTATGTATGTCGGTGCTACTAATCAGCATTAAATGCTACTATTATTAGAAGTTATGATAAGTAGGTGGTCAATGATGTTTAATAAATACGGTATCTACTAGATAAATTTGAATAAATCTGATTATATTTAATTAAGTAGTATCTTAATATTAAAAACATATCATGCACGTTAGAATTTTATCTTACAAAAAAAAAAAAAAAATCCTTGAATTTTCAATATATATGGTAACCATAACCACCGATATAAATCCTATAATCCAATGCTGATGAAAATGTTAGAAATATATTATTATCTATAAAACTTCTCCATATTTATTCTAATACTCTAATTTCTATATATTTATTTCTAATATTCTACTTTTCGATACAAGTAAGATTCACCAGCTTATATAACTAGTACATGACTCTAAATTTAGAAAATGAGAACTCAGATACACAAAAAACTACAAAATCTCAACAAGGTTTTTAGGAACCAAGCTTTGATAATATATGGGGCATTTTAGGTCCTCAATGAAATGCATTTACATGCAATTATCAGGCAGAGGGATTAGAGAATGGGGGGGGGGGGGGGGGGCACAAAATATTTAAAATAAAACAGGGAAATAAAACAGGGTTCTACCTGACTCATCTGATTAAAATACCAAACCTGTATGAAGTTGTCTTTTTGGCTTCCATAGCAACTAAGAGATGACTATCACGGAAGCACTCAGATTACAAAGTATTATATCACAGAAAGAGATATCAAAGGCCCAAATTATCTTGTCAAAGTACAAGTTTCCACCTGTGATGTATTGCATTTCCAGACATGTAGAGCTAATGATAATTATGGTTTGAGTAGTAGTCTAGACATTAATGAGGTGACTGTTGAACATGACAATGTCAGTTATTCAATTAGAGGCAGTATTGTCACTGTTTTTAAATGAGATGCATAACCCAGGACAAAATACCTTGGAGAATAAATCCGCCCTCCTCTTCTACACACATTCACACACACACGAGAGAGAGAGAGAGAGAGAGAGAGAGAGAGAGAGAGAGAGAGAGAGAGAGATGTAAGACAAATAATGACACAGACATCAACGCGTGCCTCAAATTACAGCTAGCAGCCGTGGGGTAATGACCCCTGACCCATTATCACCATTATTGGTCACTTATCAAGTGTCCATCTCCATTAGTGGTCACCAAAGGTGTAGACAAATCTTGGGGTCGTCTGTTTGATTACAGTATTCTTAATATATCTTCATCACGAAAAAAAAAAAAAAAAAAAAAAAAACTTCTCAGTGAGATAAGCTGCAAAGCTGAATTTAAACCTGGTTTTAAACCAGGGCTGAAAAATTGTCTACCTTGGTCTTGAATTATTTGACACACATCAGTGCACTGATATATATCATGTCTATACAAGATGTATACTTTGGACTAGTCTTGGGTGAATATATTCAGGTGTGAATACCACACTTAAATCATATTACCATTCTGGTAAAAGGTTTCATGAAGTAAATTGATCCTTTTAGTTCATAACATTAAAATTCAATTGTTTTTGCTCACCAATGCAGCTAACTAGTGATCCAATCTGCAAGGAATGATGACATAAGTTATAAAACTCTCCTGAAATAAAGGTCTTATCACTGATTACATAACAAACAGGCTTATAATTCACTCTTCAATGGTTTAGTATTGCCAGTCATATATAACTATAGCCAACAAAAAAAAAATCAACTTCACTATTAGTAGAAACTGGTGCCTAGTAAATTTATATAAAATGTGTGCATTAGTACCATATAATGCTGGTACAATTATATTCCTTGGTATAAAAAGTCTGATAAACTAATAATTTGAGCCTACTGTGTAGAAACAATTTTCATGTTTCCAGTTATAATATATAGCTCTTTTTGTTTCTATGTACAATGTTAGGTCATAATGTTAAATTTGTACAATTTTACCAGTACTGAACAAAATAAAATAAAAATCAAAACAAAATAAAACATCTGAACATAAAAAATGTAAAAACATAAAAAAATCCCTTCAAAAAGTTCCAATGAAACACTGAACTGGGTAAGGTATACTCACTCAAATTAGCAATCATATCCGTCCCAAACTTCATTTTGCTGACTGTTCCCAAAGTTGTCATTGGCGGAGCAGCAGCAGCAGAACACACGTGTCACTTAGAAATCCCAATTACAGCAGTGTCAGTGCAGAGAAATATGTAAATATAGGTTGACTATCACATACTGTAAAACAGCTGTCAAATCTTCTTCAATGGCATGTTAACAGCATGACGATTTGTCTTTCATACTACGTAAAAGAGATGTCCCCAAACAAGTTCATACTAGTACCCTTGATGCTAGCGCTCAGTCAACAGTGATGGTAGAAGATGACACTGATGATTACTGGGAATTTCTTGGAATGAGGGTAATTTGAGAAGTGGTTTAGTTTTGCTTTAAGCTAATTTTGTGTTCCCTTGAGTGACTGATCATCGGGTTTTCTTTTTTTTCCTGTCTTTTCTTAAAGCTAATTCAGACTCCTGTTTAGAACCAATGTCCACTGGAGTTGTGTTCAGTTGAAATGAGCTCCTCTATTTGCCTTCCCTTAGGCTTCAGGTGATTGTTCTATTTGTCATAATATTGGATTTTTTATCAATAAGAAGTCAGCCACTAATACAATAAAATAGTGAATTGTTCACTTATAAATGTCTCAGTGTAGGTTCCCCCAAGCCCGAGGTGAATCTTATCTTCTTTTTTCGTATCATCAAATTTGATTTTTTCAATGAAATACATCAGGCACCATAAATTGAAATTTCAGCTTCCAATATTAAATTAACACACATGGGTTAATGAGAGTTCCCTCGGGGCTTGGATATATCAATGCTCATCATGAGTTGTTCCTTTTTACACAATGTCAGTAAATAAAGTTTATAGTGCCAACCAAGTCATGCTCTGTATAGCATCATGGATATTTCTATTCATATCCGATTATTCATCTCATTTGATCTTTTTTATGAGAAATAATCAACATTTTTCTCTTTGTCTTTTCTGCACCTGTTCATTTCCTCCTTTGTATAAAATCATAATGGTTATAAAAAGCTGACTCCGTTTCAGACATCATACTTCTGCTATAATTATGTATGATGACAGTAAATCTGGACATAAATTATGAATCCAATTAGTGCAAAGCCAGCCAGTCACCATTTGTGTGAGATTTGTTCCACCCAGGTAACAGATTTGTAACTGACACCTGAAATCTACGTGCAAAATCTGTAATATATCACCATGTCTATTTCATCATGGAGGGGAGACCATGTTGAAATATAACAATCATTCACAGCCACCTGAAAATGTTTAAACATGGAGATACAATCAAATGTTTGCCATATTTGATTGCATTAAACAGTCTTTTTTAATCCTAAATCCTCCTCTCTTCTGTCTTAGGAAGCCTTTTTGTGATTTTGACATCAAATAATTTCCACTTTAATTTCCAGTTCAGCTCAATTTCCCTGCTCATACATGCCCTTTGAACAATACCATATAATCATATATGTATAATATGAAACAACCAGCATCATCATCTTTGATAACATTGCATGGTGACGTGTCTATCATCCAATTGCATTGCAATTTAGACTTTCTCAAATTCCATGAACTTGCAGACTACTAGTAATGAAGAGAAGTAACTGCAAGTAGACAGCAGTACATGTGACAGATTTTTTTTTCAAAAATGTACTTCCCTTTTATTGTTGGTTTTCTAATAATTCGACCATGAAATTGTTGTCAGTGAGATATCCCTTCTGTTTACCAATCAGTAATTCTGCAAAGATCTGAATTCCTACCAAAGTGAGATCAAATTCTTCTTAGGTGTGTTCTTCTTCAAAGTTCTGTCTTAGCACTCCTCATATTATCATCAGGTGTGGTATAATATTGCTTCATCTCCATCAAAAATGTAACACGTCATTTGCAACCATATTCAGCTCTATACACACGGCCACGAGCAAACAATTTTATGCAAGATTTGACATGAATCTCTTCAATTGCCATAGAGTCTATACACTATAAAGAATACTCCAAAATATCACAATATATGACATTGTCAGCAGTATGCTGTAGTTGACTATGATGTGTCAAGTTCACCCATATTATTACTGGGTTGAGATCATCTGGTGAGATGTTTTTGCCAATGTGTCCTATTTCCCCATGATTTACCCCTGTACCTCGTAAAAAATCGAACAACGAAACGTTCTGTCAGCTATTTGTCCAACTAGAAATAAACAGCTGCCTGAGTCACTCCTGAGCTTGCAGGGATCTTTTCTCCATTTCAGAATCTTCCCTTGCGTACATCTTCAGCTTCCAAACTGCTGCATTTGCTAAATAATTATACATGAATTTTGCATCATGCTGGTAGTTTTATAAAATGGTTTTATATCTAAAGTCTGGTCGCGTTCAATCAGTTTTAACAAAGCACATTTCAGCACTTGAGCTGAGGTAGTATTGGTTAAGGATGACTGCCCCACACTACTTAATCCCCATATGATGCTGACCGATGGTCACTATACTGACCACTAAATGCGGAGATTACAGACTGATTACATGACAGGCACAGGTACATGTAAGCAGGGGGGATTACAATCTATTTCCTTTCTCCATCTTAGAGTTAGGACTAAAAGCTTTTTGTTAAAACTGACTAAATGTGGCCATTCAGAATGCTCACAACAGACAGGCAGGCAAATAGATACACCTGCATTTCTGCAGATAAAAGGAACAACTGACTATACATCCCTTAATGTCATTAATTTTGCAAAGAATTTTTGATCCTACTTTTAAAAATTGACTCTCATCAATATGACTCTTTAATTTTCAGCATTCTCATAACACTCACAACTTGCACTGGATGAAATACAGGCATATGACATGCAAACCTGTCACTTGTCAGATGACACCTGCTTTGTTTTTTAAATAGCAAAAATTTCCAAAGTGATTATTTGTCATAAAAACAATCCAAACTTGGCATAAAATAGATGGCCGTCCGTCAAGGGTATGTCGCTGCCCTTATATTTTTGTTTCAAAACTATGCGATATAATCTTTATTCACAGCCTCAGTTCTTGTTCCTGGCACAGAGTACTAAAGGGGACCTGTCCTCTCACATATGTTCTAAGCTTGAACCTTGAATTTTATCACCTAATGATGTGTTCTTTGGCACTAGCAATCATCCTAACCCACAGTATGCATTCTTAATACAATTTGCACCAGTAAAACAATACTCCAGTCTAGCCCACGGTAATTCTCTTACTGTGATCCCTAAATCTCAAGCTGAAAGTTTAAATTTTCTCCAGCACACTTTAAGTTATATACTAGGATGTCCACAAACACTATAGCTCAGAGTGGTAATCTTTTCAACAACTTCACGGAAATGAGGAAACCAGACAACACCCTCTGCTTCTCCTTGGGTTGTGATCTTCATTTATGACAAAAAAATCCTAGAAAAAAAAAATTACCCTCCACCTTAACTCCACCTTCAATTATTTCTTGCTTACAAGCTCTTGGAAATAATCCTCCTGCTACAAGTACAACTAGTAAGCAGTAAAACTGTATTCTACGGATTATAAACCACATGTGTTCTTCTGAGAGTGTTAACATCCCTTTGCTGATAAAAGTACAGAAAAAATACAATGCTTACTAGTACATTGTACACCAATCGATCTGGGTCCCACAAGGAAAAGTCTCTCAATAGTAACTGCTCAGAGTAACCTGATTATATTATCTAGTAGAACATCAACCATTACAAAGCTCCGTTTTTTTTTTAAACATCCGAGGAAGTTCAAAACTACAAAAACTCAAAATAGCCTCCTGAAATACTTCTTGGGAATATGGCAGTCTGAAATAGTCTTTTGAAATATAGTCCTTGGAACCATACATGTGGTCCTCTAAAAAGTACAGCAATATAATACTATGAAATAGACCCACAGATTAGTCCTTTCTAAATTATACTGTTGTCCATTGAAATTGTCTTCCAAAAACAGTCCTTTCAAACAGACCCACACAACAGTCCCTTAAATGCTGCAGTCCACCATCTTCAGAAGAAAATCCAAAGAAGTAGTCCTCTCCCTGATATAGTCATCCTGGCTAGATCCCTTTTTAAGAAGAAACTGTCCGAATCCAAAATAGCCTCCAGTGACAAATGTCCCAACGAGCTTTCCATATCTCTGTACTAGACTAGCAAAGTATCTGATAATGTTAATAACAAATTACCCAACTGCCAAAAGCATTAAGTGCGCCACACGTTGATGATCATCTGAAGACGCATTTCCATTTAGGCTGTACCAAAGGATGCACTTCCATTTAATTTGTACCAAAGACGGTATTACATTTAAGATGTACCAAAAGACACATTTCCACGAATTAACAGCTGTTGCAAAAAGGGCACTGCCATTTCAATTGTACCAAAAGAACATTTCCATTTACTAGAAAACTCTACCAAAAAGTGCTACTCCAATGAAGTTAGTATAGTTTAACCTAGAACTTGTCATTTCGGCAGACCTCTTGATGGATTTCTAACCACAAACGAAGCCAGTCTAATCCATATGTTGCCCCACTGTCAGTAAGTAAGGTTTTGCTTCAGAATCTATGCCATAAGAGTACAGTAACTTACTATCATGGCTACAAATCTTTATCTAACACGTGAGGTTTACTAAGATGTTATTAATTCACCCTGTAACATTTTGACTGGAAACTTGCCCTAAAGTTTTTTTTTTCCTTTGGTCTAATCGTAACATTTTTTTCTCTAATTAGTGTTCTTTATCTTGGTCTGTATGTCATCATACCAATGACAGTCAATTTCAGCTGTGGTGTTCAAAATTCAGGCAGTAATTGCCTTTTACCAGTGTTTCTTATTCCAAAGAGAGGAGATGCTTATCTATGACTGTACTAACACGATGATTATTGGAAAGTATTAACGTAAAAAAGTCTGTAATTTGTCCCCAAGTGTATTTTAAGCTCCAGCATTGGAATAACTATCCGTGTTCTTCAGAGTGGTGGTCATAATGACGTTCAACTTTAAGGGTGTTACTTTGCCAAGTTTGGACATGTTTAGTTCTGTTTTAAACTTTAGATACAGTAGTCGCAGTACATAATCCTTGACCCAGGCTGTGTGGACCAAATGAGAATTTGGGTGGATTAATTGAGGGATTAGACAGGCATTGTATCTCTCTCTCTCCCCCCCCCCCCCCCCCCCCCGGCAAAAATAAATAAATAAATAAAAAATTCCAGGCTTTACAAGCAACCTTTTTTCCTTCTTCCTTCTCCTTTTTTTGACAAAACTGGCCTGAATATTTCCTCAGTCTACCTCCATCGCTGAATCAACATCTTAAAGTAGCTGAAGCTTATCTTGAATTAAGCCTGAGGAACATGAGGGTGTGAACACTCCTGTTAGCCTGTTAGAAGACAATAAATTCCCTTTACTAAATATCCCCAAGGCTGCCTTAGTGCTATAATTTACTATGCACCTGAAATCCCCAATGCTGATATTTTACAGCAACCTGAGGTACAATAAGAGCTCATTCCCAATGGAACTGTCATTCTACATAGATCAATCCAACTCTGTAGGGACTCTTGCTGAATGCAATCAGTTTAACAGATTAGCACGCCTCCCCTTGTTTCCAATGTACTCAGATAATCACCTGCTTTTCAGTATTCTGTATATTAATTTTATCACTTTTGTTGTCTGAACACTAACATTACTCTTCCAACTTGATCATCTCAAAGAATAACAAAATATCATCATCCTGTTCTCCCTGGTTCTTTTTTAAATGTGCGGCATAATATACACTGCTTTTCAATCCAAAGATAATATACTGGGATGAAGGTGGATTGCAATCGAGCTGAGGCAGCTCCAGCCAGCCTCTCCACCAAACAACCTTCCATACATACAGTAACTATAGCTGTATAATAAAATCAAGTCAACCATTCGGCATCCATAAAATAAAAGGTCTTTCAAGAAAATCCCAAGTGGCCAACTGTCTAGGCTGAGTGTCTAATAAATTCTGTGGCTGCTAATCAATGAGTATCCTGTACCTGAATCTAGAGGAGTACTAGTAAGATTCCGCATCAAACACGAACCCCTTACTCGGTAAATATAACCCTGCCTATCTTATATCCTATACATCCCTCCTTCACCATTGCTATGACAGAGAATGAGAATCTCACATCCTATTTATTTACATAGTGCCATACTTTTCTATAGCAAGCATACCTCTTCTTCTAAGCACAAAGACTGGGAAAGCACAGGTGACTTAACTCAGGCATGAAACGGACATTTATATATATAAATTTATCAATGCAAATTATAAGAATGTCTAATGTCATGGTAAGATGCAACCTTATTATTATCACGAGACAAGATAAATAATCCCTCACCCATTAAATAGATAAATAAAACTGCAATTAGAAGAAGAAATTAAAGGGATAATAACTCTTCATATGAGATCTATATTTCACAATAAAAACATTGTGAACATCTCATAGAAATATAATGTATTCTGTTGTATAAGAAAAACGACAGTTATAGCTATTATTCTGATATCTGAGCTTGTCTTTAGACCACATGACCTCCATTGATACCTATACTCTGTTATAATCTCTTAAGAGATTATAACAAAAAAACAAACTTTTTAGAAAAAAAACCAGGGACTAACTTTGAATGTAAAAATGGATTTATTAACCATTGGTAAGTATGGAAAAATTGTTGTTCACTCCACGAAGATTCATTTTTTGGCCAAAACGAAGAGTTATTATCCCTTAAATATGGAAAAACATTTATCACCTAAATCGTAAATGAAAAAACCTATCACTTCATTCGGCAAATGGGAATTGGACCTAAACAAATGCTAAAGTCTACAAGTCTTCTCATTTAAAATCAGGTTACAAAAGTGTCTTCTCATTTGACAGCTTTCATACTGTAATAAAACTTATCAACTTCCCCTTATAGAAAATGTGACAAATAATCATGGTATTCAAATGACTTGTCCTTTGAAATAAAAGAGCGCACTATACAAATGGAAAAAATGAAAATTGTATTATAATAAGTTATATTATTTTTTGTCATTTACACTAAATTTAGAATAAACACAGACCTGTACATTATTTTTTTATGTGCACCCCCACCTTCTGTTCTTTGCCTCCAAGTGGATTTACGGTATTACCTGATCATGTTATCAAGTACCACATATCAACAATAACACTGCTCCCTTTTGTCACACCTGAGGAAGTTCAAAACTACAAAAACACAAAATAAATGCTCAACACACCTTTGGCGAAACCCTGCAGTCAAAGTTGTTTGTGTTTTGAACTCAAAATCAAACATCGCAACATCCATGCACAGATAGAAGTGTCATTATAATTCAGACCTATTTTTCGTCACAGCTCAGGCGTTGTTTAGGTGGAAATACAAAACACACCCACATATATACCTGACAACACTTTGCTCCTTCCTTGTTTTACCTGAAAAGGGGGGTTGCTAGTACTCATTTCATTTGTCCTACATTAACAAAGAAGAAGGAGTAATGTTAAACCTGTACCTATAATGTCATAATATTATATTGAGAACTTAAAGAGCACACCTGAAGGTGATCCTATTAAATGACACTGTAGATATGTAATGTGCGTTGCTATGGAGACGTAAACACGACACTGTATAAATACAACAATTGAAATGCCCTCCTTTCTTGGTAGCTCAGGTAGTGTAAATACCCCCGACAATCAAGTCAATATAATGTATCTTGGTGACTTTTTGTACAGCCTACAGGTATATATATCACCTTACAGGTATTTTTTGGCAAAGTCTCATCACCAAAATCTTACCTACAAAAATCACGATTGAAATATACAGAATATCTTGACTTGTTTAAAGTTTACTGATGTACTAATAAAAGTTAATCAACAAGTCTGAAGCCAAAAATCAACAGTTATACCTACAAGTATCATATCTATCCAGGAATTTATATTAAAAAATTATGGAAGTATATAAATTAGTGTAGTATGTAACATTTCTTGATCTAAAAGTCAATCAACAAGTTGTAACTAAAAAAAATAATTTGATCCCCCCCCTCTCTAAAATTCACCACCTCTGAACATTGAAAATTTGATTACTAGTAGTACTAGTACTTAGTACATATATTCAATCCAATACTCCAATACATGGGTACTAGTAAAGTTCTTACATGTGAATTGATAAAAAATACACCTGTGCAGCCCATTTTATCTTTCAACTATATAGATGTGGACACTGAATGTAAATATATAATAATAAAATGACATCAGAGTTTGATCAAAACTTCATATATAGCAGAAAGGTGTACCAGCTCACCAGCCTGCACAAGTTACCTTGGGGCACTGAATATCATTAAAATAAATGTCTCCTTTTAAATAGAAATCTACTGCGTACATGCCAGTTTTAATGTCATTTATGTATGCAGACATTACAGGTAAATATTCCACCTACTATTAATATCAGAAAGAAAATTCCATATCACACTAAGATAAGGCGATTCTTATGTAAAATGTGCAATTATACCGACACATAGTCACCAGACCAATTTCATTATCTCATATTAATCCTGAGGAAATGTGTATCATATTGCTTCATACTTTGGTCAGCTGAAGGTTTGAAAACACCAACTTGAAGATCAATACGTCCACAGTGTAGACAAAAGGATTACACTGATAAAAACCTCCATTAATTTCACTTAAACTGTTCAATCACTGCCAGACCACAGAGTAATGCAGACAAACCCAATATAAGATACATGCTGGATGAGATCAAATCTCTTCATGCTGTTAGTGTGTGTCAGACAATACTACCAGTAACTTCAGCCAAGAAAAGAATTGTGTAACTGGCATACTAACATACTAGTAAGAAACTGAGTGATTTGTCCACCAGCAAAATGTACCCCCCTTCCTTTATTCAACAACCCATCCCAAACACCCACACCCACCTTAAGTAACCTCCTGACTTATCAGATATTAAAATCACAAAATTCTAATCTACTACTTAAAAGCAATCATCCAAACCATTTCTTGTATACCAGTAAATATACATAGACCTTAAAGCACCAATGTGAACAAAGAGGAAGCAACTATGTGTGGACCCCTCCAGACAATCTAGGCCGATATATCAGCCAAGATGATTATGAACAACATGTGTCAGAGACAGAAACAAGTCCCTGCAGTAATGTGTGTCCCATTAACTTGTTTGCTGCAGAAGTCAGAAGAAAGAGTCAATTAGGTGAAATACTACAGTAATGACACTGCCCAGTGTAGATGGGGCTTAAGCTGGGGGGGGGGGGGGGGGGGGGCATGAGACGCCATCCCCCACCCCCACCCCACAGTTCCACCATGGATAGGTCACTTGCCAAACAATGAGAATAAACTTAAGATGGATGATAGTACATAGTAGTCCATATATCTTAAGTGTAAAATGGATACTCCCAAATCAATCCTATGCCATTATGTAACTGACCAATATGAAATCACCCTATCTGTACTAAGTACAATGTATGGTACCACCTTTATAAATTGCCTTTAGATAGGGAGTAACATTAAACCACCAGTAAGTTGATATGATAGAATTTAAGACGTCTTATTTTGACCATTGGCCGTACAATCTTATTCTTCCGTACAGAAACACAAATTAATCCCAAGTTTAAAGCTATACTCCACTCTTTTATTCTTTCATGCAAATACAGGACAGTGCTTCAATTAAGCTTATTCACATACTATAATGATTATTATTACGTTTTTTATCATAAAATATTAATTTTACTTTTGGCGTAAAAATGAGAAAATCTTGAATCAAATGAATGAAAGTTGAACACGATAACATTAGTCGATGTTAGCACTCTTCAAAAGCGTATCTGAAAATAAAATTTCCACTTGGGTTATTCCTTTAGATCTTATTATTATTTCGCACATAACTAAAAACTTACCTGTTCTGCCTTGTACTCAGTTACGGTTTTGTTCTTACTTCGGCAAGGTAGCCGCCAACTTCTACCATCTTGAGGATATATGTCACTTTTTCGGTTGTTTATAGATGTCGTACCAAGACGAGCTTTGTTATTCTTCAGTTTTTATTTGATGCGCGTTTCTTGGAAAAGCGCCATCTGTTGGGGTGTTGTCGCTAAGGGCGCTGTGAAAATGTCTGACTGAAAATTATTTTCGTCTTTCTTTTTGTGTTATAAAGGTTGTCGTTTAATTATTAGGAGATGGCTCAAGTAGCTCAACCACCAGCTCCAGAAACAGAGTCTAATAATACGTACATTATAAGGCCGAATTTTCAGCACAAGTAAGTACATTGTGGGTGGACGAGATGTAACTTGTAAACAGCACAACATACATCAACTCGATGGTGTTGGGGGTACTCCACGGTTTCAATGTCTGAAAGATGAAAGAAGAGTATTTTAAAGCGAGATGAAATCGACCTTATTAGATATACAGACATTTTTCATAAATGTTGTGACTCGTAGCTTCCATAAACTTTCAGAACATCTCTGAATCGGAGTATACTTTGTGTTAAACTATTCGTGGCGTTAACGTTATTTCAGTGAGTGGGTACAAATATTACATATGTTGCCATCTAGTTTTATTTTTTATCATGTTCCTTGAGCAGATTCACCTTGAGAAATTTTATAAATTCACAAAACAAGACAAAAATCATGGGATCAATTTAAATATATATAAAAATTAATTTTTTCCAGAAATAACTCATACTGTACATCTTTTTTGATGAATCACTATATTTTTTCTAGATTTCGACCTGTGATAGTCAAAGAATGCATCCATGGTGTTCTCAATGAACAGCTGGCAGGCAAAAGTTACGATGCTGAAGAAGTAACAAGTCTCACCAAATTAATATCAGATGACATAAGGAATAAAATCAAAGGTAAAAATTTTAGAAATGTTCATTTCTCAATTTAAGACATTTGCATCCATCTCCTTACATCAGTTTATCAAGTATCTGGTATTGATCAGGATCCATAGATACCAAATCCTTTTTACACAAACTTGGTTTGTTTTCCTCAGTCGGAAAAAAGTTTTAAATAGAATTATTTTGTTTATGATATAGTTGGTTATATAGTTAAATAATTGGTACTCCTAACACCAGTGCATTTAAGTCCTCAAACAATGTAATAGTTGCTTGAACATTTATTTATACCCTATCAAATCAATATTGCACACTACAATTTTTTGACCAAAAAACAAAACTGTAGATTTTCCAGGTTCTGAAGGAGGGGAACATTTCAAACTTGTTACAACAGTTCTCTTTTCATGACAAATACTAGTTAACCCCACCCCCACCCCCACCCCCACCCTCCACCCCCACCCCCACCCCCATCCTCCACCCCCACCCCCACCCCCATCCTCCAGGCCCACCTGTGGAATTGGAATCTTAAATAATTTTTGCAATATCTATTTCAGACATGGGCTATGACAGATACAAGTTTATTGTACAGGTGGTGATAGGTGAACAGAGAGGAGAGGGAGTCAAGTATGTATAAAGATATCAATGCAATTTTTGTATGGCAAAGCACCTGATGACATTAAGGTGGAGTAACTGGTATCAAAAATGCGGGATCAAATCAGATTTTGAATGTAAATTAAGTTTCTTTACTTTTGCCCACTATTAATATCATCCTATTTCTTTAAAACAGTTGTCCTTTAGTGTGTGTGTGTGTGTGTGTGTGTGTGTGTGTGTATGTGTGTGTGTGAGTGAGTGTGTGTGTATGTGTTTGTGAGTATGAGTGCGTGTGTGTGTGTTTGTGAGTGAGTATGAGTGCGTGTGCGTGTGTTTGTGAGTGAGTATGAGTGCGTGTGTGTGTGTGGGGGGGGGGGGGGGGGAGAGTTTGCTTAACAACACCAAAATGCTGTTCACTGAATTTTTAATGAAATTAATCATCTGTCTGGTCTCTTCCAGAATGGGTTGTAGGTGTCTATGGGACTCGGACACTGATAATTACGCACAGGACATATTTATGAATGTAAGTCTCTGCATGACTAAGTGCTCTCCATAAAAGCCAATTAATAAGTTTCTGTACAAAATGGTTTCAGCTTTTTATGGTTGATGTTATTACTTACTAATTATGATCTCTAATTTAATCTTTTGGCCTACCCCTTAAAAGGTGGTGCACTATAAGTCTTTGCTGCCACTTAAAAAGGCATTTTTGATTGGACAATGTCAGCACATTGGTAAAATTGTTTTGCATTTCCAGTAAAATTCAAAGGAATAACTATTATATAAGCCAATACCCTTAACCATTAAACATTTATTTCATTTATTTGATTTCAGGATTCCTTGTTCTGTGTAGCAGCAGTGTTTGGAGTATTTTATTATTGAAGGCCCACAGTTTCCATCATTGTGAAAGACAATGTGTATTTCCCACTTTGTAACTATGTTAACACTCATGGATGCCGTCCACGAATAAGATGCATGTACTTATCCAAGAAATTAGGAATTTTATAACGCAATAGCCGTTTCATTTTACATCTGTTCAAAGGATTCCATTTAGAGTTGCTGGGCATGAAACTGGTCATATTTTTTGAAAGACATGTTTACTTCTTTATGCACTAAATTACAGATATTTATGTTGCCAAGTTATGTAAAGTCAACTTTTTTTCTTATTAACATTTATTTTTATGAACAGAAAAGAGAATTCCACAAGGGCAGAAAAAAAAAACAAGTTATATGTTTGCAAAATAAAAAAGGTTCATCTAGAATAATTTGTACAAATATGTAATTTTTTTTTAAAATTAAATACTTATTATTCAGAGTATTTCTGGTTGTTGATGCAATGTATTTAAATGCTTTGTTTTGAATTTAAGGGTGGGAGTTTGGAAAGTTGCCTTTGTTTAGATAATTTTTATTCAGCGATTTTTTAATGTTATATTTAGTTTTAATCGATCATATTCTAGTATGAGGCAAAGTTGATGAAAAACCAAAAAACTCTGAGCAATAGCAAAGTTGTATTCAAACCTTAATTCTAGGAAAAAAATAATAAGTACAGTACTGAATGTAATAATAATAAATCTGATCATTTTATCACAGCAAACACGGAGAACAATACTACAAATTAAACAAAACACAGGCACTCAAACTCAAAATTTAATAATACACTATTATAAATACATGCTGCGGACTTCTATCAAGCGCTCAGCATGTGTCTAAATTTTAAGTTTCCACTCTCATTAAGCAACTGCTTCAGTACTTAATGATGTAGCTATGTCCATATTGCAACAACACGAGACCATGTTATAATATCTTGACCTATGCTACTACGTCTCTTGTTATTGTGAAAAGGCTCTACCCTATGGAGTATCACTGTCTCATGTTATGACAAGTCACATTGGGATCCGAAACAGATTCCAAGATAAAACTACACTACTTATGTTCAAACACCCTACTACATGTATATGGCCAAATTTGTTGAAAATTCGCCTTATATTATGGATGGTTAAGCAAATATCCCCCCTTTCCCTTCAGGTCATCAATGGTAGGACTTATAAAAATTATTTCTGTAGGATGCTACCCTAACCTGTGATATGGCCCTTATTTATATGCATAAGCCATACTCTACGAACAATCAAAGACATGCCCATGTCATCAGAGCTAACAAAACCTACATTGTGGCCCTTTTTATTGAGAACTGGCCCTACACTATGGATAGTGAAAATAATGGCTATTCGCAGCAGGGCCTCAATCTAAGCCTAGTCTTTTCTATCCTATGGCCCCTATAAATGAGAAAGGGCCCAACAATGAATATCCAAGACTACCACAAGACATATGGCCTTCACATGACCTTTATTACTGAGAATAGGCCCTGTCCTCTGGACAAAGAAATGCCCAGGTCAAAAATCAAGCCATGGCCATGCACCAGTCTTATCAAGGACCCAAATTATTTATCTTAACTACAGCCCATATGACTGAAAGACTGGCCCTTCACTATGGATAATAAAAGAGATACTGAAGTAAAGATGTTATAATTCATATTTATCCAAAATTGGACCTCAATGGTGAGCCTAGCATTACCCACACTTGGCACTTAGTATGAGCCCCAAATCTAGGAAAAAGACAGAAATGCCCTTGTCATATTCAGTGGTGAATATCAATAAAATTGCCAAGATTATGCATATTTATCTTAAACTACAAATAATCACCTCATTGTACCCATGTCCCTCACCCTGACTACTCCCACTTAAATTAAACTGAATTGTAGAAGTTAAATACGCCTCCAAGCTGAATTTTATCAACTTGATGAAAAATAAATTTTCTAAAGCCATAACATTCACTCATGGGCAAGTCCTCTTTTTTTCCTTTTCACCAGTCAGATTTTTTTAAAAATCTTTTTTGGAGAGACAAATTTAGGTAAATCAATATAACAGTTGTTTTTTCGCAAGCAACCAGCAATATGATATAAACCAGAAACTTCAACAGGGAATAATTTTACTCATTCTTCGCATGGATCTACAGTTTTGTTTTGTTTCAACTACACAAAGCCAACACCCACAAACATCATGAATTATGCAAAAAAAGACTAACATGACTTTAATTACTTGATAAATGTACATACAAAATTGCAAAAGATATGTTAACAAGAAAAATTGTCTCCTTACGTAAACAGTGGTTGGAAAACTATGATAAATGCCCGAAACAAATATGACATAATTGGTATGTAAGATACACAAAGTATCTCAAAAAGAAAACACACTCAAGGTCCAGGCTCAGTTCTGTTAAAAAAAAAAAAACAAAAAAAAAAAACAAGACTGTCTAATATAATAAATTACATGATTGTAAATTACATATAGTAAACTTTAAACCTACACTTCAGTAACTTTCGGGTGAGACCTAAAATAAATTGATAAATCTATAAATAAATAAAAATAAATACCTAAATGAAAAAATTTCAAACTGCAGGGGGGTGGGGTACAACAAAGTGACTTCTGTCAAGTTCACGAAGCAAGCAACAGCTTCGTAATCCAGTTTCTTTTTAAAAGAAGTTTAACAGGTCACACCATGTGCCTTAGCAGTTATTTCCATTTATGAAAAAAACTCAACAACTAGCTTTTAACAATACTTTAACAATGAAGCCATTTCATTATCAAACTCTTCTTCTCTTTTTACCCTGGACTTTCGTCCACTGTCTGCATTTTTCACATCTGAATTCTCTCAAACACCAATCTTTTCTGATGAAATAACAAGAACTGTGATGTATTAAAACTGCTGCTACTTCATTCAGTCCTTCATATGCAAAACTATAAAATTTCGTCTTTTTTTTTTTCTTATCATTTTTAAGGTGTAAAGTTCACCCAAAAGTCCATTATTATAGAGAATTTCAGAACCTGAGGTATCAACAACTACAGAATATTACCTATACATACTGCACATAAAAAAATCAACAACCTTAATTACTTTTCAGTCTCATCATATCTACAACAGTATTCTCATTTAAGTTGGTTATTACCCTTGTTCTCTTTCAGTCTGAAAACAAGACTAAATGATAACAAAATAACTTTGGTGGCAAAGTCAGACAACTTCCATGTTGGTTAAACTCCAGTCCTTTAATTGTCCTTTTGTTCTTTTATTTTGTGGTATAGCTACTGCTAATCTCAGTTTTGACACTGTTTAATTGTCTTTGTCACTCTTTCTTTTTTTTTTTTAATTTTATTTTTGTCTAAGAAATTTCTACTGTTGTTGTTTTCAACTGGGAAGTATTCTCTTCGTATCAATGTTGTCACAGAGGTGTTGGGGTCACCGATAATCCACACCCACCTCAAACAAGTCCACATTCCGAAAGGAGCACAACACCGATGCATACTCAATAAATGGAGAACAGAAGATCAAGCTTCTCACATCATCAAAATGATCATTTTTCTCCGTTCACCATGACAACCTTGTCAGCAGTTAGATTCGCATTGTTACTGTTATTATTACTATTACTACGGGGATTTGTTTTCCCATTTGGTTTGACGTCCGACTCACTGCCGCTTTGCTGACTCCCACCACTACCACCGATGCCGCCATTTTTCAAACCGCCGCCATTATTGGGACGTTTTCCTCCCCTGCCGCCTCCACCGCGCTGTTCTCTCTGAGGTTTGGGCGACTCACTTTTTCTCATCATATCGTTTTTGTTCTTTGGTTGCTGCTCGCCCTTACCATCCCCTCGCCCCTTACTGTTCTCTTTTCCACCAGAACTAGTCCCGTTTGAGTTGGCAGGAGGCGGATGAGATCCCTTTGAACTCTCGTTGTTGTAACTATTGGCACTACTCTTCTTGGACATTGCATCAGAATTTTTACCAGTCCCTCCCTGGCCACCAGAGGGAGCACTAGGAGGTTTATTGTCAAAACTCTGGCCTCCAGCGCCTTCTCCTCCTCCTCCTCTATTTGTGTTAACAACGGGAACGTTCTTGGCGGCAGAACCGGCCCGTGAACCTTGAGTTGTATCCGTGTCTGTGCCAGACATCTGGCTATTGTAACCTCCACCTCGTCCTCCCCCGCCGCGACCTCTACTGCGCTGAGGTCGTCTTTTACGTCTCCTGCCACGCCCTCTTCCACCATCCAATGAAGACACGCTCTCTGAAACATAAAGACACTCAATATCAGCATAAATCCTTGCTTTCCGTTTTATCGAGGCAATACCGAAAAAATATGGATCTGCCTAGATTCAGGAGGCGAGAGTTTATACAGTGAGAGGGAATTCATCTGAAGCATATGAAGTTCACACTATGCTGTGACAGATAAACTTCATCTTATCCCTTGCTGCACTTAACATTGAACCCTGAAATGGAGGTAAGTTGTTCGTCTTTATATTAGTGATTATATCTCCAATTAATAATATCAATATAAATGAATGAATAAATAAATAAATCACCTTGGTCTTGACTGGTGACACTAGAAACTTCCAACTGATGGTCTAAAATTGTGTCCTCGTCATCAGTCCTGCGCAACCTGTCACCCCCTCTGCCACGATCTTCATTATATACTGAAATACATATACAAATATGAACAATGTAAATCTTACATACACAGCACAGAATCACATGATATATAATATTATAATGTAATATGATATATATATGGTATATAATGATATATAATGTTATAATGTTAATGTTAAATAAATATATGGCAGTCTAAGGGATCAAATACATTTATTGCATATAAAACACCTGCTTATAAAACACCTGATGCTTGACTACTTAATTCCAAAAATGCAAGAAGCCTCTGAGAAAAAAAGTGAAGCTGATGGCTGGAGAAGTACAAGTCATTCAGTGTATTAAGCTTTTAAAAAATAGCTAAGAAATCAGCAAGGTTAAATAGTATTTGCGAGACCCATTACAAAATTAAATAGCATAAATGTTGCAGATCAAAAAAAGATGCACGCATTGTTATCACATGGAGTACTCCAACACATAAACCCTGACTGGTCTGGGTACGAGTGACATCATCAGGCTTATTCTTTCCAAATGCGTGCTACAGAAAGTGCATGTAAAACAATAAGAGGCAAACTTCAAGCTTAACAGGAATCACAGTGAAGAAAACACAGTGAACATCTTCAAAACAAACCAACAGATGCAGTGAGCAAATCTAAAATGTGACATTTGGCAGGAAAAAAAAAAGGACATCACAAGCTTCTACATGGGGTATCTGATTAAGTGAATCTACAGGCCACCAAACATGAAGATCCTGGCCATAAATAAATGATCTTAATAATAACATCTAAATATGAATATACTGGTTTATTTCTTTCTTTTGTGATTTGTTGTATGTTATCAGTTGTTCATTGTACATAATACCATGTCATGTTACACTAGTTACTCACAACTAATATAGCTTCAATTTAGTGTTGAGCACTCTAATGCTATGGTGGCTAACCAATATATCAGACAGATTAAATTATGCAACACTACCTATTTATTCTAGTAAGCAACAATAATAAGTAAGTCACAAGAAATTATTGGAATCAGGTACACTGCTACAATTGCATATCAAGAAAAACAGGCAGTGGTTACTTATCTGTTATTTTAAAGAGAAATTGTCAGGAACTCATGATTTTTCTTAATTTTTTTCATTATTCATAATTTATCAAGTTTTTTTTTTTTTTTGGGGGGGGGGGGGTCAAGCTAAAGCCAAAATGAGTAAAAAAAACATACAAATAACGACAGAATTACATGTAAGCTGGCTAAACACAGGTTTTCTACTGATACTGATACATTAGACTTAGCACTGTAAGGCATATTTTCAACATTCAAAGCAGGCAGAGTGTAAAACACCAGAAAAGCTAAAACATACATGTAATATGGAAGTCGTCAACATCATCCAAAGTAACATGCCTTTCATAGAGCGGGCTTCTTCTCCCATCTATTAATATAAGGAGTGTATGAGTAACATCAGACATTAAAATTTGTCAACAGAGCTTTTCCTGTTATCCTGAATAGTGATGACATTTTCAAAAAAAAAAAAAAAAAAAAAAAGATTTTTTTTTCTGGGTTCGTTGTTTACCCATTCAAAAAGTAGTTGATACTAAAATGAATTTCTGCAATCGTAAGAGTTTTAACAAATCCACTAACAATAAATGCTGTGTTCTATCTTTCAGAATTCAGTGAGATTTTCTTTTCTGTGTCCAACTTGGCAAAGAGTGAAATGAAAATATTTTGTAGTGCAACTTGTGTTTCTTGTCAACAAAAATACTAAAATCAAAATCTGAACATTTTAGACTGGTGGTAATTCTAACCAAAATACAATAACGTACAAAGGGCAAAAATCATAAACTTTTGCAAGAACCATAAAATCAAGTACAAAAAAGTCGCTCATGCATAGCAAAAATGTTCTCATGCTGACAGCAGGTAAAAAGCCAGACAAATAGTCATACAAAAATCGGGAAACTTTTACCATTTTCTCTCAGAGAAGGCAACCCTCGTCCCCTTCCTCTGCCACGCCCACCTCGCTGGCGCCCCCTATTCTGGTGTAAAGCGCTGTCTGTGTAATACCCCATGTTGTACAGGTGGTCGTGGTCATCGCCAATATCTTCTGACCAATCAGAGACAGGGTGATGCATATCATCACCTTGAAAAATCAAAATAAAATTGATTACAATAAATAAAATATGACAGCTTTTTTCTAACCCTTATTTTTCAAGCACTGCAGCAGTTATAATTTCTATTTCTTATCTATTAATATATCCATCTAAAATAAATAAAATTTGTGTTTTTATCCTAGATAGGGTTAATCAAACAAATTTAAAGAACATTCTAAACATTATTTCATGCATACAGAATTGACTAAAAGTTTTTATCCTCCATTAAGTTTAATGAAAAAAAAAGCAATTAACAAAAAAAAAATATATATATATAACTGACAGGAATTGACCTTCTCGTAAATTACCCAATTTGACCTCATTACCAGAAGCATAGCGCTCATTGGCCCATCGTCTCGGTCCCCGTCCCCTGCCACGGCCGCCACGGTAACCGCCTCGACCACGGACACCACGATCACTATGGTACGAGTCATCACTGCCCCTGGGGAGAGGAAAAAGAAAATAATTCATTACTGAGAGAACATCTACTTTTTTCAATTTATCATCTGTTTGCTTTTATCCTTTTTTACTTTCAAAGTATGCCTGAACAGTTTTGTACACGCAATTTAAATGGCAACATCCTAGAAAATCATGAATGTTAAATCTTAGTTACAATTATAGCTGTGGTCTCATCATCATCATTAGAAGTTCTCTTCTCATAAGAGACTGAGGCTATTGTGTGCATGAAAAGATGCTTCTTTCATTTTTATTTATTGATTTATTTTGAAAATTAAAAATGCCCCCCCCCCCCCCCCCCCCTTTAACACCAGATATGTACAAAACACAATACAGTCCTTTCCATATTTTAAAATGTACTAAAAACCTGCCAATAAACAAATATCCTCACACCTGGTATGCTTATTATAAACCAACATAAATGAATCTTTCGCCTTCCACATTTAGTTGGTCTACTCTTACCTTCTCTCCCTTGGAGGAGGGAAATAAGGACCTGGTTGGTTCGGGCCTGCGATACTCCGTAACTGCTGGTCTATCTCCTGCTTCTCTTGACGCAATTGTTCTACTTCCTGGAACCAGAGAGGCCAAGTTTTGTTTAATTTTATTTATTTGTTTAACAACATGCTAACAAAACATCTGCAGTTCATACTGCACCTCCTCCACCCCTTTCCCTTTCCTTACCCAAAGCAATATCTAAGACGAGTGAGACTTTCTACATGTCTTTCTTCATAATTAAAAAAATGAAATAGGTATAACTATTCGAAGTACACCATAAGACAGAGAGTCTTTCTAATTTCCTGTCTGAACAAGATTTAATGATAAAACTTAAGACTACATTTCCAGCCCAACA
This sequence comes from Lingula anatina, assembly GCF_051362555.1. Classification (NCBI taxonomy): domain Eukaryota; kingdom Metazoa; phylum Brachiopoda; class Lingulata; order Lingulida; family Lingulidae; genus Lingula; species Lingula anatina. The sequence continues at coordinate 12,734,383 of NC_141776.1, read as the reverse complement.
GTACATGACCCCCAGGTCTTCTACATGACCCACTGGTCTTCCTACCTTCAAGTGTTCCAAGTGATACTCCAGCAGTATCCTGGCATTGGCAATAGCCTCCATAGTTCCTACAAATACAAAAGGCACTTGTCCCTGGAAATAAAAAATGAAAGGGAAAATAGTCAATTTTATTTCAACTTCTTGTTTCAGCTATATAACACAGATTCCTTGATAATATGATCGACAGGAATTCTACATCCTAAATTTACTTTGATCTCTTTTTTAGAAAATAAAATAGAATTACAAAATCATTACCATAATAATCTTCTCTCCTAATATTTCAGCTCCATGTTTCCAGACATGCACTTTCTTTCATTTTCAACATCATATAAAACCAACATGCAATTCGAGAAACCAACCACTAATGATCAAAGCAAAAAAAAAAGATTTAATAATACTTCACAACAAACATTATATGTCAGGATTCTTGAAGAGTGTTACTAACCTTCAACCACCCTAGTCTGTTTCCTCTACCTCTTATCGCCCCGACAACAACAAATTCTTAACTAGCAGGGCCCGATATCAGTCAGACAAAGAAATTAAGAATTTTTTATTACAGAAATTTGTAATCCCACCATCACCACCATTTAAATCTGAGACGTAAAATGAATAAATAAACAAACAAAAATTCATTCACTTAACCAATCACATTTCAAAAGACATAAATAAATAAATAAATAAATAAATAAATAAATAAATAAATAAATAAATAAAAAACCCTCCAATGTCCCAACTATATTTCCAAATAGATTAATTTTTTTTCCCCAAAGATTTTGTCTGACCGATTTTCAAGGCCCTGGAAGATGAATAAATACCACACCTGAAGGCTGTGAGTTACCTCGAGCCGTGGGGTAGCCTGCTCACTGTCGCCCTCTATCTTCACCCTCACTACTCCCGACTTGTCCACTATCTCCTGTATGTTCTTGCCATTCTTGCCTATTACTTTGGCTGAAGGGAAAAAAATGAAACAATGTGCACATTTGTGGCAAACATGACTAAGGATGTGGTTTCAGAGTTGAAGTTAAAGGGCCAAAATAGATGTTTTTTTTTGTTTTGTTTTTTTTACTAATCATGATAATCATAAAATGTTTGTGTACTGTGGATTAAAAGCTATGACAGTCCAGTTATCGTGCACATTCTGCTGTAGTAGATCTTGTCAAGTCAAAACAAATTTATTTGAAATTTTCCACGAGATCGTCAATGCATATATTATTCATTCTTTTTTGTATATTATATCATTCATTCTATGTTGTATATAATATTATTCATTCTGCTTCAAACTGAAGCTTATGTCATCTTCTTCCTACTCCAAGCCAAAATAAGATATAATCCCATGAGGTTCTTCCAATTTTACCCCAGCAGACCCTACCTATGAGCTCCCTGGGAACCTGTAGGGTCTCCTCAGCATACTCCAGCATCCCCCGCGCTTTCCTTACAGACTCCTCATCCTGGAAATGAGGTCAACATAATTAGGTCAACATATTTTCGTTACAGACTCCTCATCCTGGAAAATGAGGTCAACATAATAAGGTCAACATATTTTCTTTACAGGCTCATCATGAAAATCACCGTCAACATATCTCATTTTCCTTACTGATTCCTCATCCTGAAATTCACAGTCAACATACTTCAATACCAACAAAAAAAAAGGTCAACACACTTCTCCTCCTGAAAGATAAGGTCAACTTAATATGGTATATACCAGGTAAACATTCTTTAACAAAAGGACAAATCTTTTGCTTTCCTTCATCCTTAAAGATAACATTAACATAATATGTTTATTACCAGGTCAACAATCCAGAACAGAAGGTCAAAATGTCTCTTGCTTTCCTTGTTCAAGTATTCTACATCCTGTCATTTCCAAACTTAATTTTTCTGCTGTTCTCATCTCATCATTAGGCATAAGATCAACAAAATTATTTACCTTGGGTTACCTCTATTCATAACTTTTCCACTACCTCACCAAACCCTTTAATTTTACACATCTACATGTCAAAATACTCACATATAATATCCTTTTTCAATATTTTTCAAAATAAAAATACATTTTATTCATAAACGTCATCTTACCTCTCCAAACACCCTAAAGGTACACGTCTTCTCCTCCAGTTCTATCCCAGAAACCCCTGGGATATTCCTTGCCTGGGTGATATTGGCGCCATGCGTCCCTATCGCCAGACCCATGAGATCCTCGCGAACTGAAAACTCCTCACTGTAACTGCACTTGGTTAATCTGGTGCTCTGAAGGGGAAAGTTTCAGAATTATACTGATGCAGGGTTTCCTTTAAGATTTAAAGATTGTGCAATTTAGCTGCTTATTTATTTTTTCTTTCATTTTTCTAATTTTTTTCCTTTGGAAATGGGGTTGTGTTAATGCACTTTCATGAAAACTTTCCTTATTTTCTCTTTTTTATCAATTGGTGTTCAAATTGACCCCCGAATTTTAAAGTCAAAAAGTAAATATTTACTTTCTTTAAATACTTGAATATTTATGACCATTGTCATTTAATTCAAGTTAATTTGGAATGTCTAAGGAATAAAATTAAGATGACAAACATCATTTTGATGTAATCTTATGTCTCCATACAATTTTAATTTTGAATACTAGTTTAGGTTCAATTTCCATACAATTTTATTTATCTTCTTTTATTAATGTGCCCAAGCACACAAAATGACTGTTACAGGAAACCGAGATGAAAAACTAGTTTTCTGTTACTATTTTGTAACTTCTTAAAGTAAAATGCATGTAGTATGTAATGGAGCATGATGGCAAACTTTCTATAAACCTACTTACCTCTAATTTTTTGGCAGCCTCTTCAGTTCTTTGCCTGAGTAATAACTTCTGGCGTAGGTTTCTAAAGTGCATATCACTAAGTAGCGTTGCTTTTTTCAGTGTAGCTTCACTAAGGGCCTGTAAACAAAGTAAATTTTAAGTTTTTTTTTCTTTTTTTTTTTTTTTATTTTGTATGAGAAAACTCAGTCCATCTGATGTGTGAGCCATTTGAAATATCAAACATCATATTAGCCCCATCAATATCTTGAAACAAATCAATCATATGTTTGTCTAAAAGCAGCTAAATATTTAACATTTCTCATGGTAAACATTATACATTTACTAGTTAAAAGTCTAAAAGTTGATCAAAGTAGTTGACCATATATATCAGTTTATCAAATAAAAGCAATAATAATAACTTTGGTCCAATTTAACACAGTGGTCAAACAAAATAAAGACAATAAAACATGGCCCATCCGCCTTTTAATAAGACTCTATGATAAACACAGTTCTGTTTTATTGAGTACTTACTATAACTATTAATGCATGTTCTTCAGGGCTATAGTAGATGACAGGGGTACCACAAGCCTTCTTGTAGTCCCTGAACATGGACTCATCATGGTATCTGAAAGGAATATCACAAACAATATTTAAACAGCTTTAACAAAAACAGCAGTAACAAAAATTATACTAATAACAATTATTATTATAACAATTATTATAATAATATTAATTATGGTTCTTTAAAAATATGCTCCATACTTGTCCCAGAGCTATAAATAAAATCACTCTTCTCTTAAATTCTATCAAGTGAAGTTGTTTTTTCAATTTCCATGATACTGGTATCATTAACTGACATCACTTGAAAATGCATGAATCCAATCAGAACTTATGCTTTTAAACCCTGCATATAAAAGCAGCACCAATCTCTAGGACTGCCCTGGGAATGTTAACAGTCTAAGTCAGTGCCATTTTGAATGTGCCTTAATATTATATCAACCAACATACGTGAAATCAGCAGGCACATATTTTGTTCCATTCTATTACATAACAGAACGTTCAACATTTCCCTTGCAGATTGCAGCAATCTCTACGCCACCCCAATTACTTTGAATGCTACTTGCCACCAGAAATCTCATTACCTAAATTACTCTTGTCATGAAAAAAAGCCCACAAACCGTTTTGCTTCTCACTATAATGCGCAGAGTAATAACCCAGGCACAGCAAGCCCTGGATGTGAGAGCCAAGACAGCGTTTTGGAAAAAGAACGCTGATATAACTTGGAGCACATTCAGAACAGCGGACTAACAGATCCACGGATCAAATATGGCCGACCCAATTGAATGCTTGTTGCATAATCCCCGCATAGAATCTATTTAGTGTCTAATCGGAATTAAGCGGCAAGCTTTTTCGTGGGTCGCCATTTTTGATCCGTAGATCTGAATGGAGCTCACACAATGATACCTTTACATAACAGCAAGCATTTAAAGCCTAGGAAATATCAACATCTTTCCCTTAATGGCCAATGGATATTTCAGAAAATCCTGTGCACACAGTTATGATCTCTTTAAGATGTTTTTGAGTTCCAAGATTCTAGTTTTTGAGTCCCATAATGAAGAAAGAGACTGGTGAAATAACAAGTGACAGTATTTTTTACCATAAAAACTAGAAATATTGAACTCAAATTCATGGATCACAATTTTTAAAACTTATACTTACACATCTACGAGATCCTCTGGAACATCTATGTGGCACTTAAAAAATGTTGATTTACTTATAGGTGGACTGAAACAGAATGCAACAACAAAATCACAAAATACTGTTATTAAAAGCAAGCTTGCATTGACTCAAACTAGGTTGGCAAAGTTTATTTTGTAAAATTCCAAATTTAAGCAATTTGACCATGCTAATGCTTGTTTACAGTTAATTTGAGTTGAACAAATAACTAATCAATTCATTAAACATTCATCTTTCTGTTCTTTCTTGCATCTATTCATTTTAAAATTATTTTATCCACCTGTACATTTACCTATTTTAAATCATAAAATTATTCATACAGGGTGATCCATAAATTAAAATAGGTAATTTTTTTTAAGGACCACCCTGTATATTGACCACTTCATTACTGACTCACTCACCTATACACCTGATCCTCCCTTGCTCACAATCTCTCTCTCTCTGTCTCATGCACATGCGCGTGCACACACACACACACACACACACACACACACACACACACACACACACACACACACACACACACACACACACACACACACACACACACACACACACACAAACATGCACTTTTAACTAAAATATTCTAAAGACTTTGATACCTCTTATTTACAGGCCTGATCCTATCAGAGTCAACAATTTCATTAAAGGCTGACCCATATCCAGCGAAGTCCACTACGTAAAACTCTCCCTTGGTCATCTTGACCTGTCCTAGCCACCAGCCACAGGGCTCACCCTCCGTGGAGTGGGTCAGCACCTGAAGATATCAAATAGGATTTTAATAAATTTTGAAGCATCAAAATAGAATACAGACATTTTTATTTCTGAGTGTTTTACTACAAATATATACAAAAGTGACACACACAGAAAAATACAACCCTTTCCAATGTTGCATCCAGGGTGGATGAAGAAATTTGGAGGGGGAGGGGGGGGACAGCATCCTCTCTCCCACTTTCAACTTTCAAATAGCTGTAATTCCTCTTTATCAAAAAACAAGCAGCACTTCAATCTTCTACCCATATGAGCCAATTAAATCACAATAGTTTAAATGCAGTACATGCGGGCTACAGTCATAACAGACTCCGGAAATTTTATCCACAGGAGGCGCCCCATCTGTAGACATGTGTCACGTCCAAACCTGGCCATCAAGTGTCCAGTGAGTGGAGTATGTATGATGTCACATTTTGTTCTCCGTTCACCTACCTCTACATCATCTCCTGGCTGAAAATCAGTCTTCCCAGCATTCTTTGGGGCTAAACGGACGTCTTTAAATGGAAATTTTCTCTCTGGCTGCCAGCTGAAAAAGAAAAAGAAAAATATATTAAACTAGAGGATCAGAGAGGCGATACCGCCTCCGGATATTGTACCACCAGCTGGAGTAAGCGCATTCGAATGGAACCACCCCCCCCCCCCCTTGACAAGCTCTATGCAATAAACAAGAATTTTCAAAATATGCAAAAAAAAAAAAAGAAAGAAAAAACATAACATAAAAATGGTCCAATCAAGCGGATTTTCCAATTGGCCTGTATTTTCCTAACATTGATCACTCCTGTGATTTTCTAGACAATAGGCCTATTGGTTTTCCTTGAAATGTGTTATCAGTGTTGCATATATGCTGACAAAAGAGAAAACGTAAGGGCAACACTGAGCATATCTCTGCTAGTTTTGAAGATATGAGGGGCAAGAAAATATGCAAAGGTCAGTTCATGGTATATGATTTCCTATTCAAGTTAAATAGTAACTATGGGTATCTCCTTGCTAATTTTGGAGATAAAGAGGCCAGAAAACATGCAAAGTATAGTTCATCATAAAAAGTAGGTCAAAGGTTAATTTCAAGGTCACAGTTAGATTGCCAGTATATGACTTCCTGTTCAGGTTCAATAGTAACTATGGGTGTATCTCTGCCAGTTTTCGAGATATAAGGGAGATAATTTTTGCAAAGTTCAGTTCATGGTGAAAAGTAGGTCAAAGGTCAATTTCAAGGTCACAGTTAGATTATCAGTATATGACTTCCTATTCAAGTTCAATAGTAACTAAGGGCTTATCTCTGCTAATTTTTGAGTAATTCACATTTTATTTTCACCACTGAATTTTGGATGTTGAACTTTTTGATTAGTGCAATGCCTAAGCCGTATCAAAAACAAAAAAAATGGACACCACCCCCAGTGCTGCCCTTGACAAGTTCTACAAAATGCAAAAAACAAGAGGTCTCTAGCATTAACGGTTCCAGAATTAGAGAGAATTTTCAGTTTCGGCATCTAATGGCCGCTACTACCATGAAAATGCACCGATTGACCCCAAACTCACGAAAATGAAAGATGACCCTAAGGGTAACACCTGCCCATAATATTATAGGTAAGATATGTTTCGTTTCTAAATATCGGCTGAAATAAAAATTTTCTCGCAAAAAATTCCCATTTTTAGAAAATTTTGGCCTGTTTGACCTTGAAATAAAGGTCAAAGGTCAAATCCAAGGGCATATTTGAAATCCTCACATATGACTTTTGGTCAGCCATCTGTTGTAATTTTTCCCATAATTCCATCGGTTTGGGAGATATTTAGCATTGAATTTTCAAAATTTTTGACAAGGGTGCATTTCAACGAGCGTCACGCCCAGGTCAATGCACCAACTGAGACAAAAAAACCTGGGGGTTCAAGTTGAGATTATATGTGACCTAAATCCAAGAGATGGGGACACAGGTCCTTGCGGTCTAGGAGGAGAAGCGGTAACGGTGACTCGTATCCCACGTCATCCTGCGGAGCCGCAGGAGCCGCAGGAGCCGCAGGAGCCGGCGGAGCCGGCGGAGCCGGCGGAGCTGTACGAGACGGGTCGGGACTAAAACCATGAGTACCGCCAGCGTACACGCTGGTGGTACTAATGATGCTAATAAATAATATCAATAATGCTGGTACTGGTTAAAATAGACCCAATAAGAAAATTTCTTCTGACATGCAGTTTTAAAATGGTTCACTTTAGATTGCAATAATAACTTCAGTCAAAAATGAAATGATGGTTCTACAATTTTACATCAAAATAGCAAATTTGATGTAACAGCTAAAATATTTGAAGCTATTACTTAGTAACCTTGGACAAAATCAAGAGCTTGAAGAACATTTTGGTTTAAAATCTCAGCTGAAAATGCCATTTAGTTTTTGGCAAATAAACCTGAAAAACCCATCTACCTTAACTTGAAGGAGTATATGAATAGCTATTTTAATTGCAGAAAGGGTCTGCTACTTTTACCTGTAGAACAACTCAAGAAGACTTGTCACTTTTATTTCAGCCATCTTTTCATTTATTAATTTTTTTCTTTGGCTAGTTATACATTTTCTTCTAACTGTTTATTTATTGGTAACTAAAACTCATCGTAAATCTGTTACTAAAATCTGTAACTTAACTTGAGAGCTGACGCTAAATTATCAACTGCTAACAGAACAGAACCTGGCCTCAAAATTCAACAAAAATTTGAGAATTAAGTTTTATTTATTATTGTCTATTAATTTTGTTTACATTTCATGAAAAATTGTCTCAAATTCACTACAAAAATATGTAATTTATGATAACCTTTATGTATGTACCTGAACTGCTGATGACAGCACAGAGCAGTTTTTTTTTTCTATTAAACATTTCACATTTAATCAGCATCATAGCTCTTCATAGGAGAAAAATTTATTAAACATATACAGCATTTTCTTTAGATAACAATCAAATTGTAACTGGAGAGTGAAACTGGATCTGATTTTTTCAGATTAATCTCACATTAAATTCTGTCCAAATGACTCAACAAAGCTCCCACCATTAAAGATTAGAGGCAATGAACCTTATCCTAATAACTGCATATCAATCAAAGCTAATCATCTTCACCATGAACCTTGGAACCTGCTCTATCCATATCCTTTATATACACTATCACTCCAGGTGAGAGATTTACCTGCTGTGTGTTATTTTAAAGATCACAACATCTTACGCCCTGCCAGTCCAGAGAACATACTGGCATGTCTTTCAACGCTGCCTATTAGTACTACTCTGAGCTGCTTGTTACATCCAATCTGATCATATTACGAACTTGTTCAGGGGATATTTCGTATTGGTCTAAATCATTATTTTGATCATACTCACACATACTCCTTTTGTATGTTTAATTGTTGTCATTTTCTTTCACTGATGAAGCTGGGTATGACGGATTTATCTTATTGATTTTTTTAATTGGAATGTTAGCTTTCACACACACACACACACACACACACACACACACACACACACACACACACACCACACATCATCATCATCATCATCATCATCCTGATCAACAGCACTGGTGAAATCTAACCCAAGGCAAACAACTTAAAGAGCCTAAATCATTCGACATTACATAGATCTATATACTGCCAATCTATTCCTTCACCTGAGCAAGTCAAGGGGCAAAATGCCCCCCCCCCCTTCAATTAAAGTAAATCACATTTCACATCATGTAAATCTCAAGATTAAAATCACTCTCACTTTATATAGCATAGTGATCAACAAATTAGCCCCTCCTTTCCCAGCAGGTTCCATGTTTACCAAGAGGGTGGAGTAGCTTCTCATACACAGCTCTACCAGTGGACGCGCCTCTTTACAAGACCACAAGCACCTCTCCAAGGAAAGAGAGAATATAATATATACTAGTGGGTAATTCTACCTGTAATCGATATACGAAGAAGGAAATTTAATCCCATCTGAAGAGGTGTGAAACTGATATTATGGTTTATTGCATAAATGTGGATCTAAGAACTTGTTTCTGATCTTCTAGTATGGATCTTTGAAAGAGATTTCATCAAAATCTTTTCTGAAACAATCTTTATGAGCACCTGGTCTCATTGTATTGAGGATATAGGTATCCATGGTGGTATCTTAGTAAAACTGATTTATGTCCAGATCAAATTCATTTCTATCACAATTAAAAAAAAGGCCGAACTTCTATAATCCTGTAACATATTTCAGGTAGGGTGTTCAACAACCTTGAATATGTGTACAGTAAGTTTCAAGCAGCGACAGTAATCCACTAACTTGGACTAGTACTTTCACTACTAGGTGTATCTTTTGGGATTAAGAACAGCAATCCACATATTTGACTGCTGTTCCCCACCCTCCTCTGCAATCAAAAGGGTCTGTTTGTACAACTGACCATTGGCTAACTAGGAAGAATAGTGTATTGAAGAGTACTGGAAATGTGACCACTAGTCATAGGGGACAATGCTGCACTGGACAGTGAATATTAACTGTATGACTCAGATCAGCCTGTTGTGTAATTTATCCTTCCCCTCCTCTCCCCCCCCCCCCCCCCCCCACCTGTCAAACACATACACACATGTACACACATACAAGCAAGCACACACACACACTTATACAAACTAACTGTTACACGCACACTCAGGCACATATATACACGGAAACAAACAAAACATACTCTCCTTCTTAATTTTCCATCCTCAGTGGTTGTAACACTATCTAGATCAATTGGCTACTAGATTTTGCCCCCATCCCCATTCCCACCCCCAATATCCATTAGTCCAACTCCATTTCCCTTAATAATTCAAACTTTAATAAATGTTTGTTTATTTTCTCAACATAAGAAAGATACTAAATTAGTCAACAAAGTGCCACTGATACGAAGCAAAGCTGGAGGTGGCAATACATACAGTCAGGGCAACCTTAGTGCATAAAAATAGTCTTATTAATATTACTCTCATTTTTATCCCAGCTGTCATGCTGAACACAACAGTCAAACTAACAAATTTAACCTCTGGCAGCACTCCAAGGAGATGAGTTTGTTTGGTTTTTTTTCCCACTGCTCTTTTGCCTTATCGAATCCTACACGTGTAAGGTCATCGTCTAAAATTAGTTTTTTTTTCCACAATTAAGTCTGCCACCAGGGTGTGAGTGATGCATCGCCACCATGCTGTGAAGTCAACGATATAAAAGGCACTGGGTCAGTGATTAGTAGGTATGAGAAGAGCAAAAGAGCAAGATGCTACATCTTTCTTTTTTTTTCCCCAAATCTCCAGTTGCCCCGTTCCTTTCCTGAAGGCAAGGATACTAACAAGGTTAACTCAAAAGGTGAAATAAAAATTTGAACATAATATCGAAGGTTAACTCGAAAGGTGAAATAAAAAATTTGAACACAAGATGGTGTCCATTTAAGTCAGCTGTTTTACTGAGCAGGTGTTCCTTAGATTGATCTAGTGACACAGTAACTTAATGGTAAATGCAACAATCACCTCATCCCCCCCCCCATCCCCCCCCCATCACTATCTTAGCCCCTCCCCCACCTTACCCCTTAAAAAAAAGCTCTGTGTTCAAAAAAATTAATAAACTGTTATAAGCAGTCTTTTCTCCAATTACTCCAACTCATTTTTGTATAACTTGCTTCCTAAAAACTGTGCAATGTAACTTTTCAATACGAAAAAAAAAAAAACATACTGATGTATTTTCAAGATGAAGAACCTGTAACAACTATAATATATATGTAAACCAGGAACCCAACTGATACCTATCTGGAACAAAAAAAAAACAATATTAATGCTGTGGTTTACCTGTAAGGTTGAAACAGCTGGCTAGAATTTCCCAGGTTTAAAATAGATGACTAAATTAACTGAGTGTGACATTTAAGGGGGTGAAATATGGCAAAAAGAACATTACACAGTGTAATATCATCATGTGAGTTATTTTGCTCACAAATGGTATTCGCAGTATGATTTACTTGAAATTATGGTGGTGACTGGTAAGTCAGAGTGTGTGGGAGGGGGTGGGTGAGGAGGGGGGAGGCAGGGGGGGGGTTAGATTCCCTTACAATATAATGTAATGTTATACAATCATGCAATGTAAAACTTATGATATACTAGTAAAAGGATGGGTATTTTGCACAACAACTAAATTGTTTGTACTTGTTTGTATTAGTAAACAATCATAAAATGGGCAGAGCATACCATGTTTACTGTGATTTATTATTTTAAAATGCTCAAGATATTAATTTTTTCATAAAATTTTCTGAATTGTGAGTTTGATTTTGGATCAGAGTTTATTTTAATAAATACCATCCCAAAATGATAAAACGTAATGTATCACCAACACAGATCCTGCCTTCCCCCTGCTATCTTACCTTCCAAAAACAAAAAATAGACCATTCCCCAGTCTAAAGAATTCCAGTGTGAATGCACCTTATAACCCAACCCTTTTCAATGCCCAATTTCACTTCACCCTCTGATATAAAAGGGATATTAATCGTCTACCTGTCCCATTCAATATGACATGAAGAACACCTCGGGTCAAATGTGGATGTATCCTGATATTATACCCACATCAATCAGATATTACTTTGAACCAGACAGTTCTCCATCCACCAAACATGGGTGTGGCGTGTTCACACAGACACAAAAAACAGGACCGATCCACTCTGAAGCCTCGCTCTATATTAAACAATCTGCAAAAATGGATTCCACACACTGAAATATTGTTCAAGGGCTTTTTAGCAAATGAGAAATGGCTTTACCCATCAGAATGCTCGAAAACACATTTGGATGGATCCAGAAACAAAGCAGAACTGCTCCACATATATTGTGTGAACCCACCTTTGAGAAAAGTTACAAATATTAAACACACAGGCGTGAGTGAATCACGGGTCTTCATCAGCATTTCACCCAAAACAGAGACTCATCCTACTATTTTTAGAGTGTCTAAGAATTTCAGGAATACCTTCACTGGCACTCGATCAGTTTAACTCTGTTGAGTGGGGGTGAAGTGAAATTCAAAGTAATCATTGCTTTGAATTCAGAAATTCCTATACTAGTACATGTCTAGATTCTGGGAGAAATTCTACACTGATCAACTGATGAATCATGTGTTTAAGAGGAGTCACAGATCCACAGCAAATTCTTAATACTTTTGCCAAGCAAAGTTCAAAGTAATCATTTCTATGGGAATTTGTTCAGCCTTCTTCCCAATCTCTACTATCTTTTCTCAAGGAGGCAATCTTAAACCCCATCCCACATTCACTATGTTCAATCAGCAAGGTATTACCTCATCCACAGCAGATATCTCCTCACAAATACCAGGACTTTAAAACCCATTTCTTTCTGAAATCTTTATTTTGCTTTATTCCAATACCATACCTATCTTGAAGAAAAAAAACGTATCTCCTACAAAAACGTGACAACCATAATTGGGATTGGTCATATTGCAAGCAGAATTATTAGTTCTCGACTGAATTAGCTCTGTGTATAAATTTTCTAGCTATCCTGATGTTCTGGAAATGAGTTGCCAGTAATCTCCATGCTGACAATGAGTTTAGGGCACCAAGGGCAGTCTGCACAAAATAACTTAAGCCAAGCAAAGATCTAAATTTCAGGCTGGCTAATTTGTTTCACAAAGATCTTATGAGTAAACTTTTATAGTGAAAATAATTTCATTTGTAAAAATAACCAATCATCAACTTAGGGTGGAAATTTTAACTTGTCATTATGCAAAATATGCCCGTTATGATCCTTAATTATGTCACCCTCCCAAATTTCATTGAGATTCTTCTACAAGTCAGTCAGTTTGAAAGACCCCTTCTTATTTAAATGCCCCTTAAGTAGGAAGTTAAATATAGCACAGAATAAACATACTTAGCAGTAACCACATTCCTGTCTTGATCAAACTCAGAGAACACTGAAATAACTGATTTTTTTCCCTTGCAGGAAAACCACAGCTATGGTAACTCCTATTTAAATTTGACCCAACTGTTGATAAATTATAAAACACCCAACGTCATATCTTGGTGATAATTTATGAAAAATAGGATAGCAAGGTAATGAGGAAAAAGCTGCTTTCATGCTGGCAAGCAAAAATGACAAATCAAAATAGTAGGATCAATGTGGTATTTGAAATTTACTGAGCAAATACCGTATATTTATCCAATGGACTTAACCTCATCATTGCATAAAATGGTTCAGAAATATGTGGAGGAGTGACTGAACATTATATAGGTTATACACACTGGCTACAAGTCGTCTTATATTAACCAAACAACAAGCCCATTCCCAGTCTTGTTCCAATGCTTTAACTTTGTGCAGTTTCTGTCTCAACATCTGATAATAATTTCTAACCAAAGAAGGACACTTTAATTAATCCGTTGTCCCACATATCACCAATATCATGAATAGAGTTCACTTTTGTGCCCAACATGATTTTAGCTATTGTTGACATCATTGAAACCGTTTCTGGTTAAGGTTTAAGCATGCTTGGTTCTAAATTTGAACACGCCTTATCCAAACCCCAACACACCCTATAAAGCACATAAGCTCAGATTGAACACGAGATCTTATTTTAGCAGCAAAACTTTCAAACACACCTTTCTTGATAAAAGTGAAAGTGTTTCAAACATAAAAACCAAGTCTTCAAATGTTCTAGCTCATTAATTTTTCTCTACTTCAAACATTTCAGCAACTTGGCTCAAAAATAATCCAACCAAAACATACAGTCAGGAAGATGCCCTTGAAAATAATGAGTTTTTTTTTTAATTTAATTTTCATTTTATCAACCTGTTCCAAAAAGTGACCACCTCCTTAACACTAAAGGAGGAATTCTCGGTAGGTTATCATTATTAGGCAGAAAACTCTTCAATTACTTCAAATCTTATCACAACTTCAAAGTTCCACTAAATACAAAAAGATAAATCATAAAACAGTGGAAGGAGTGATTCCAAAGGGGATCGTGGTACATCCAAACAAGAATCTTATCAATCAGTCAAGAACGCACAGTGTACAATATTCATCCCTTATTCTAATCAAATCTGATTCATGGCATGTCTGCTTCATCTGCTCAAGTTGTTTATCTCTGGTTACATGGGGTTGTGCATAAGGGTTTTCTAATAATATTGAAGATCTATAATATATCATACAAGGCCATCTAGTGTATCAACAAGCACTCAATAACCGAAATAATTCCACACTTAAACTGATTTACACTCATCACTCCTCCTAGGTCATATAATGCCTGTTAGGTCTTTATACTGAGAAGTATACCCTTTAAAAACATAAGAAAGATTAGACCTCAAAAATGGGTTTATAGTTTATAATTTTCACAGCAAATCTGGATGGAATAAGTCAATAAACTCTGTTGACTTTCACAAGAGATTTGGATACGAAATATAACTTGAGGTTAAGAAAAAATTTAGCAATTTCCAGGAAATTATCTCCTATAGATCTATACAAAGATTTAGCCCTCACTGAGCGTCCTATTACCTTAGTCTGACACCATACTGTTCCTAGTTTTGCAAAATAATTTGAGTCAAAATGTGGGTCTTACGGTACTTTCAGAACCCAATAATAATGTGAATCTACTTCAAAACCAGAATAATAAGTTCTAGCAATTAAAAACTACTACACTAACTCATCAGCTGTGCCTTCCCCTTGTCAAACAAAAGAGCTAAATATTCTCTTTTACCACTTCTACAGACATAAATTTGGTGATAACTAAGGATACACTTCAGCTTTAAAGTTAAAGCCAGCCTTTGAATTGAGCTTTTTGATGAATCCAGTGGTTTCCTAGTGGGGCAGAGGTTAAACCCAAGCACTTGCCAACTGGCCAAGTTCAAGTGCATTCTGTACTCTGGCAAGTGATTTAACAGATTCAACAGATCCACTGACCAAGTTAAGCATCTCTATCTTCACATATTCAGTTGAATGAAGATCTAACTTTCTCATCTCAAAAAGGAGTGCACCCTTCTGTGCAACAAATTACAAATTTATTTATTTATTTATCATTGCTTAAAAAATTAGTCATTTGATTATTTTAACAGTTTTCATTTTTTTTCGATAATTTTCTATTCCTTTAGTAAGAAATTAATAATCAGATTAAAGCAACAATTGTACTTGTGACCACAGAATGATTTAGAAAGGATGTATATGAATGCAAAGTTAACATGGTTAAGCTTCTACATCTGATTCCAACTCTGCTATATTTCTCACCTCATCTCATTATTTTTACCTCTAAGTATAACATTAATTACTCGATCTTTTTAATGGGGTAAAATGGCAAATTTTACAGCTGCTATAATTTTAGTCATAATTTATAAATTAGAACATTTCTACTGAGTGGTAGCAACAAAATTAAAAAGGCTACTCTTGAGTTTAATTCTATGCAATAAAAGCACTAAAAATGCTATAAAGCAATATAATTTTACGTATCTGAAAATTTGATAATTGTCCACTGAAAGATTTAAGTAATTACCATAATAATTTTAATCCAGTTTTTTCTAAATATGTACATAACCAATCTTTTAACTTACTTCTTTTCAAATGTTAAAACCACTTCATTGTTCAGAACATCTTTGACAAATCCCTGAAATTACAAAACAAAGCTTAAATTGACATAAAACTTTAGGGACATACTAGTATGCATGTCAGATCCAGTTAAACAAAAGACTTATCAAAATGTAGAATATTCAAATTCAATCTGTCAGAAAAATAATTACACTAAATTAAACTACCCACTACATCAAATGACAAAATTTGAAGGTCAAAGTCTTATGTTTTCGAGGCATAATTAAGCCTAATAAAGAACATCCTGTATAGGTTCATTAACTAAATCCAAAAAATTACTTAACATGAATCAAAGGTGGATCAAGGGGGTGGGATGTCACATCAGGGAGGTTCCTCCCCCTTAGCTTCAAGGGTATGCCTTTCCCCCCAATATATTGAGTGAAAGAAGACAAAACCAAACAATTCACCACCTATGTCTGTACACAAACTGATTTTTTAAAAACATTGCATCTGTTAATGTTCACCCTGCTTCAAAATATTCTTCAACCTTGTGCCCCAACCCTCTCACAAAACCTTGGATATTCCTGTGCAAAAGCACAACCTTATTGAGATTGCAAGAATTTTTTGATACATTTTGGGCAGAGCAAGATAGTTCTTTATCAACTCTTTATGGAAAAGCTGAAGGACTTTTTTGACAAGTGGGATGGTTAAAGCACAAAACCACTGGCATGAGTAATAAGTACACTACCACTGGTCAGCTGGAATGTGGAATCCACCCATCATATTTCTGCAGTGTATTTTTCTGTAAATGCAAACGTCGTCAAACGTCCAACTGTGACATTTGACAGTTACTAGGAATAAATGAAAGTGAAACCAAACTAAAATTGTCACACTGTAGTCTAAAATGACAAATCGGCATTTATCTAATGACCATAAAAACATCGCCCAAATGAGCAACACATTGCAAGAAATGACTTTGAAACTTGACTTTGGAGAGTCAGTGAGTCACCTTAATTTTGTTGATGGAAAGCAAAACGCCGCATTAGCCGCGATAACCAGTTTTCTGCAAAAAAAGTATTTAGCCTTTGTCAAAACAAACCGATAAAGAAAACAAAATTAAGAAAAAACTTTTCTAACTAACACCAGATAATGAGCTTCAGTCTTCTCTTTTAACGGGTTAGCGATGTTTTTCAGGCCCAGTACTGAAATCACATAGAAAATTACCTTATAATACACGCCGTTCGGAAAGCGCACCTCCACTTCTAACTCCTCCATCTTGCATGCATTGCATGCTGGGAAAATTATAAACAACAAAGGTGAAATATTTTTATTTATGCAACTTTTTTCCTAACTTTATTTCATCATTCCATCATTTAGGATAGCAATAAATGTTTTATGAGTTAAAGTTCTCAAATAATTTCACATATTTGTTTTTGTTTTTATCTCCCTGTTACGTTGTCTGAAACCAAGATGGAGGTAGAGGGCGGTGTATTAATTTCTGTCATGCAGTTTTCTTCTATTTAACCGCGAACCGAGGGTCAATTTTAGTGCAAAATAGCATCATGTCATCAGACAGTGAGTTGGACGAGTTTTACGATGCAGAAGAGGACACTCCTGTCAAGTTTGTGAGGTAAGTGGCTCTTGAACATGTGGGTCGTATACTGTGTTTATTTCCAAGATGTTTGAAACTAACTTCAGGTATAGTAAAAATAGGCCACGAAAAGTTATAAGCCGGGACTGCAGTTGTAGAAGAGGAGGTGTGCTATTAATAGGCCCAGCATTTGAATATACATAGTTTTTTCATTGCACTATTTTTTTTATTATTATTATTAGTGGAGCCTATAACAAAGATGACGACCTAGAGGAAGAGGAGAGACAGCTTCTAGAATTGAAGAGATTGGCAGAGGAAAAGTATGTAAAACAAAAAAAAAATCTCTGTTAAGTTTTGTTTTAAGAAATTTACTAATTATGACAGTGACAGATTTTTTAACAAGAAAATCTGGTGGCACAAGTTATGCAGTGTTTGAAGTAGCCTCTGAAATTCATGCCCAAAGTTGCTAACTTTTGTCATCAAATTAATCTATTTCTAACACAAGCGTGTATCCTAAAATGATAGACAAAGACATATTTGATATTTTTTCCAGACGAAGACAAGAAGATGAAGAGTTGCAAAAACGACTGGCTGATATTGAGAAAAGAAAGGAGGAACAACTGCGTTTGGTGAGCAAAGAATGTCCAGAAAAGTAAACTGTTTTAGTCAAATACCATATTACATGACAACTAGCAAGCCACAGTGGAACTTTGCCACATCCTTTGATAACATTCATTTCTCTAACATACACATTTGGAGTGAATGATTTCCACCTTAAACAAATTTTGTTGAATTTCAGGAAGCAGAGAAGAGATTGGAATTAGAAAACAAAAAGAAGAAACTAGAAAAGATGAGAAAACTTATGCACCAAGAAAGCACACCATTTTCTACTCCATCCAAAGAGGAAGAAGGTGAAGGTGAGGTCAAGGATACTCATAGGTCATCTGAAACAGAGGCTGCAACCTTGGAGGAAGCTGCAGTGGCTATCCAAACTGAACAAATGGGAGGTGGAATAGATGACACAGCTGAAAAGAGAAAAGAGATTGTGATGGACATACATAAAGGGTTAAGTGATGTACAGGAAAAAGTTGAATCTGTGATACATGAACTTACAAACAATTTGGATTTGACAGGTCATGGTGATGGGTCAGGTCAAAGTCATGAGTCAGGTCAAGGTCATGGTGACGCTGGTGGTTCAGGCTTTTCGAATTTTTCCCCAGACCTGAACTCGATGTCTGCCCAAGGTGATGATGTAAATCTTGACAGTCAGACTCAAACAGTGGAGAAAAACTCCGCTAAGAATAAAACCATACCTCACATCAGACATACAGGAGCAAGCACAGCTGATGGTGCCAAAAGAGGCACATGGCCGAAGCAGGGTAGCTACGGAGGTGGAGGAGGGGACAGAGTCCGCATGGATTCAGACTCTGAAAATGAGCCGGATATTGTGAGGAGCACCAAGCATCGTTCTGCAGTTGAAATGCCAGCACCAGTGGCTCCACCTAGGAGAAGGAAAAAAATTAAGAGCATGGCGGAAGAGGTTGTAAGTTTGGAGGTGTGACTTAATGTCCTTGAAGTTTGGTATAATTGTAACATGATTGAATGTTTTATTACTCCTAAGGACTAGTTCACCAAAAGGACTAAGGTCACTGAAAAGTTAATAAAATTTTAATTTTATTGATTTTATATTTGATTTAGCTTTATCAGTGCACGCCACTGACCCTTCTAGAGTTATCATTCTATTCATTTCAAAGTTTTCACTCTTTCAGACTTTAACACCAACTCCACCAGAACAGCCATCCGGGCTCCCGAAGAGCACCCCTCAAGCCACGCCTACGATAACCCCTACATGTTCAGTGGAGAACCTCACTAAAGCACTGGACCATTGTTTGGATTTGAACAGTGCAGTGCAGGGAGATAGACATGTCACCACTATGGTACGTTTAGATTAGTCCTTGTTGTCATTGTCATTGTTGGCACTGTCATTGTTGGAGTAGGAGTTGATATAGAAGTGGTAGTAGTTGAAACAGTGGTGGTAGTTGTAGTAGTAGAGATATAAGTGGTAGTACTGTAGTGGTAGTAGCAGCTGCAACAGTAGCCATAGTTATAGTAATAGTACAGGTAGGGGTAGTAATAATAGGAGTAGTAATTATTGTAGTAACAGACGTGGGAGTAGTAATAGGAGTAGCAAAAGTACAAGTAACATCTGTATTTAGTAGTAACAGTGTTTGTAATAGGATGGTTGGACAGTTAGATGAATTAGTAGCAGATGCTGCAGTTAGAGTAGAAGAAGTGCATTACTAACGATTGAAATGAAGGAGTTTGTATTTTTGTAGATGCCCAGTTGCTGGCTTGTATTTTTTAGCATACTAGGTTTTCCATTTGCTGGAAATTATATATGAATGTGAACCTGAAAAGTACTTTGGACTCCAATTTATACTGTGAGTTTTTTAAGATATTGCTTGATATTCTTTTTAAAGTTGCCTCATAGGTCTATTTAGGAAACTGCTTTGTAGGTTGTAAGTCCCTCAGTCTATTATGGTGTTTAATCATGAGCTTGACTGTTCTCCTGCTTGATAAGTATTCTCGCCATTTCTCCTCAACCAACAAACCCTTCTTCTGCAGGCTCTGGATGCTCACGCTACCAAAGGGGAGGGGGAGGCACTGATGACTCCGCCCACTGCAGAAGAGACTCCACCCCCCTCTAGTAACATCATTCCAGACTCCTCCCAGGCTCCACCCACCCCTTCTTCAGGCTCCTCCTCCTCTGTACCACAACCAGATGTTGAGGGCAAGGATGATGAAGGCAAAGACAAGCAAGGATCCTATGACATTGAGATTGCGCCAGGGCCGAGGCCAAGGTCAAATTCTGGAAGACTGTTGTCTGACAAGGTGGGAATTTGCCATGGGTGTACTGTGTGTATATATATCACTATTTGTTGAAGAGATGTTAATTGTCTCCAGAGAGAGTTAACATGTTTTTATCTACAAAGCATGACTTTTGGAGCCTTCATCAAATCACCTTGGGTCATGACTAACTTTAAGGAATACGCTTATAGCTTTGAATGACAAAGATAACTTTATCTTTTTCTATTTTCTCTCATATTAAAGACTCATCCATGTAGTAAATGTGAATGACTTCACTCTCATGTACATGAACTGATATTTAGTAATTGATGCAAGCAAAAATTGTCTTTCTATCAGGAAATCTTGGACTCTATCATCATCCGTAACTTGGATACGGGAGAGAGCCTCCCTCTGAGTTTGGCTGAGGAACAACTTCCACAGGGCACCAACCCCCTAGCCTTGCACATCATGAGAAGAACTAAGGAATATGCAAGGTAGGGATCTTATCATTCAGTTTAAGTTGACTGAATTCTTACTAGTAGTTCATCACCTCCCTTCATTCTCTCTCTCTTTCCCTCTCTCTCTCTCCACTTCTTTTTCACTGTGACATTTCTCTACATGTTAAAGAGCAACACTAGTATTGCAAAGTATTGAAGAAGATATCTCTGTCACACAGGCAAAAATGTTATTTCTCTCCACTTCTTTTCACAGTGACAGTAGTCTAGAAGGTAAAGAGCGTCACCCAACAGACGAGGTGGACGCAGGACCCAAGTCTGTACAGGCAGTGGCCCAACAAGCCAGCGCGGGAGTCAAGAAAACGTGTGTATCTTTTATGTTATACTAAAAGGATGCATACTTTAAGTAGTAGTTTTTGCATTTTATACCGTTACTAGTTTTCACACATTTCAGTTATTTTTTCAAATTGTAAAAAGTCTCAAATAAGTATTTTTTCATAAAAAGTCACTGAAAATTGTGAAAAATGAATAATAATAATGATAATTATATTTATTATTATTTTTATTATTAGTTAAGGTAATGTATTTGATTTATTGATTTTGATATATTTATTGGACAATTACCTTTTTTAGGGGCACTAGACTCAAGAAATTGTTTGGCAAAACAGTCAGCAAGATCAAATCTGTAGCAGGTAGGTAGTATAAAAGTTTTTTCTCCCTTTTTTCTGAGCATGCAGGAAAATGTGATTGCAGCATTTTGTCTGTGCTCTCTGAAACACTTTCTCTTACTTTTTCTTCAGTATACTGCTAAGAAATATAACATTTAATCTCTTATTAAGTGGTTGATTGGCCTTCTGAGTATATTGAAAGTCTTTCGGATTTGTTCAAAAATCAGGATTAGTGTTACAGTTGTGTTTATTCTTCCTCTGGACCCCCAATAGAGAGCTGCACACTATCAGTGCTTGAATTTTCCAGATTTCCTTTAATGGGTCTGCTCATCAAGGGATTTAAATAAATAATTGCTTTGTGACATGAATTTATAATATTGTGACAGTCTTTTTCATCTTTTCACCCCCAGGAGGAAACCACGATGACAGCTCTAGTGACGAAGAAGTCAGTTTAGATGGCAAGAAGTTTGTAAAGGTACAGTGGTTTTTGCCAAATCTGATAATGAAAGAAGAATAAGTTGTAATATTCCCTTATATGTATATGTAAGAAAAATCCTCAAAGAAAAAATCAACTTTATCTATATTTGATAAGCATTTAAATTCTGTGATTTTATTACTACCATGCTGCTCTTTCTGTGGAACTTTACAGGGTGCAGTTAGTCAGGTAAACAAATATGTTGTTTTATCTTAAAAATCCCAGTTTAGCACCTGGTTAAGACAGCGCACATCCTTGATGAAATCACTTCTTAAGTGTAAACCTTAACCTTGAGAATGGTACTTTATCTGATGGGTTTTGCTCCCCCCCCTCTCCCCCACTCCCTTTTGTAACAGTGGTGTTGGTAATGTGTTTTTGAGGGTGTAGGGGGGCAAGATTACACAATAAGTGGTTGGTTTGTGGGATAGTTTTACGTGCTATGCTAAGGGGTGTTTTTTGGTGGAGGGAGGGGGAAAGTTTACATGATAAGGGTGCCAAAATTGATTAAATTGGAAAAAAATGGAAAGTCCTTATTGTGCATGTGTGAAGGAAAAGGGAAAAACACTGCCTGTCAGAACTCAAAAACTTCTTGTCTAAACTTTCCTGTATTTAATTAGGGTGTTTTAATTATTGTTTATTTCCCTTAAAAACCAATTTATTGATATAGTTATTAGACTAGGCTTGATATAGGTTTCATTTTCGTTTCCGTTGAAAACATTTTGTTTATCTTTATTGCCATACTCTCCTGTAACTTAACTCATCGTAGTTTTAAGTTCACAAGAGTCTGTCTTCGTTGACCAAGGCCCACACAAAGAGACACCAGACTAGTTAAAAAAAGCTCAAATGTTGTATAACACTGGCCCACTTTTGGACCCTGCTCGCCTTAAAGGCTAGTAGATAAAAAAAAAAGTTCATAGCACATAATCTTGTTTGTTTGTTTATTTAAATAATTATTTATTTAAGTTCATTTTTATGTTGTAGGTGAAGGCATCTGGTAGCAACAAGGGACCATATGACTTTGCTCAACTAAAGATGTGTCAGGATCTGAGTGGGGAACACGTGGTATGTATACATCTGGTAACTCTGACCTGGCATTGGAGTTCCTGTTTTGAGGGAAAAATCTGATCAACTCTTAATCTGTCATATCAACAAGTGGACAGTGTCCATAAGTGATTAAAGTTTACTAGTGGCCTATGACCACAAATGACCTGGCATAGCTATGGTGGACAATAGAACGGTTTAGATACAAAATAAGAAATGCAAGAATATTTCCATGTTGTTGTCAGCAAATTTCCCATACTTGCCAACTATCACCATGCAGAGTGTCACACATGATAGATATGTGTTCCATTTCAGGGAGCAGTTTGGATTATGAAATTCTCGCACTGTGGAAGACTTGTGGTAAGCTATTGTTTTAATGCACATGTGCACCTATTAAAGGGGAGACATATAGGAAAATTAACACCTATAAATGGAAAAGGTATTTGTGGGAAAGTACAAGTCTCTGCTTTTGACCTCTGGATGTCGTATCATGTTGTTTACATTATTAACCAGGATCATAAATCTATTTCAGTCTAATTACATTGCTCCTCTGTGAAACCCCTGCTATGTCAGATTCATCATCATGAGAGGTTTTGATTTACTCTTTCAAATTTAATTATGAATTGCGTATCCCCTCCTGGGTTAACATTTCTTGGTCAGTTGAGTCAATAATACTTGACCTTCACTTAACCTTGACCTTGATCTTTGCAGGCCACAGGTGGGCAGGACAACATACTGAGAGTTTGGGTCCTGAAGAACTCCTTCCCCTACTTTGATGATATGAGACAGAAATACAGTGAAGGTAAATTTTAATGGAATTCAAAAATAATGTAATTTTGACATTTATCTAAAGTGGTGTTTGGTGGTAATTCAGGTGCTTCGGTTGAGAATTTTTATTTATTTTCCCTCAGTAGACTTATATGAACAAGAAAATGATACCTGTGAATAAACTTTCCACTGCTTAGGTCAGGGTCTTTGAAAAATCAAGCCTCAGGTTTTTAACTAATTTTGTTTCCTATTTTTGGTATTAGCAAGTGCAAGCTTGCTCCATGGGATGAGAGGTATGTGCATAGTTACCGAGGCCTGGTGGAGTTTTTCTCCATATTTTGCTGTATTTGAGGCAAAAATACTGATAAAATTGCTGAAAAAGCTGCTTGAATTTACTAGTGTTTTGAATGTTCATCATTGCATGGATGGATTTTTTATTTGAGATTTGACATATTTGAATTACACCGCTTGTTTTACAGACATATACCAAATAGTTTTTAAAGAATTGCTTTTAATATTTTTTAGATCATGTTATCATCTGTTGTAATTTATTATTTAATTCAAAATAAAGATAACTGTAATTCACCATTCTGTTACAACATGCATGGATTTTAAGGCATGTTGCTGTTGTTGTTGCAGTTTTGTTTCGCTGTTTTGAAGTCGGCTGCTACTAAATGAATACACTAAAAGTAGAGACCTTTTATAATGAAAACCTTTTAAATGAAAAAGTAAATTACTGTTGTACTATGTGAAACAGCTGTAAATATTATTATATAACTAAATCGGCCACTATCAAGTGTGTTTGTATGTAAGTTTGTCAGGCAGATCAGTTTGGTAGATTTGGATAGTGAATTTGAGATTGTGGTTGCCTTTATATTAATATAAGATTTATCAGTAATGATATTACTTTCCATCTCTGTTTCAAGTTTTTGTGTGCCAATAGGCAGGTTTATCAGACATGGTTGATTTTGATGAAAGGTGTACGTTGTATAAAAATGGTAGCACAAGTATAATACTCATATGAAAAACGGTATTAATAGTATACATATATCTTTATTGGTTGTTTATGGTTGTAACCAGTTGTTGTTGGTGTTATTGTTATTATTATTATTATTATTATTATTATTATTATTACTATTGTAAAAATATTATTATTATTATTATTATTCTGACTATTGAAATAAGTAAAAATAAAAAATGTGTACATAGTATGAAACTCCTCTCAAACACACATTATTATTATTATTATCATTATAATTGTTATTGTTGTTGTTGTTGTTGTTATTATTATTATTATTATTATTATTATTATTATCAATGCTATTTTCCACTCTCAGCCAAGGTGTCTCCGGCCCCATCCCAGGAAAGTCTGGACTCCGTACAGTCTGCAGACGCACAGACAGAACAAGGGGTGAGGTGTACTTTTACCAAATAATCTCTAAAAACTTCAACATTGTTCAGAGAATGCATTAAAAGTGCTTTACTGTCACAGAATTAGTTAAAATAATGTAGTTGGTTTGATGTTCTGGTGTAAGAGGGTTTGTTTGAAGTACTTCGAGCATTTTATTAGTTTTCTTGGGGGTTCTTGAGGAATTTGAATATCTTGATGAATGAATTTTATATTCAAAGTATGCATCTGTTCACTGTTCTGCTTGTGTAAAGAAATATCTAATAGTTTGTTGATTGTAAAATATAGTAAAGGGCACTAGCAATACAATTATATAAACATTCTAATATGGGCACTATGGGCTGGAGGCCTAAAATTCCTGAATAAATTTGTTTGTTGTCACATTATTTATTGTAATGTGGTTTTTCCTTCATCATAGGCATCTGGAGCTACTGGTACAGAAGAGGAGGAGGAGGAAGAGGACGCCCCATTCATGAAGAAGCCATTGTGTACATACAGAGGACACTCTGGGGATGTTCTGGATCTCTCCTGGTCCAAGGTGGGTGGTGCTGGACCTGTTTTTTTTTTTTTTTCTTTTTCTTTGGAAATTTTATTTATTTACTTTATGATGTGATAAAGTGTTGTTTAGACTGTACAGTACGCATTGTTTAGACTGTACTGTAGTTGAAGTAATGATTTTGAATAGATATACACACACTTTTGGTATCTGGTGTACACAATTACACAGTAACTTCCCTCCATTCACGGCTTCAGTTCTTCTTAAATAATGAGTTGAGTATTAAAGAATTCTCTGTCGCAGAAGCATGCATGCACATGTGCACACACACACACACACACACACACACACACACAATCACAAACATTCACACACAATATATGTAATTTTTTAATCATTTTCAGAATTACTTCATCCTCTCCTCATCCATGGACAAGACAGTGAGACTTTGGCACATCTCCAGAAGGGAGTGCCTCTGCTGCTTCCAGCACATAGACTTTGTGACAGCTATTGTATTTCATCCCAAGGTTAGTGTCACAGGAGATGGGGTCTTAGGTTTAATAAAACCCTTAGAATTAAATCAAACAAAAGTCATGATAAGTAATTTTTTTCATCAAACCATATAATTAAACCAATAGTAATATAGTTCATCAAAAAGTACTGAAAGTAATGAAATATTACCATCTTTTTTCTCTATTTCTCAGGATGACAGGTATTTCCTCAGTGGCTCTTTAGACGGCACATTGCGCCTCTGGAACATCCCAGACAAGAAGGTCGCCTTGTGGAATGAGGTCAGCGGACACACTAAGCTCATCACTGCTGCCAATTTCTGTCAAAATGGAAAGTTTGCAGTGGTGGGGACATACGACGGAAGATGCATATTTTATAGTACTGATGTAAGTTATTAAAAGCACACCGTGAGAGTGGACCTTAATGTGGCAAAAAGAAATGATGTGAAAAGTGAAATTTCTGCAGTTTTTACTGAATCACCAAGGTATACCCAGGCTGTCAGAAACTGTCGAGAAAATTATGATTTGTAAATCCACTTTTAATTAAAGGATTAAGGTTAAAATGTTCACTGTTATGAGTGAAATTCACAAATTCCCATTTCCAAAATTTAATGAGAGTGACTAGACAACTTTTTGTAAAGCAGCCTGGTTTCAAACATGTCATGTGATACCCATTAAAGATTCATACAAACAATTTTCGGCGTTCCTTTTATTCTACCAGATTACAAGGTTTCACGTTTTCCAATTCTCATTTCAGCAATTGAAATACTACACGTTAATTCATGTGCGTTCAACACGCGGTCGTAACGCGAGAGGAAGAAAAATCAGTGGCATCGAGCCAATGCCGGGAGAGGATAAAGTGCTGGTCACTTCCAACGACTCCCGCATACGCCTGTACGACCTGCGCGATCTTACGCTCACATGTAAATACAAAGGATGTGCCAACACGAGCAGTCAAATCAAAGCTGGGTTCAGGTATGGCGAGACATTATTATATTTTATTGGCAGATCTAAATTTTGGCTGGGGGGGGGGGGATTGGGGAATGGAGATTAAGATTTTTTTTTAGGATAAATGAAATGTAGGGAACAGGGATGGAGAAGTCTCTTGTTTTTTGTCTTGTTTTGTTTTTCAGCTATTTTTGGGGAGGGGGGAAGGGGGTGCATAAGATTCCTGTGTCCCATTTGGATCTGCCATTGCAATTGTACTGGATGTTCAGATAGAGCATGATTTTTTTCTAATGAGGCATATTTATTGGCTGAAGAAGTTTTACAGGTGCTACAAGCCTGTTAGTCAATTTCATTAACTAGAAATTTTTAAAAATCATGGAAATTTTAAACAATCTTTTGTGTCCATTCAAAAAAAAACTGCTTGTATTTTGACAATGAAATAAGGGCTCAATTTCTGTTTCAGTCACAATGGAAAGCACATTATTTGTGGCTCTGAAGATCAGTTCATCTACATCTGGAAGACCCAGCATGAATTCCACAAGTTTTCATCCGCCAGAAGAGACAGGAATGACTTCTGGGAAGGAATTAAAGGTATAAATGGTTTTGAACACTAAAGAATGGAAATTGAGTTCCGTACTAGACACTCTGCTGTACATGGAATGAGGACCTATATCTCATCTATATTCCGTAGATTCTGACTGAGCTGATTATCACTGTTTTTGAATCTCAGTCATCTCCAGAAAATGGCATTTTGATTTTAGAATTCAGATTCAGTGCATGTTCAAATCACTGACTTTGTTTTTTCCAGCTCACAACGCTGTGGTCACGGCAGCCATATTTGCTCCTAATCCATCTCTCCTACTTCCCCCCACTGAGGAAGCTACAGACACTCCACCTGGTGATCACCAGAAGAAAGATGGCAGCCTCAAGAGGGCAGATGCTGCGTGCGGTGACGTTTTTCTCTCTGCAGACTTCACTGGTGCTATCAAAGTATTCACAAATCATATAAAACGCCAGTCATCCTCGACATCTTTGGTGTCTTCGGGGTCACTGAGATAGCCACCTTTATGAAAAGTCTAAGGTGTTTGTAAAATGTGATATATATATAAAGGAAATTTGATAGATGTTTACAGATATACACAATCTCTTGGGTGTAAACAGTAAAAAACAGTAAAAATAGATATAGCTGCAGTGTGTGCCCAGTAAGAGCTTTTCCGTGTGCCTCTCTCAACTCCTGTACTCAAGTTTGGCTGTAACATTTAAAAGGCTAATATGAGTACTGCTTTATTTTGAAGATTCTGAGTCTCTTATGCCATGTTTCCATCCAAAATGAGTTAACCTAGCTTGAAATTGGTCCGATTACTATGATTTATTGCAGGGAGCCAGTCTAGTTTCTTGCCTTATGAAGGTTGTAGGTGGAGTGGATAACATTTTTTAACAACCTTACATGATTTTTTGATAAGCAGACAACATGCTGAGATGGGCTGTACCAAGATAGGTAGATCCAACTTGAATGGAAACACGGGCATTAAGTTACTTCTATGTTGTCTCTGTGTTAGACATTTTGCCATCTGCTGCAGATCTATATATTGACGCTGAAACTTTAAGTTGTATAAATAAGATATTGAAAATAGGAGCTGGATAGTTTGAGGGCTTTCGATGTTTTTTTAACTGCAATTTTATTAATACTTCGTCAAATCAGGACTAAGGAAAAATGCAGCCCTTGAGATTCTGTTGGTAAAAATTCTCACAGGATTTTGCAAAGGCAGATTTCTTTAATCAGTTGAAGGTGATTTAAGCAAAAGTGATGTTGGGGAATTAAGTTCATTTAAAGATATGTTCAATTTTTTTCCCTCCCAGTCAGTGACAAACTTGGCAATTTATATATCATGAAGATCAAGTAATTTCTCTCTAACAGTCAAGTGAGTACTTTGGCCTTTGTTCAGTTAGAAATTCAAATATTTTATGCTTCACAATTTTGTGTTCTTGCTTTGTTTTCAGCATCTTAGATCAAGACAGTATTTTTGATGATCAGCATAAATTATGGAGATTAAATAATGTCATTTATATACCAGGATAATATATATTATTAAGTGCATTTTACTTCTCTGTTTTTATTGATACAGATCATGTGCTTCACTGGAATTATTTATTTCTTCCTCCGATCAAAGGTAAAATATAATTGTAATCGGGAGAACTTTGTGTACTGCTTCTACTTTTGTGCTATGCAACAACTGTTCTTTTGTTTAAGAGATATTAACATTGAGATGCAAACTACTATACATTTCATTATAGAAGGCCATATGTATCTATGTATTTATTTGTATGAAATTAAAGCTGAAATTAATCAAAATTAGAGCAAATATGTTTGACATTTCTTATATTTTGTTCAATGTCATGTCTCTTTAATTTTGTACAATTCTTTGTTTACATTTTTAGCATACTTTATGAGTGCACAATAGCACAAGTAGATGCTCCTTACTAGTATCCAATTCTCTCTCTCTGTCGGTATGTGTGTGCGCGTGTTCATACAATTATTTTAATTACAAAGAGCTTGAAAATTGTTAAGATACACTCAAGAATAAAAAAATATAAACCCTAACACGGTTTGAAGTTGAAAGACAACCAAAGTAAGGGAATGTTTATCACTCACAATGTTAGCATTTTATTTTCTTGGAGATTAAACATAGGATACACAAAATCTGAATAAAAAAAATTCACAATGATAATAATTTTCCCTGATACAATAATAACTTCAAAAAACTTCTCTTACCAAAATAATTAAAATAGTTATAACAATTATACACAAAGATAAAATATAAACCAAAATCATTACTTATAACGCATTAAAACAGATGTATTTCACTAAGGACAAAGAATGTTACTAATGTAGGTATTTATTTAAGTTTTATCTGCACAAATGCAGTGATGCTTGATATAAAATTTGCGATAAGCTTTTCTTTTTACATATTATTTTTATGCCTTTGACATTTTTATAGAGGAACTATGGAACATATCTTAAATGGTATAGATGAATTAGTAGAACAAAGATGTAGACATTGATTTTGCATTTAAATATTGACATTTTTGTTGAAAACAATTTTAGTAGCTGTGCTATGTGCTAAAAAGATTTTTTTCTCTTATTTGGCTGTTGCTACTGAGACAGAATGTTTAGAACATCAACAGCCATAATTGCAAGATGGTGGTATGATGACTTCTCTTGTCTCTCCCCTGATGGTGTAATTTTCAGGATCATTGATAGCATTATACACCAAAGCTGTCAAAAATACAGACACATATATGAAATATAAAACATCCAAAACCCTCAGGGAATATAGATTTTGATTTAAATTTCAAATTGCTTATGAAAACATGAAAATTACAAATGATAACCTCTTGTTCAAAATTGAAACAAACCATGTGGTAAAGAAACAAATATGTCGATCGTCAATTTAAAATATTTTAACTATTGCTAATGAATGGAATGCTTAAAACTTTAACAGCCATAGTCACAAGATGGTGGAACAATGACTTCTCATGTCTCTCCCCTGATGGTGTAACTTTCACGATCACTGAGACATGGTGGCATTACACAGCAGGGCTGTCAAATATACAGACACATGAAAGAAAGTGAAAACCTTTCCCATCCCAAAGGGAAATATTGTTTTAGTTTTAGCTTGTCAAAAATTAAATTATAATTATAATATGAAAACCATGCATGTACTTCTCAGACCCAAAAAACGAACTAGAAAAATTCTGTAAAATTTGAAAGAAAAAAAGTACAAATTGATTGTTAATCCACTGTTGAATATTTTACCCCATAATTATCACCAAAAATCCCTTACCCTATAAAAAAAAACACCAAAAACCCCTTACCCTTTATAAAAAAAAACACCAAAAAGCCCTTTACCCTTTAAAAACCCACCAATAAACCCTTTACCCTATAAAAACCCCAGAGAAAAAATCAGAGATTTAGTTGGCAAGTTTACGGGCATATTTCATCCACGCCAGGGACTACCGATCTTACAACTTTTTACAGTGTGCCAGAGGATCGTATCCAACTTTGCAAATCTCATACTCCCACCCTAACCCCCCCCCCCCCCCAAGTCAAAAGAAAAAAAAAGAAAAGCAAAGAAAATATAAAAATTTAAAAAAAAAAAAGCATGGTGAATAGAACACGAAAACATGAAAACTGACTGTGACACAAAACTCAATTTAGTGAATCAAAACAAAAAAAAATATTTGAACCCTTCTCACCCCACCCTGGCCAAACAAAAAATAATGATTTTGATTAAAAACTAAATCTACTCCAAGAAAAAAAATGAATTTATAATACAAAACAAAAGGGAGACATGGAAGATGCTCAGACACAATGTGTCTGTGCATAAATTGCTTTGTGCGTTTCAGGCCTATTACTGTGTTGTTGTTTCGGCCTTCTTCTTCAGGACCTGAAATAAGATTTATAAAAAATGAAAAGTAAACAAATGAACTGATAAGAATAGAAGGCTCCATTAATAAACAAGAAATGAAAGAATTTATAAAAGACGGACAAATGCATTGTCAGTTTTACCTTTAATAATTGTTCAATCAGTATCAATTGGTTAAGTATATACTCATGTTTTATCTAGAATTAAGTCGAGCTTTTTACAATGAGAAAAATAACAAACATTACCTTGACACGCCTTGCCTCGAAAGCCTCCTGCTTGGCCTTCTTGGCGGCACGGATGGCATCCAGGCGTTTCTGTGCCTCCGCCTCCTTCTGCTTGATGGCCTCCGCAGTTGTCAGGATTCTAGTTGATTCAGCGGCCCAGGCGCGGCGTTTTACTGCCTGAAATTAAGAAAAAAGTTATCAAGACCTGATGTACTAATATTATTTTATTTCTAAAAACTGCAAGAAACTGAGAAGTTCATCATTTAGTAGATAAGGAAAGTTCACGAATACATACGAGGAATTAGCATAATCTGAGACCATATATTTGGTCTCCTTATTTCAATTCTAATCACTTTTATAAACTCTAGCATTTGAATTGACCACCTCGCGTGAAGCCAAACTTTAAAGTAAAATTCATACTATAATTGAAACGGCACTTACTGAGGAAGCAGTCGCATATCTTTTTTTCAGTTCTGCTGCCCTTTGGCGCATTGCCTCTTGGCGGCGATTGAGTGCATCTTCATTTTCCAGGTCCTCCCTTGATTTGGCAGCTGTTTTGGGGCGGCTGATCCTAGGGAAAAAAGATACAAATTTGACTTATGTAAAAAGTGGATAATTCTTAATAAGTGTGTGTGTGTGAGAAGAGGGAGAGAGAGAGAGAGAAGGAGAGAGAGAAAGAGAATACACAAGGCAACATTCCACTTACTTTGGCCTAGCAGTTTTGGGCCTAGCCCCCTGCAGGACCCACGCTTGTCCTGCTTGGCCGCTGTGGCCTTCTACAGGCTTGAGTTTGGCTTGCCTCATTTTGATTTTTAACCCGATATCCAGGGTTGGCAACTGAAAATAAAATAATATAACTCTTAAATCCGTTGATTATCAAAATATATGATTATTTAGAAACAGACCTCTTTATTCACTGTCGGCTGAAGGTTTCATTTCAAACTTTCAAGATTCCAAAAATATTTTTTTCATTAGATGATTCTTCTTTAGTTAGATCTATGGAGTATCATAAAATTCCTATCCATCAAAAGAAGAGGCAATGAGAACCAAAGGAATTTGAATAGTTTTGGTATTGGAAACAAATATTGAAAGTTGCGCAATTTCCAGAACAGGGTAGATATATTGCGATAAGTGAAGACTTTGAGGCAGAAAGAGGCGCGGAGTCCCGCAAACACACAGCGTCATTACTACGTCAATATGACGTCGTGACGTTAAAATGACGTCGCGTATCTGCCGCAAGGAGGTCTATGTGCATTGCATGTCTTCAAATCTATTGAAAAATGCAAAATCTGAAAAACGTGTAGATATATGTAAGATTATATTTTCAAAAGTCACCAGTTAACAGCATTACGCAGAGTGGTCAAATCTTGACAAAAATAAGCAAATAAAATGAGATACATTAATTACCAAAGCCTTGGGTACTGGCGGCATAGGTACTGGTTCCACGTTGGGATGAACCCCAACTCTTGCGGATCTTCTTATTCTGTTTCTAATAAAGGAGGCAGCATTTGAAAGCCTTCCTCTCGCCCGTCTCATTGCGCTGCTAATAGCATTCCCTAAACCTGGAATGCAAGACATTTTTGACTTTGATATGGACAGATTTTTGTGGAAACAATTAAAAACGTCCGTACAATAGAGTACTCCATTGTCTACTGACTGTTGACGTTTCTATAGAAAGCGCACGTCATGATGGGCTTTTCTACTATGACGTCACAGTGTATAACGAATATGATTGGCCCTATTCCGCTTTTTTTCTTTTGCATGGCAAACTGAGTTTTTCCCAATCAGATTAATGAAACATTTATAAATAAAAATAAAATTTAATACACGTGAAATATGTAAAGATATAACATACCATGCTGACATCTAGCGTTCATATCCATTTAATTTTATGAATGAAATTCTTTGAAATGAATTATATTCAGTTGAAATGAATGCCAAAATTTTGGTAAAGTTGACTTTTCTCAAAATTAGTGGGCATATTTTCTGTTTTTACTCTCCCTCATAGAGTCCCTCTCCTAATGTACATATAGAGATATTAGTAAGATCATTAAGCATTAGATGCTTTTGGCCTATTGGACTGGTTTATGTCTTATTTTAATGATTGAAATGTTTAACGAAAAACAATACAACCTGCTATCATTATTTTTAATTCATTTTTTTCGGTGGGTCTTATAGATTTCATTAAATATATTCACTGTGCAACTTTTAAATGTACACCCTTAACCATTAGTGGCGGATTAAGATGGGGGTCAGAAGGGTCCTGAAAAATGTATCACACCAATATTCCCCTCTTGAAATGACAATTTTGACTATCTAAATAGTTCTAAACCGTGCCAAAGGGCACTGTTTACTCTCCAAAACACCAAAATATTTCGGGGCCTTTGAGCAGGCCAAGAACCCACACCAAGGCACCGATAGTCGGCTACGCATCCGAGGCCTGTCGCACCCCCCCCCCCCTTCAAATAATCCTGGATCCGCCCCTGACCATCGATTTTAAGTTTAGGACATCATAGCTAAATAAGGACGTTTCTTACATGCAATTATTTACCATTTATATGGCACTTCTTTTGTTTTTATCTTAAATTCATTGCTTCATGCAGGAATTCAAAATGCTTTTTATATAAAATGTCAAACAATATAAATAACGAAGCGTTCGTATATATCATTACAGAGATGTTTGATGCTCATTATTTTGTAGCATCTTCGCGATAGTTTTTTCTTTCTTTCTTTTCTTTTTTACTTTTGAAAATATTTAAATTTGGGTCGTAGTCGTAGTCGTTAAAAAGTATACATGACATCACAACTTTTCAGCAATTCTAAAGTATAATAACAGTATTATAAATATACTTGTTTACATTTTTGTTTAATGTGAATATGAAAATAGACAAAAAAGCCAATTAAACTTACCAACCTTCACAAACACAGTATCTTGAGATAATGAGTTAAACTAGCTTGAAATGGGTCGGATTAGTATGATTTATTGCAGGGAGCCAGTCTAGTTTCTTGCCTTATGAAGGTTGTAGGTGGAGTGGATAACATTTTTTAACAACCTTACATGATTTTTTGATAAGCAGACAACATGCTGAGATAGGCTGTACCAAGATAGGTAGATCCAACTTGAATGGAAACACGGGCATTAAGTTACTTCTATGTTGTCTCTGTGTTAGACATTTTGCCATCTGCTGCAGATCTATATATTGACGCTGAAACTTTAAGTTGTATAAATAAGATATTGAAAATAGGAGTTGGCTAGTTTGAGGGCTTTCGATGTTTTTTAACTGCAATTTTATTAATACTTCGTCAAATCAGGACTAAGGAAAAATGCAGCCCTTGAGATTCTGTTGGTAAAAATTCTTACAGGATTTTGCAAAGGCAGATTTCTTAAATCAGTTGAAGGTGATTTAAGCAAAAGTGATGTTGGGGAATTTAGTTCATTTAAAGATATGTTCATTTTTTCCCTCCCAGTCAGTGACAAACTTGGCAATTTATATATCATGAAGATCAAGTAATTTCTCTCTAACAGTCAAGTAAGTACTTTGGCCTTGGTTCAATTAGAAATTCAAATTTTTTATGCTTCACAATTTTGTGTTCTTGCTGTGTTCTCAACATCGTAGATCAAGGCAGTATTTTTGATGATCAGCTTAAATTATGGAGATTAAATAATATCATTTATATACCAGGATGATATATATTATTAAGTGCATTTTACTTCTCTGTTTTTATTGATACAGATCATGTGCTTCACTGGAATTATTTATTTCTTCCTCCGATCAAAGGTAAAATATAATTGTAATCGGGAGAACTTTGTGTACTGCTTCTAATTTTGTGCTATGCAACAACTGTTCTTTTGTTTAAGAGATATTAACATTGAGATGCAAACTACTATACATTTCATTATATAAGGCCATATGTATCTATGTAATTATTTGTATGAAATTTAAGCTGAAGTAAATCAAAATTAGAGCAAAGATGTTTGACATTTCTTATATTTTGTTCAATGTCATGTCTCTTTGATTTGTACAATTCTTTGTTTACATTTTTAGCATACTTTACGAGTGCACAATAGCACAAGTAGATGCTCCTTACTAGTATCCAATTCTCTCTCTCTGTCGGTGTGTGTGTGCGCGCGTGTTCATACAATTATTTTAATTACAAAGAGCTTGAAAATTGTTAAGATACACTCAAGAATAAAAAAATATAAACCCTAACACGGTTTGAAGTTGAAAGACAACCAAAGTAAGGGAATGTTTATCACTCACAATGTTAGCATTTTATTTTCTTGGAGATTAAACATAGGATACACAAAATCTGAATAAAAAAAATTCACAATGATAATAATTTTCCCTGATACAATAATAACTTCAAAAAACTTCTCTTACCAAAATAATTAAAATAGTTATAACAATTATACACAAAGATAAAATATAAACCAAAATCATTACTTATAACGCATTAAAACAGATGTATTTCACTAAGGACAAAGAATGTTACTAATGTAGGTATTTATTTAAGTTTTATCTGCACAAATGCAGTGATGCTTGATATAAAATTTGCGATAAGCTTTTCTTTTTACATATTATTTTTATGCCTTTGACATTTTTATAGAGGAACTATGGAACATATCTTAAATGGTATAGATGAATTAGTAGAACAAAGATGTAGACATTGATTTTGCATTTAAATATTGAAATTTTTGTTGAAAACAATTTTAGTAGCTGTGCTATGTGCTAAAAAGATTTTTTCTCTTATTTGGCTGTTGCTACTGAGACACAGAATGTTTAGAACATCAACAGCCATAATTGCAAGATGGTGGTATGATGACTTCTCTTGTCTCTCCCCTGATGGTGTAATTTTCAGGATCATTGAAACATGGTAGCATTTTACACCAAAGCTGTCAAAAATGCAGACACATATATGAAATATAAAACATCCAAAACCCTCAGGGAATATAGATTTTGATTTAAAATTCAAAATGCTTATGAAAACATGAAAATTACAAATGATAACCTCTTGTTCAAAATTGAAACAAACCATGTGGTAAAGAAACAAATATGTCGATCGTCAATTTACGATATTTTAACTATTGCTAATGAGTGGAA
This sequence comes from Lingula anatina, assembly GCF_051362555.1. Taxonomy (NCBI): domain Eukaryota; kingdom Metazoa; phylum Brachiopoda; class Lingulata; order Lingulida; family Lingulidae; genus Lingula; species Lingula anatina. Next base: position 12,697,595 of record NC_141776.1, on the reverse strand, counting down.
TGCTTAAAACTTCAACAGCCATAGTCACAAGATGGTGGAACAATGACTTCTCATGTCTCTCCCCTGATGGTGTAACTTTCACGATCACTGAGACATGGTGGCATTACACAGCAGGGCTGTCAAATATACAGACACATGAAAGAAAGTGAAAACCTTTCCCATCCCAAAGGGAAATATTGTTTTAGTTTTAGCTTGTCAATAATTAAATTATAATTCAAAATATGAAAACCATGCATGTACTTTTCAGACCCAAAAAACGAATTAAAAAAATGCTGTAAAATTTGAAAGAAAAAAAGTACAAATTGATTATAAAGCCACTGTTGAATATTTTACCCCATAATAATCACCAAAAATCCCTTACCCTGTAAAAAAAAACACCAAAAACCCCTTACCCTTTATAAAAAAAACACCAAAAAGCCCTTTACCCTTTAAAAACCCACCAATAAACCCTTTACCCTATAAAAACCCCAGAAAAAAAAATCAGAGATTTAGTTGGCAAGTTTACGGGCATATTTCATCCACGCCAGGGACTACCGATCTTACAACTTTTTACAGTGTGCCAGAGGATCGTATCCAACTTTGCAAATCTCATACTCCCACCCTAACCCACCCCCCCCCCCCAAGTCAAAAGAAAAAAAAAGAAAAGCAAAGAAAATATAAAATTAAAAAAAAAAAAAAAGCATGGTGAATTGAACACGAAAACATGAAAACTGACTGTGACACAAAACTCAATTTAGTGAATCAAAACAAAAAAAAATATTTGAACCCTTCTCACCCCACCCTGGCCAAACAAAAAATAATGATTTTGATTAAAAACTAAATCTACTCCAAGAAAAAAAATGAATTTATAATACAAAACAAAAGGGAGACATGGAAGATGCTCAGACACAATGTGTCTGTGCATAAATTGCTTTGTGCGTTTCAGGCCTATTACTGTGTTGTTGTTTCGGCCTTCTTCTTCAGGACCTGAAATAAGATTTATAAAAAATGAAAAGTAAACAAATGAACTGATAAGAATAGAAGGCTCCATTAATAAACAAGAAATGAAAGAATTTAAAAAAGACGGACAAATGCATTGTCAGTTTTACCTTTAATAATTGTTCAATCAGTATCAATTGGTTAAGTATATACTCATGTTTTATCTAGAATTAAAGTCGAGCGTTTTTACAATGAGAAAAATAACAAACATTACCTTGACACGCCTTGCCTCGAAAGCCTCCTGCTTGGCCTTCTTGGCGGCACGGATGGCATCCAGGCGTTTCTGTGCCTCCGCCTCCTTCTGCTTGATGGCCTCCGCAGTTGTCAGGATTCTAGTTGATTCAGCGGCCCAGGCGCGGCGTTTTACTGCCTGAAATTAAGAAAAAAGTTATCAAGACCTGATGTACTAATATTATTTTCTTTTCTAAAAACTGCAAGAAACTGAGAAGTTCATCATTTAGTAGATAAGGAAAGCTCACGAATACATACGAGGAATTAGCATAATCTGAGACCATATATTTGGTCTTCTTATTTCAATTCTAATCAATTTTATAAACTCTAGCATTTGAATTGACCACCTCGCGTGAAGCCAAACTTTAAAGTAAAATCCATACTATAATTGAAACGGCACTTACTGAGGAAGCAGTCGCATATCTTTTTTTCAGTTCTGCTGCCCTTTGGCGCATTGCCTCTTGGCGGCGATTGAGTGCATCTTCATTTTCCAGGTCCTCCCTTGATTTGGCAGCTGTTTTGGGGCGGCTGATCCTAGGGAAAAAAAGATACAAATTTGACTTATGTAAAAGGTGGATAATTCTTAATAAGTGTGTGTGTGTGTGAGAGAGAGAGAGAGAGAGAGAGAGAGAGAGAGAAGGAGAGAGAGAAAGAGAATACACAAGGCAACATTCCACTTACTTTGGCCTAGCAGTTTTGGGCCTAGCCCCCTGCAGGACCCACGCTTGTCCTGCTTGGCCGCTGTGGCCTTCTACAGGCTTGAGTTTGGCTTGCCTCATTTTGATTTTTAACCCGATATCCAGGGTTGGCAACTGAAAATAAAATAATATAACTCTTAAATCCGTTGATTATCAAAATATATGATTATTTAGAAACAGACCTCTTTATTCACTGTCGGCTGAAGGTTTCATTTCAAACTTTCAAGATTCCAAAAATATTTTTTTCATTAGATGATTCTTCTTTAGTTATGGAGTATCATAAAATTCCTATCCATCAAAAGAAGAGGCAATGAGAACCAAAGGAATTTGAATAGTTTTGGTATTGGAAACAAATATTGAAAGTTGCGCAATTTCCAGAACAGAGTAGATATATTGCAATAAGTGTAGACTTTGAGGCAGAAAGAGGCGCGGAGTCCCGCAAACACACAGCGTCATTACTACGTCAATATGACGTCGTGACGTTAACATGACGTCGCGTATCTGCCGCAAGGAGGTCTATGTGCATTGCATGTCTTCAAATCTATTGAAAAATGCAAAATCTGAAAAACGTGTAGATATATGTAAGATTATATTTTCAAAAGTCACCAGTTAACAGCAGCACGCAGAGTGGTCAAATCTTGACAAAAATAAGCAAATAAAATGAGATACATTAATTACCAAAGCCTTGGGTACTGGAGGCAATGGTACAGGTTCCAGGTTGGGATGAACCCCAACTCTTGCGGATCTTCTTATTCTGTTTCTAATGAAGGAGGCAGCGTTGGAGAATCTCCCTCTCGCCCGTCTCATTGCTCCGCTAATAGCAGTCCCTAAACCTGGAATACAAGACATATTTAGCTTTTATATGGACAGATTTTTGTGGAAACAATTTGAACACGTCCGTACAATAGAGTACTTCGTTGTCTACTGACTGTTGACGTTTCTATAGAAAGCGCACGTCATGATGGGATTTTCTACTATGACGTCACAGTGTATAACGAATATGATTGGCCCTTTTCCGTTTTTTTTTCTTTTGCATGGCGAACTGAGTTTTTCCCAATCGAATAATAAAACATTTATAAATAAAAATAAAATTTAATACACGTGACATATGTAAAGATATAACGTTCCATGCTGACGTCTAGCGTTCATATCCATTTAATTTTATGAATGAAATTCTCTGAAATGAATTATATTCAGTTGAAGTGAGTGCCAAAATTTTGGTAAAGTTGACTTTTCTCAAAATTAGTGGGCAAATTTTTTGTTTTCACTCTCCCTCATAGAGTCCCTCTCCTAATGTACATATAGAGATATTAGTTAGATCATTAAGCATTAGATGCTTTTGGCCTATTGGACTGGTTTATGTCTTATTTTAATGATTGAAATGTTTAACGAAAAACAATACAACCTGCTATCATTATTTTTAATTCATTTTTTTTTCGGTGGGTCTTATAGATTTCATTTAATATATTCACTGTACAACTTTTAAATGTACACCCTTAACCATTAGTGGCGGATTTAGGGGGGAGTCAGAAGGGTCCTGACCCCCCCCCCCCCTTTGGTTTCTGAAAAATGTATCACACCAATATTCCCCTCTTGAAATGACAATTTTGACTATCTAAATAGTTCTAAACCGTACCAAAGGGCACTGTTTACTCTCCAAAACACCAAATTTTTTGGGGGCCTTTGAGCAGGCCCCGAACCCCACACCAAGGGAGCTATAGTCGGCTACGCATCCGAGGCCTGTCGCACCCCCCCCCCCCCCCCCTTCAAATAATCCTGGATCCGCCCCTGGCCATCGGTTTTAAGTTTAGGACATCATAGCTAAATAAGGACGTTTCTTACATGCAATTATTCACCATATATATGGCACTTCTTTTGTTTTTATCTTAAATTCATTGCTTCATGCAGGAATTCAAAATGCTTTTTATATAAAATGTCAAGCAATATACATAACGAAGCATTCGTATACTGTAATAGTTGTCTCTCTGTCCTCTTAAATAAATCAACAATTATCATTACAGAGATGCTTGATGCTCATTATTTTGTAGCATCTTCGCGATAGTTTTTTCTTTCTTTCTTTTTTTTTACTTTTGAAAATAATCGTTAAAAAGTATACATGACATCACAACGTATTGGTCGCTAAAAAAATTTTTTTCAGCAATTCTAAATTATAATAACAGTATTATAAATATACTTGTTTACATTTTTGTTTAATGTGAACATGAAAATTGACAAAAGAGCCAATTAAACTTACCAACCTTCGCAAACACAGTGGCTTGAGTCTGAGATAACAACTACCACATGGGGTGAGACAGGGCTCTGGGAGACATCCCGCGCAGACGTGTCAGCTTGTGACACGGGTGACAACAGTTGACCCGAAGAAGGCCTTGTAATAAGGTCGAAACGCCGTGATCTCCATTTCAAAACATAGGACCCAGTAAATATGAGATTCAATTTCATTTCCCATCATTAAGTACAAATCACTTTAGTAAATGAGGGCATTATTACAGGGGCGGATCCAGAGATATTTTCTGACAGTCTTCCAAATTATCTATGTTGATCCATCCTCCATTTTTGACCGTCTTCCGACAGAAAACATTAAATACCCGTCAATGTAAACTTGAAAATCTGACAGTCTTCCGGAAGACCCTGAAGACGGCCTAAATCCGCCCCTGATTACTAGTACGGGGGTTTAGAAAAATAATTGACAGCTTATGCCTGGCCTCGAAAGCCTCCTGCTTGGCCTTCTTGGCGGCACTGATGGCATCCAGGCGTTTTTATGCCTCCGCCTCCTTCTGCTTGATGGCCTCCGCAGTTGTCAGGATTCGAGTTGATTCAGCAGCCCGGAAATTAACGGATTTTCTAGAGGTTTCAACACTCTAGAAAACACTGTTCAAAATCAACGTCATTCTCGTAATGGAGATGGAGTTTCTCGATTTCAATACTGACGGTTAAAAAGTTACAAATGTTGAAGTAAAAATCGGGGCTTCGTTTTCTTCTTAATAGTTTTGGACAGTGAATATTTAGTTGTTGAAGGGGAAATTGCCTGAATTTCTTAGGGTTTGAAAATGTTTTATTTTACTTTTTCTATATATAAGTCTAGCGAACATTATATGCCTTCAAGCTTAAGTCTGCTCGCTAAGCCCAAGTCAGTCAATTAGTTTGCTCGATCCGATACGGAGAAAGCATCTCAAAACATTTTAGAATGTTTTATTTCAGAATCAGAAACTGTCAGACACAGCAAAAATAATAATAATTAGGATTATGCTCTATTATAAAATTGTCATTGCAGTAGTTTCGAGGTCATAAAACATATGTGTCATCAAGCAAATTAAATATCAACTGACATCAGCTGTCACGGATGAAAGCCTACGCTCTGTTAAATATTAATCATACAACATGTTAATGGATGTTAATGATTAACACTCGTTTCATGGGTTTCACGGCATAATGCAAGACATCAAAAGAATGAGTTGGAATACAACAGACTCCGTTATAAATGTCCATCCGTGCTCTGACTATAACACGTTTTAAAAAACTGCAGCACACGCGTGCACGTGCTCACACCCATACACACATTGCCCAAAGAAAAATCACGGAGAAGGATTGAAAAAAAGTGCAAAGATATTCACAGTTTGTATATTGACATATTATGACGTAGTCTTACGATATGTTTCAAATAAATAATAATGATGATAATTTTTAGTTTAAATTCCTGTTATTTAGCAGAAAGGTAAACAAAAACAACGGCTTCGACACCCTCTCCTCTACTGACTCACACACACCACACACACTCGCTCGTTCTTGCACAGACAAACACCTTCTATACAAACACAAGACAAACCCACATAAATTGACACGTTATTTTATTACAAAACAGACAAATATTTCACAAATCTTATCGGTAAGAATATGTCAACGAGTTCATCGGAACAAACTAGGGGCCTACATGTATATATACTATCTTCTGTACTGTAAAGCAGATAAATGATTAACAAGAAAATAAAGATAAAATATTTACATTGTGAGAGAGGCTGATAGATAAGACCTATGGGATAAGAGAGTTGCAGGCCTAGATCCATGCAGCCCCAAGTGCACCCCCGTGGACCTGTTTCACGGTGAAATTTTAGCCCGAAAGTCGGTCAAAATATTAAGACCAAACGTTTCTATATACTTTGCCCCCCCTCAAATGAAATAAGAATTGGTAGCATTTCACATCAAGAAAGCATGGCTAATCCCTCAGACTAGTACCTCTTTTATCTACGTGGACAACTATGGAGGTATCTTGAACTGCATTAGACCAATTTTCGGGCAGACGATATTTTGTAATTCTGACACCAGGTATTTAAGGAAGGTGTCAATCATTCATCACGAGTTTCATTATGAAAATAAGAGCTCATTTCCAATGAATCCCATGGTCTACAAAGATCAATCCAACTCCGCGGGGACTCTGGCTGAATGCGGTCAGATAAACAGATTATTACACTTCCTCGTGTTTAAAACGTAAGCGCATAATCGCCGGCTTTTCTGCATTCTACTCAATGCCAGTTGAAGGTGTGTTAATCCATTAAACTGATTGCATTCAGCGAGTCCCCGCAAAGTTGGATCGGGATCGATCTACTCGGACCGAAAGTTTCAGTGGGATGAGTCCTACGGTAAATAGTTCAACTTTAATTGTTTGCACCTGCTTAATAGCACGTGGGGTTGTTACCCATAATTTTTATGGGTAACAAGTTTTTATTATTTTTTTTTAATTTTTTTATGTAAACAGCGCTGAGACGCATGTGTAGCGCGGTTTTAAAGAAGTGTTTTATTATTATTATTATTATAATTTCAGAAAAGAAAAAAAAATCAATATTACACTTGCAATTGCAAATAGTTTATCAAAGTCCCATGCCCTGATTTTCTCAGAGCTTATTTATGACCCGTCGACCGTCTGCCAAACATTCAGCAAGTATAACTTGATTGTGGTTCATATCATGTTAAATGAAGATCGCATCTTTCGTTGTATACACACAGATAACATCACCGCTACAGCTACGTGTACGTGCAAAATTTAAGGTATGCAGATTACTTATTTAGATAAGGATTAATCCATAAAAAAAGTGAACATTTGAATAACGTCATAGACGTAAACATTGTGCGTGATATTTGCTCAACTGTTTTATATCACTTTAATCACTGTTCATTTTTTCCAAACTGGAGGGTACCGTTGTAGAAAGCAGCGAAAATAACGGGGCGAGTGAAATTTTGGGAAATTAATTAATTAAATATTTTCGAAGAAAAATTATCAGCCTGAAACGACATAATAAAACTCAAGGCATATTACAACAATGGCGAGAACAGAAATAATGCATTTTAATACGGTTATAGATACCTTTGGTTTCATTGACTCGCGACTAATCATTAAGTTCGAGGGGTTCGAATTAATAAGCAGTAAAATATTTAAGTTATTGATAGTCTCCATAAACAACTTGCGCTCATATATTGAGGTTTTTATTGCACTGTGCCAACATCTTAACCTCAAGATTTTTTTCTGATCCTGGCATCATTAACACTTTGCCAACCTAAGCGTTAACCCATTAATGACGAGATAATGAAAATTGCGTCAGGTTTTTTCCTATACATGTACATGTACCATTTTATTTCACGAGTTACACTGTAAAAACTAACAAAGCCTACAAGCAACCATTTTCATATTCAACATAACTTTAACAATGCTGGTATCTACAGTTCACGGCTTTTTCTTTGATGGATTACAACAACGTATACGACTAGGTTGATAAACAGCTTTCAAACAGTTTGGCACACAAACATCATTAGACTATATTCGAGCAGTAACATCATACTGTTACATACTACTCATTCTAATATCTTGTAATAATTTGATACACGTATGACCAGCTTAAAATTCAAAGGGATAACAACTGTTCTTTTTAGCCAAAAAAGGTTTTTTCCTGGGGCGAACGGCAATTTTCCGTTTATGTACTGCTGCTTACCAATGGTTAATGAATCCATTCAAAGTTAGTCGCTTTTTTTCTAAAAAGTTATTTTTATTATTATAAATATTATTATTATTTTTTAATATAATTATTTCTTAAGAGATATTTACAGAGGGTAGCCATCTACGGAGGTCACGAGATCCGATGCAAAGCACAGATTCCAAAATAATTGCGATAACTGCCGTTTTGGTAGTAAAATAGAATTTCTTATATTTCTGTGAGCTGTTCACAGTGTATTTATTGTAAAATGTGGATCCCATACGAAGAGTTGTTATCCCTTTTACCAAATACTGGTACCAGTTAATCCCCATCAATTCGACAAATTAAGACTTCGTGGTCAAGAAATATTTGTAAACATGACATGATTATCATTCCTGTACAAAAATAAGTCTATATATGATATAATAGTTTTGTTCTCAAACGCTTTCCAACCAATTATCATTTGTTTATAGTGTCATTCCGTTCGCACTACTTATCACATTTCTTGGTATCCCTTTCTCCGCGGCTTGATAAGACAGGCGAGCACTGACACTATAACGATGAGCCCCGCGGTGCCTCCCAGGGCAATTCCAAGAATCTGATCGTTGGTAAGCCCCCCTGTAGAGTTCGGCGTACACTGAGCCTCTGCAAAGAAAGTGGGATTCATGTCATTCAGTTTTGCAGGGTGGAGCTTATCTTGGGCACCTCCAGTGCTGCCACCTTCAGTACGTGTTTGTATGATAAGTTCAAGTTATATAATTTCTCAGGGAATGCCTGACACGGTGCTGCCACCTCTAGTGCAAATAGATGAATAAACTGGTCCCTCTCTCGGTGAAAGTTGTAAGTCTGTTCCGCGAGTTGCCTGGAGTTTTGTGTGACTAGGGGAAAACTTCATCCATTTTCACTGCATGTATATATTCAAAGTTGTAGGGCCTACAATCTTGAATACTGAATGCAGGTTTTGTTGGAAAGCAGAACCACCTGTTGATAATATGTTGTCACGTGTTATATACATTCTACCATGCAGTCTAAGCAAGCCATGCAGTTAGTGCCCGATTTGTCAGTATGACTTGAGAACATTGCACATGCACATTCACGAAAGATTCAAAATGTTATTTCATCATACTATTAGTATTTTTGTCTTTTAATAATTACTTTGGTAGATTGTTCTTTTGGGTTTGTGATACAATACTTTACAATGCACATAATCAAATGCTTTCTTGAAATCCATTAACTTGTAAAAGTGATGCGTGCTTCGAAGAACCCCGGATATAGGTGAGCTGGGAATTTATAAAAAATACATCCACACGAAAAAAAAAAACAATAAAAATTCTTATTCAAGCGTCGAAAACAAGATTCTTAAATTAAGATTATTAAATTATCAACACCAGTACATTTTCAGTCACATGTAATAGTTTAAAGGCTTGAATAATCTTTTCTTTTGCGACGGGCGCAGCAGGCGACAGCCGTAACAATAATGATAACAGCCAGCACGGATGCGATGACTATGATTGCTATTTCATAATCCTTCAGACCACTTGGACCAGTAGAAGAAGAGTCGCACTTTACCTCTGCAAAAACAGAAATGGGGAATATTGGTTAGTAAATTGTTAGTAGTAAAAAGATGGAGGGGGTAGGGGTGGCAGGGGTTAATTGGTGCACAGATGAATTAGTTGCTAGTGGATTAGATCAAAGGTAAATTCGAGAGTATTTCTCTTAGGGATTCATACACAGAGGTAGCCAGAGTATATCTGGGGGATTGGTGAGTAGGGGAGAGCGGGGTGGGTTGGAACGCGGGTAAGTTGGAACATTGGCTTTATTTCTTAAATCACAAGACCGATCATGTGCTCCTTCAGCATAAAAATGTCACGGGGCATGGTCATTCATCCGGTAAACTTGTGGAAGTTTCGAAAATGCAGTAAAAGTTTTATGCGAAAAAAACTTATTTTCGCTACTCGAAGTAAGTTTTCATATTTTTGACATTCATCGTGCTGTAAACTAAAGTATAAGGATTCCCGCACGAAAATGCAGTAGTATCGAAGTAGCAAAGAAGCATTTACGCAGTAGTGGTATGGAGCATATTTGCAGTAGAAATGCAGTATAGACTACTGCAATTCTACTTCAAAAATTACATAGGGTTGTACAGAGGAGGAGCATTAATGCAGTAGATTAGCAGCATGATAGAAGCATGTTTCAAATATGCTAATTAGCTCCCACATCGAAGCAGATTTGAAGCATGTTTGCAGTATGATTGCAGTAGTCTACTGCGCTGGAGTATCTACTGCGTTTTCGTGCGGGTTATATCACTGAAATTGTGCATAGCGTTAAGGATCACCTTGATGTTCAAAAAGATGTTGTTTTTTTTAAACACTTCCCACGTGTTAAAGAAATACAGTGTCATAAGTAGGCCATGACGTCATGGGGGCTGGTCGGGACATTTGACATGGGGCCAGTTGGAACACTGTCAGGGGTGTTCCAACCCACCCCGCACGGTGTTTTTTCATTTTTTAAACCTCTCTAAATATTTTAATTTCAACTTTGAAGAGAGTAGTAACGTAGTAACCGAGTACAACTCCAACTGGAGACGGAATCTAGCTGATAGAACATCTCCATGATGTCGGAATGTACATGCGTGTAGAAGATACAAGGGGGGATGGTCACTGCTTGTTAAATGCAGTTGCTAGCTGTTTGGTCGAATAGGGGTCTGCATGCCCACTGTTGCTTTTTGCGATAAATTTCTTTTAGATGTGGAAGGAAATGTCGATTATTACTCTGCTTTTCGCGGCAAAATGAAAATATTCTAGCTGAGAGCTTATGTTATGGATAAACTATACAACACCAATTCTGCCGATATTGTTTTAAATGCTTTGTGTAATGGATTGGGGGTTGCTGTTAATGTTTAGTGAACGAGGGTACAAAATCCGCCAGAAAAGACAAACATTCACCTCGTAACTTAGGCAAAGATTCAGTTGAAATCTCAGTTGCCCTCACCGGAAGAGGTGCTACAGCACACTAAAGCGCACTAAAGAAAACCCCAAAACAGCTCAAGTCCAGTAATAATTAGACCGGTTCCAAAGGCTCACCGTCGCAGTCCAAAGATTAAAAGAAGAAAACGATGCAGGCCAAGCCCAACAAAATTAAAAAGGGCAAGCGCAACAAAAATAAAAAACAGTTAAAGATTTCTAGTCGATAGAGAAAATCAAGAAAAAGGATATCAAAGATGACCAGCGATTCTGAGTCAGAAGAAGAGTGGCCATGTCTGGTTTGTGGGGAGCCGTTCATTAACAGCCGACCAAAAGAGAAATGGGTTAAATGCATTGTTTGTCTAAAGTGGTCACATGAAGACTGTACAAAGGTTGACCAAGTGTTCATGTATATGTCAGAACTGCGATTTTGATTCTGAGTTGTTGAGTTGAAAGAGATACAGTTTTCATTTGTAGGTCTAACATACTGTTGTTAATAGGTTGAGATATATGAGTTCAATTTCTTTTCTCTTAAACTACACCACTTTTGTTATCATTATGAAATGAAGTGTAACTGGATATGGTTTATACATCGAAAAGACTATTTGAAAGCAAATTGTAAACGTAAAAAATGCTTACAAACTATGGAGATACGAATACAAAGTAACACTTACTTGTTGGGAAATAAATATAGATAATCCTACTCTTAAAATGAATTATACTTTGAATTTATATGCAAGCGTTCCAACTCGCCCTCTTGTTCCAACTCACCCCACTGCCTGTTCCAACTGACCCCGCGGGTGGGGTGAGATGGAACGTTTTAGGAGGCAACTTTGAGCATTTATTACTCTAAAATAAAAAGACCTACTTGATGTTTTATTTCATAGATGAGTGCGGCATATAATTTTCCCCTATCAGATTTTTTATTTTTGTCCCCAAAGCTTTGACTGCTGAGATATCGCAAAAAAGGTGAAAACTGTTCCAACCAACCCCGCTCTCCCCTACTAGTATATCACTAAGGGTTAAACGGAAGCGGCCCTTTGCGGACATTCAGCTCCATGTAGTGTTTTTCTCTTCCAATCTAATGTGGAATCGGTAAGTCTTTAGTCCGATCAGCAGCGACCCAAAACCAACAGCATCTCACCAAACCACATATAAAATCTTGTTTCTACTTTATTCATATACTCCACATTGCCCTGCACTGACTGATCCAGGATTAGCAATATGCTAATGGGGGCGCGGGATGGAGGAGGGGGGTTGGAGGGGGGGGGGGGGGGGCACAGGCATAGAAAATATATAGAATATAGGCGTACACAAGGACGGTTTTTTCTTTAATATTCACAGCACAGAATTGAAAAGGTGGTTTGGCATTGCCTCATTTTGTTCGTTGTTCCGGAGGGACACCGTGCTACCACGGTTTATAACAAAAAATGAAAATAAACAAATATAAAAACATGACATAAGCATGACCTATAAGAACACTCCATTCAGCACATGTAATCTATAATTATACAATAACAACAATACCCAGTATTAAACGCCTACACAGTTGTTCCCAATACAGAAAGCAAATATGGCCAATCTAAACACTACTTCACTTTTATATACAGATAAATCATCTACAATATTACAGGTTCTCTTTTACTACAAGTTGACATTCTCCTTCCCGCAGTGAAACGATTCCAGGGATTAGACACTGACAGTTTTCAATATATAAAACGTACAATTTCAGAATGTCTCATATCCAAATTGTCTCCCATTTCTATGACGATTAACAATACAAGAACCAAAAATGACCACAAGGAACACGGCTATCACTGTGGCAATCACTATGGCGACATAGTACTTGGTTTCTAAGGCAAATAGTGTGAACATTGGGATGGTGTTGTCTTGACATACACCTGGAAAGATGATTATAGGGAACACTGATGTAACTATGGCAATCACCATAGTAATATAAAAATGCCTCGTTGCTAATGAAAATCACATAAGGCTTGGAAATAGCGTTGCTAGGACAAACACCTGGAAACATGACCAAAGGAAAACACTACTATCAATTTGGCAATTACAATGGCAACAGAGTGGCTGGTTGTTCGTGCCTATTTATTTAAGTTTGGAAATGGTGTCGTATGGACTTAATCCTGGAAAGTAAATACCAAATACGGCCATATTGAAAATGTTATCCTGTAAAACTAGGAAACAGTGGCCCCGTACAAGCTGAAAGCTGACTACGTCAGAAAACGGTTTTAATTATAAAAATTTTTGCTCCACCTCGATTTTGAAATGAATTTTTGGTCGAGATATTTGCATACGATTGTGAAATATAAATATCTGAATTTTGCTGTGTGATATCTCTAGCATTTCATGAAATCAAGCAATACAGCTGGATTCAAAATGCTATGAACACAATACACTTAATAAATAAATGTGCCAACGCAGATTCTTCATCAGTATTTGGTAAGAACAACTGTCTACACTAGCCGAGTTCAGTAATAATAATGATGATGATGTATATGGTTGGATTGTACAATATATATAAAATATAAATAGTAAAATTTAATAAATGCGGATATATTTAATAAAATTATTAATTTGGTGAGTAGTGAAAATTTTGACAATAGGGAGCTTTATCGTAACTATAATGCGTCCAATAATTTGTAAAAGTGCTACTGTACATACGTAGCGGCGCGCAGGGCGTGAGGCAGTACCAACTGATATAGTATTTGAGGAATGATTAAGAAATTCAAATGTTGCACTTTCTGGCTTTGTTACAACAATTGCCGCACAGATGTTTTCATCTACGGTGGTGAAACAAGATCATGTGACAAGATCGAAACACCAACACGTCATTTTTTTCCACTAAAAGCTATCGAACCATCCTCTCATAATTTACCAAATGCATATATATATATAATTACCTCCTCCCTTAAAATCTGTGTCATTTGTGTCTCGGAATGCTTGGAATTTTAGTTGCATAAATGTGATATAGGTGCTGTGTGTGTCTCCAAGAGTAAGATTTTCACTACACGTGTAATATTGGTCTGCGCTAACGGTGACAGCGGTTTCTTCCTTGTCTGATGGTTTGAACTCTGCGGAGCGTCTCTGGTCTGAAAAAAAAAAATATATAAACTTACGTTATTGATTATATTGTATATGGATTAATGAAGAAACGATTATTAAAAATAATAATCAATGAATGTATTCTATTAGAGTATTAAATTTATTTATTGATAAATGATAGCATACATACATACCGAGGTACACACACACACACACACACACACACACACACACACACACACACCGGTACATACAACATATTGCATTGCACTGCATTACATTACATTACCAAAAATATATACAAACAAAATTTTTCAATTATCATTATTTAAGAGAGAAAAAAAGGTATGGAACTCTCAAAAAGCTGTAATCACACATATTTCATTCTTTTAAGGCGAAGAGACAAAAAACTGGAAATGTTTGATTTCTCACCTATGTCTTCAACTGCAGGATCTTTAAAAAAATAAGGATCTATCACATAGCTTAGTTCGATATTGTCCAGTTTGTAGGAGGTTGCAGCCTGAGCAGTGACACCGTCATACGAAACCTGAAAAGAAACATTACTTTAGATACGTGCGTATGCGTGTGTGTGTGTGTGTGTGTGTGTGTGTGTGTGTGTGCGCGCGCGCATGCATGTCCCTCGTGCGTGTGTAAGAGAGAGAAAGTGCTGGGAGGCAGTGATAGAGAGGGGTATCTCTGAAGGTAAATGTGGGCATTGCATCATGCATATAGTGCATTATTCTTACTTCTTTTTCGTGTCTTTTTAATTTTTTTTACTTACTAATTTATAAAAAGGAACCTTTCACAAGTTTATTTTCGTCATACATGAAGTGAAATTCCCGCGATTCTTCTTGCACCACTGCACCAACGAGCTAAATCAAAATATTTCGTTGGTGACATATAATAAAACATTAACATTATCATAATTACCTGGTTTGTAAAGGTAAGGTTTAATGTCCAGGACCCATTAATACCCTCATTAAATTCAAGCAACAGATACTGCGTAGTGTCCCCTTCGTTGCAGGAGCCATTGACGGTTATATTTGCTGCAGTGATTTTTTGGAGATTAAGCTGAAAAAAATCATAGTCATATTGTTCGGTTTTTAAGAATTATGATTATCCCGTATTCAAGAAGGAACAAAAAACAAGAAAGAGATGGGATCAAAACTCTTTGTTAAGTTTTCTCATACTGTAGCTTTTCAAATTAAACCAGTACTTTCTCTTGTGACTAAGGGGGATTTGTCCGAGCTTGTGACTAAAAAATTACAAAATAACAAAAGACGGTCTGGAGCAGGCTGGAGAAGAAAGCAAAGATGAAGTAAATCGAAAGTAAGACGGGGATGCGTCGCAGGTTAAAATTCCTCCCACCCAACGAAAACATGCATTTTGTATCTGAGTATTAAAACAATTGTGCCCCCTCCCCCCTCCAAGAGCATCACCTCTACCTTTAATAAGAGAGAGGTTGATTGAATTACGATAACATACTACTGGTACCTCAACTACGCCCTAGTTTTTCAAAAAGAAAAAAAAACCTGCTTCGAAATATATCGAATTTTTCATTTCAAAATTGCATCTTATCTGTGATACATAGCGTCCTGACACTGCTGTCCGCATATTCTCACTTAACCCAAACCCCCAACACCCCACCCCCACCACCACCACCACCATCCAGCCAAGTTCGTGCACATCGAATAGATACTCCAGTTGTACACACAAATGAGTTGTGTAATTTACCGCATTTCCCTCATCTGGTACTGTTGTCACATTATACATAATGCCCAGCTCAAACTGCATCTCGGCCACGATGCAAACCGTGCCGTTTTCCCCAATAACCTCGTACTTAGTGTCGGGTTGCTGCGTTGTTGGTGCCTGCGTTGACGCCATCGCTGTCGTCGTCACCGCTGCTGATGTCGTTCCATTCACTGTTGTATTTGAGGTTGTTATTGCCGCTGTTGTCGTTGTCTGTGCGGCCGTTGTTGTTTGTGCTGACGTTGTTGTTGTCTGTGCGGTCGTTGTTGTTTGTGCGGCCGTTGTTGTTTGTGCTGACGTCGTTGTCTGTGCGGTCGTTGTTGTTTGTGCTGACGTTGTTGTTGTTTGTTGTGTTGTGGCGGTTGTTGTCGGCACCGTTGTGATGATGACGGTCGTTGTTGGTGCTTGCGTTGTGGTGGTGTTGTTTTGGCACATGACAGCACCTAAATGCAGAAAATAAGATTGTATCATGGAACGGAAAATATCAGGTACTACTGACAAAATGCGCATCTATTCAGGTCAAGAGGACAGCGTATGAAATGTTACAAAATGGAAACAGTAGGGGATTAGAATCACCCCCTGGGTCAGTCTAATTAATTGAAAAGTCTTAGAAAATTTTAGGTGTGATGGTCTTCCGATTTTCATTAACCTAACTAGGACAACTACGCGTTTATTCCTGTTTATTGTGTTATTGAACGTAAAATAACAAAAACAAACAAATTATCCTCTACCAGGGTCACAGATTGATTTTTCACCAGATATTCACAGCTTTGCCTTTGGTTAATTAGCTTTTTTCTAGCGTAAAAGAATTTTTGCATTCTCTTGGTCTCTGGTAAAGAGTACAAACAAAATAATCTACAGTTATAATATAACAAAGATGTATAAAACAAAGAGTCGACATGTGTTAAAATTACTTTTCATGACGAGTGATGCCAATTTTTTTCAGATGAAGCCAAAAAAGAATGGTGAGTCGCTCATAAAAAAGTAATTTGGAACGTTTTGTACACGTGTTAACTTTGTGTGTCTTTATTTCTAAACCTTTTAAGGAAAAAAAGATTTTTTGTGCGGGGGGGGGGGGGGGGGGGCATTCCCTACCACTTGGTTTTAACTATGTGAGTGTATACCAGGACATTCAGATCTTCAGTTCGTTCCACTAGGGGCCCTAATAGCTGTTCTAGCTACACGTAGCTGTCTGTTACAAAATCTGTCGGAGTCAATATACAACAGCAGCGAGCTCGAACATCTAAAACGACTTCTGATAGATGTTACATTTTCGTAGGTAATCACTCAAGTTGATCAAATTTATGCTGTGCTTAGAGACAATCTTCAGTGTATGAAATAATCTCATTGTGGCGTTGGTCGAGTTTTCCCACGTGATATCATTCCGTATGAAGTCACGTGTGATGCTGACACGTGGGTCAGATAATGGCAAACACAGGGCCGAGAAGGGGGGTCTCCACTTTCTCCCCTTTGATAATCTTTTTATGGGCTTACGATCTAGATGGTTCGAATGTTTATCAGGCACGAACAGGTTTGATATCTTCAGTGTGACTCACTAATATCGATCCTTTCCTAGATCGCTGCCTTTTACACAGTGATAAAACACCATGCTTGCTAAATGTTTGCGACCCAATTTACTCAGGTGTGTGTGTGTGTGTGTGTGTGTGTGTGTGTGTGTGAGAGAGAGAGAGAGAGAGAGAGAGAGAGAGAGAGAGAGAGAGAGAGGGGGGGAGGGGGGAGGAAGGAAGGAAGAAGCAGAAAGTGTGAGAGAGAGAAAAGAAAAAGACGAGAGAGAGCGGAAGGAGAAGAGAGTGATATCCGCACTGTTGTAAGAGTAAAATCTTTTCTTTCATATGACCCCCACCCACTCCTGGATGGATGCGATCTGAACATTAAATCGTCCAAGTAAAAGATAGGAGTTAGTTGGCTCTCTTACAATGTGGTTGGGACTCGAAACGACCCATCATCTGATTGTTGACCCATTTCTGGCCATTCTGTCCCCATTTACTTAGTTTATTGCGTACGATGTACACATTTCAGTAATATTTCGCCCTACCCATGGTCAATCATTAATCAACCGTGAAGAACTTTGATCGCAAAGCAGTGTCGGCAGCGGTTGGTACAAGTTTGTGCAATTTGAGGGAAACTGCGTGATTTTGATAAATGGGGATGAGGGGGGAGGGGAGGGGCAAGAGGTTACCTTGGTTACTGGTACGGTACGGATGTATTCAGAGTGGTTATTTGTACATGATTAGGAATAATGACAAAGATATATTTATATATGTATATTTTTTTTTGAAAATAGAGGTGCATTTTGGGTAATTTTACAGCACTCCTGCGGTCCAAAGATCAGTAGGCCTATTTTTATCAGATGTGGGAACGCAAATATCTGTCAAATTGTTTTGAAAGAGAAGGATGGTAGGGGGATGGGCTTGCCCCCCCCCCCCTTCCCCCATTCAACATGTATGTGATACCGGTCGGTGCAAACTTGTGCAAACTGATGCAAAAAGGGAGGGCTGAGCGGGGTCATCAGGTTTAGACTATTGTCATAGGTCTAGGGGCCAGTTGTAAGAGCACCCTCCTTCTATCCACCCCCCCCCCCCCCACACACACACACACCCTCACACGCTTTCTCTAACATTTTCTATCCATTTCAGCCATTAAGCACAGGAAGCAGGTGCTTAAGAGGAATGAGAGAGAGAGAGAGAGAGAGAGAGAGAGAGAGAGAGAGATACTTAAAATGCCCTTCCTACTCTAATAATTGATACTCTCGGATTGATCATTATTTCATAAAAAGGAAAAAAATCACCAAAGAAGTTTTAAGACAGTTGATATAAGATTAAAAATGGAATTCTTTTCAGTTTGATTCTAACGAAATTATCAGTACAACTGGGGTGTTGTTGAATTAAAATGTAACGATGGTTTATCAAAAAGTAATTTGATTGAATAATGAACGAGCGCGTTCATTTACTGTTTTTATTAAGTAGAACTGTGTACGTAGGGTCAGACGTTATTAAGTATTGCGGTTGATTCCATTGTTTAAGAGTAAGACACTGCACGTTGTGTTCTGAATATTGATAACAAGGTGCATGTTGACTCTTTTTCAGATGTTTTTTTTAATATATCTTGGGTAAATGAATAGAGGAGTCAAAAGGCAGGGGTTTGCAACGTTTCACTGGCCTTCTACTGAAGTGACATGTAAACATGTACATGTATAAAGGGGTATCCTGTCATATATAAGACTTACGTTTTAATTTGAGGAATTGGGGCACAATCCATTTATCTACCATTTAGAAACAATAAATGTCAAGCTTTGCCCAACACTTAAACGCGTTTGGACGTCATTTACTAGGAATTTGGAATTTGTTTTTAACTGCAAAAAAAAAAAAAAAAAAAAAAAAAAAAAAAAAAAAAAAAAAAAAGAAAGAAAGAAAAAGAAAAAAATAAAAAAATTAAAGTTATCTACCACTAAAACAAGCATTCATGCTAATCCTAGTCCCATAGTCCTTTTTTATTTAAATATTTACCAGTGGTTCTTCTTTTTTACACAAACAGTTTCAGTTTTAGCTCCTACGTGCTACTTACAGCTCACATCCTCACGCCAAGTAATTGGACTACAGCAAATGACAAATTACTTTATCAACAATTTTGGGGAAGGAGTGGACTGATGTCCTTCGAAATGAAACTGCTATAAAGCGTTATTGATACACATATTTGTACGTATTTCGCCATTATTAGCGTACACGCTGAAACAAATCTAACTGGCTGGCTGGGGAAGTGGTAGACAGCATTACGTTATGTTGAATCTTTCGCACAATTATTAAAGCCCCCTTTACACTGGACGGCGTCCTTTCTGCGTCCAGCAGTACGGCCCCATTTGAGAGTTAAAAAATTATAATGCTTTACGTCCCGACAACTGGCCGATCATTGAGCATTCATTCTGATACAAAATTAATGCTCGTGCCTCCTTATTAAGACCACAGCGATGCCAAATTTCATGGTCGCAGAAAGGACGCCGTCCAGTGTAAAGGGGGTATAAGCAATTATGTCCCATATAGTCTACACGTCTGTCGATCAAGAGTGCCATCATTTGAAAACGCGTTCGTAACGAATATAGCATTATGTGATGTAGAATATGGAGTGGATTATGCCAGAGAGCTTCAATACGTAGTTTTGACCTCAACATTGTGCATTTGAATATTGAAAACAAACTTACCACACAAACTCAACAAGACCAAAACAGCTATCGTCTTCGATTCCATCTTTTTGCTTTGATACAGTGACCCTGTTGACAAATATAGTCCTCTAGTATATTTCAAGAAAAACCAAACGTCGTTCGCAGCAGGTTTCTTTCGAGTCCACTGGTAGCTCTTCTACCGAGTTGTCACAAGTGAGGAGAACAGGGGGACACGTTCAGCCCGAGCCCTTTAGTCGAGACGACCTGCTTTGATAAGACGACATCACGGGACAACTTGTCATATCTGAGATAGGAGTGACCTCGATCAAGGTCAAAAGGGATGGTTTAGACTGTGGGTGATAGTGGACTGGAAGTAAAGAGTGCACGCAGCGGTTTTATGAAGCCCACGGGGAAATTGAATTTTATATTTACCATGCTTTTACCCTTACTAAATAAAGTTTGATAAATAAATGAGCAGATGAAGGAGGACGCCTACTTGTGACGATACATTTATTCTACGTGTTATGAACAGGACATCTTCATTGTCGCGAAACAAGAAGCCTTTAACACGAAAATTATACTTTAGGATAACGACATAAATCAAGTTTATAATGGAGAAAATGTAAAATAACGTGGGAGGTTTGAAATGCTGATAGCTGTTAAAGATTGCAGAAAATGTAAAATAACACGGAAGGTTTGAAATGCTGATAATTAACCCTTATGGAATGGAGAAAATGTAAAATAACACGGAAGATTTAAAATGCATAATAATAATAGTAGTTGCCTTACGCACCTACATGTACATGTCTCTCTGTAAACGCTGGTGAAATTATCAAATAATTGCCATCTGTCTCGGGTTATCGATTGTTAGTTTCTTCACAATGACGGTTTTCTGATTATTTTACTGATAAAGAGATTATATTGACAAATCATTTAACAGATAAAAACATGTTGTTCTTTTGTGTCATTGGATAACGGTTAACTGATAGTGTTGCACTAATAGCAACATTGATTGTACTCAAGTCACTTAAACCGTAATATACATGTATGTCGACTGAGCTTTGAGACAGGCAGTTTGGTTTTTCATTCATGATAGATGAATAAGAAGCATGTAAATGAACAGTTCTAGTCTTGTACTGTCTTCCACGGGTAATTAAATAGACTAGTTTTGAAACGTTTAGATAGGGTCCTATCGACTACTTTAAAATATATAATTAACGTATAACGAATCTTGCCTACATATTAAAACACTCTTATATTCTGTAAACAATTAATATCTTTTCTCAGTTATGTACTTTCTAATTTTTGCCTCCATCCTGTACATGCAGCAGGGGTGGGAGGTCGAAGGCGGGAGGTGATGAAAACTCCAAACCCAAAACCCTTCACATCCCGCACCCCCCCCCTCCCCCCCCCTCCCGTCCACCACCACATACACAATAGGGCATGAAACATCAGAGTCAGCACATTAGTGGTTAGAAAACAACTAAAGCCCCCTTTACACTGGACGGCGTCCTTTCTGCGTCTTGTGATACGACCCCGTTTGATAGTAAAAAAACAAAAACAAACTATATTTTATGTGCCGACAAGTGGCTGATCATTGAGCATTCATTCTTCAACCAAACAGATGCTTGTGCCTCCTTTCTACGACCACAGCGATGCCACTTTCTTGGTCGCACAAAAGTCGCAGAAAGGACGTCGTCCAGTGTAAACGGGGCTTAAGAAAGCCACAAATGCAACGCATGAATTTGAAAGAAAAAAAAGGAACAGCTTCCGACGCCGGGAATCGAACCCGGGCCACCTGGGTGAGAGCCAGATATCCTAGCCACTAGACCACGTCGGATGTTGCGTGCTTAAGCGTAATTTTAGCCCAAGTGGAAACAGGTAAGACTGCCAGGTGTTATTTCGTTTATCTAGGCTCATATCAAGTTAATTGTAATTTGTTAAATCTGGACGAGCATTCTATTTTACAAAATGCATCAATCTTCGATACAACTTATTGAATTTTCACATTTTAGAAGTAGTATTTTCAATAGTAGGGGCCTATGTTGCGTGTGTTTGTGTATGGGATGTTAATTGTAAAACATATAAGATTGACAGGTGTTATTTCGTTTATCTTGATCGGCTTATGCTTGTAATTATTTATATCACCATGAAAGGTGCAGCCCCTTTACACCTGACGTCGTCCTTTCTGCGTCCCGTAGTACGGCCCTGTTTGAGAATTAAAAAAAAAATACTTAACGTGCTGACCACTGAGCATACAATGATACATTTTGTTCCTCCCGTTAAAGACCACAGTGAGGCCCGAGTTTCATGGTCGCACAAAAGACGCAGAAAGGACGTTGTCCAGTGTAAAGGGGGTTTAACCAACCAAAATGATGACAGGGTCATTATCTTCCTTGTCAAGAAACTTGCTATCTGTAGCAAGGTCACACAATAGAGGAGTTGGCTGTCTTCTCTGCAACACTAACATTCACATCTTGTAACGATGTTTTAATAATAACAATAACAAAAGAAAAAAACTAAATGTCAAGAAGAAAGGCAAAAATTAATCCGTCATTCTTTTGAAAGGAAAGCACAATAGCGATCGATCTTTTTAACTCATGAAGACCTTTGAAACATTTTACAAAAAACAAAATTTTTGCTACTATTAAAGATTCCTGTCCAATCAAAACATCGAACGCCCCCCCCCCCCCCCCCACACACACACACACACACACAAAAGAAAAAGGGCCAGCTGTTGGTTAAACCTAGGGAATGAGAATGGCTGACTTGCAACTGTAGTGATGATTGGCAGCTAGCGACAGGTCAACTGATTCCACCGACGTTCGGCATTCTTTTTCATCTAAACCTAAGGTGCAATGAGCGAAGAGCTCTTATTACGCACTGATTAAACATATCCTATTTGTTATCACCTGTGTCTCCAAAACATGAAATACACGACAAAGCGACATGTCGAATTGGGCTAAGACCTACCTAAAACAGTGAGAGTAAATAAAAATAAAGAGGACAATCTTGATTTGCTCAAGGGGCTTAACTCTTGTAAATCAACAGGATATTGGTAAAACTTGGGCTGTGAAAATATAGTGCACTGATTGGCTGAGAGTTGCTGGAGATTGACAGCCAGCCACAGGTCAGCAGATTCGGAGGCGCTGGTTTTCAGTTAAAACCAGGTGCGATGTCTGCAAAGCTTATTTTTGCGCACTAATTAAAATATATCATATTTCTTATCACCTGTGTCTCCAAAACATGCAATACACGACAAAGCCGAATTTCCTTGAGCTAATTAAGACATACCCAAACCAGTGAGAGTAAATAAAAATAATGAAGACAATCATGATTTGCTCAAAGGGCTTTACTCTTGTAAAACAATGTGCTTTTGGTAAAATTTGGGCTCTGAAATTATCATACAGTGACTGGTTGAAAGTGATTGACAGCCAGCAACAGGTCAGGGGATTCCATCGACGTTAGGAGGAAGCGTTGGTTTTCCGGTAAAACCAAGTTGAGATAGGCCTATATGCAGAGCTTTATTTTTGCGTACTGATTAAAATATACCATATTCCTCTCCAAAACAAATGAAATTAACGAGCAGAAATACGATTACTGAGTCGACATACAATACACCAACTAATGACGGTAACAAGTAACTTGGTATTCCACCTTGCGATGTAAAACGTGATCATTATCTACTAATTACCGAACATAACCCTACCGTGTTAGCAATAAAATATCGAGAATTGCAGCTTGTTGTCTTGAATTTCTGTACAGAAATATCATGGCTTGCAGGGGTCTTTATTCCGCAAAATTCTTTAAATTTGCTTATGTTATTGTAGTAATATGATTACAGAAACATTTGTCCCGTGCGAGAGACATTTTTTTTTTTTTTGAGGGGATGAAAAGTGGAGTGAGAGCAATTCTTTTTATTTACTTAATCTTGTTTTACTATTCAGTGCAATGATATGTTAACAATGACGTTCCACCAGGACAAAAAAAAAAAAAAAAAAAAAAAAAAAAAAAAAAAAAAACGTTGTTACGATATATTTATACGTTATCTTGCTAACAACAACAACAATCAATGCTACAATAAGTCTTATGGCTTCGACATATCTAAATGAGTTAGATGGTTTAGAGTTGCCAGCCGGTAAAAGGTCAACTGATTCCACTGACGTCTGTTTTTCCTCTCAAACCAAAGTGAAATGATTATAGCTCTTATTACACACTCATTAAAAATATATCATATATCTCATAACCTGTGTCTCCAAAACATGAAATACCCTAGGAAACCGAAGGTCCTTGGGCTAAGACATATACCTAAACTAGTGAGAGTAAAAATGATCAAGACAATTATGATTTGCTCAAGGGGCTAATAATAATAATAATAATAAATATTACGTTCGTGGACAGTGATTATCTTAAAAAAAAAGGATGCTCATTTCTGATGACGTCATATGAGCGTTTCTGGGGAGAAAGGGCTACTTTTGGTTTCTTAATTTTCTCATCTAACCACACTATTGTCAGCTTGTATTAGATAATGTCTGTGGTAAATTGGAACTGTTAATGGTACTATGATTATGACAGTTGTTATCTACTCCCAGAAATGATTATTGAGTAATAGCTGAAAAGTGAATACAATGGCAACTTTGCACACGGACAGCTCAACAAAATAAAACAAATTTGCATTCATTCGAAAAACATGCCAAAAAAACAAAACAAAACAAAAAAAAAAAAACAAACAAAAAAACAAAAAAAGAACAAGACACGCCAAAAATAACTTAAAAGTACAAATCGATACTGATTTTTAAAAGGAACCCGCCTTATTAACATAAAATGTCCCACAGCAAATCTAAAGTAAAATAAAAAAAAGTTTGGCACTTAAGTTACAAAAAAGGTCAAACCATTTTCCATTTTTTGTGTTATCAGGGATTGCATATTATAGCACAATGTATGCTGAAAAAAAGAAACAAAAAATTGAATAACATCGAATATCGAACTGATCTTCGAATTCAGCGCGCGCAAAGTTTAGTAACATTTGTCAGTCTTGTAAGTTTCTACCTATTTTCCACTTAATGTATTAATTATCACTGAAAAAAAATACACGGCAATGACGGCAACGACAGTCATGACTGATCGCTATATTGTGTCCGTAAATAAAAACACAAAAATCAATAACTTTTGGACAATATTATCTCATTATATCGGTTTTAAAACAAACTGTATTTAACCTTTAAAAAAAACATTCATAAAATTCCAAGCAAAACAAAAATATGGGTTTGCAGTCCAAGGGTAAAAGTCAGTGATCAGAATGTATACTAACAGACACATACAGTGTCTGCATTTAACAAAACAGGTTATCTGCCAAGAGATATAAAATGAAAATCCATTTTTCATTCCAATCTCCCCAAATCAGTATGATATCTGTGTGGTGAACTCTATATACAAGAGGAAAGTTGAGTGATATTATTTACTCAGTACCTTACAGTATCAATAGTCTAGCACGAAAAGAATAATGTTAACAATGAGTTAGAGATATGCCTGTAAATATCTAGTGAAAAATCAATTCTGTGGCCATGGTAGAGAGCATACGTGGCATGTGATAGGGTGGTTGTTGTTATAATAAAGTGAGAACTATGCCTGACCAAAAGTATATCGATGGCTGTACGAGCATTCCTAGTCAGATACTGAAACTGGTGAATGTTGAATTGCAGAGAAGGTGTGCATTGCAATTGGTGAGTGATCATCTTAAGTTTTCGGTTTCTTCGTCATTTCAATACTTCTTTTAAAATAATGTTGTTTTTTTTACTGATTAACGTTTTATGCTAGTATAAGCCAGTGCGATCATTAACCTTTTAGTGTATGTCGACACTGTAATTCCCCCTTTTCATTCATCTGTTCGCTCCTTAGGTTATCGGGAAAGCTAGTCTTTCTTTTATACCTCCTCCATCTAAGAACGAATTCATAGCATAACTTGACAAACACAATAACATAGGTTGATTGATATACGACCATTTTATTTATGCTATACCACAGTGAGAGTTATATTGAAATTTCTTTAACTAATTGACCATAAAATAAAAATGTAAATTGGCAAATGTTTGAAAAATATTGTCCTAATTAGTTATATATGCAGGGATTTTGTGGGGTTCCAGACAATACTTACAGATAAAATCATATTTTAAAGATTTTTTTATACGTTTGGGTTTTATTGGTCCTGAAATAAAGATTGTTGAGACAAAGCAGAGCTGTTAATTTCTACTGGGTACACTTGACATGACGAGACCGGACTTATAGCCAGACTTATAATGGGTGTGGACCAGTTTTATGTTCAATGACATTAAACAAAGAAACTTAAAGAAACAGAGTATGTGAAGTACAGTGGCTATATATATATGTATTAACCAAATACACTTAGGCATCATCATATGCATATCGTATCACATTCATATATATAAAAAAAAGTTAAAAAGCTATTTGAAGCTGAAGGGAGCATCTTATGAACAGCAGAGTAAAAGTGAACATTTGGCAAGAGTTGGCAAGAAATACCTCAAGAATAAGGAATGAATTTATCTCTGATGAAGTGCTAGTCAGGTGAACAGCGACAAAATTGTTCAGATTGTGTAGAGGACAAACTGAGACAGAACAGATGGCAGAACTTAATGCAACTTTGGCAAACGGCACCGAACTGCTAGATATAGCCCCTGAGTACAAATATTATTTGTGGATAGCAAATGTCATAATTTTCCTCTGTGCAGTGGTAGGAGTAACTCTGAACTCTCTTGCGCTTGCTGTTTTTTACAAAAGCATCGAGTACAACAAGACTTCGTACCTTCTCTTTTGTTTATCAATAAATGACAATTTATTTCTAGTTCTTCGCACATTACAATTTATCATTATAACCATCTACCTTTATTATGCGGAAGTAAGAAATACCAAATTGCTAATAACCATAAGTGGATTACAGTTTGCAGTTTATTTCCTCATGACATTACAGACCTACATTGCTGCACTCATCTCTCAAGAACGTTTCTGCTCTGTCAAAAGACTTTACAATATACAAAACAAAATACCACTGACAAGAAAAGAAAAACTGTTCCCCCTATCTGTGGTGATCACAGGGCTCCTAATATTCAATGTTCTTAAGGTGCCGGATATAGATCATTTGAAAATCGATGA
Organism: Lingula anatina; assembly: GCF_051362555.1. Lineage (NCBI taxonomy): Eukaryota > Metazoa > Brachiopoda > Lingulata > Lingulida > Lingulidae > Lingula > Lingula anatina. The sequence continues at coordinate 12,670,591 of NC_141776.1, read as the reverse complement.
GTGCAAAGATGCAGCTCACTGCCCAGCCATGATTCTAAAACAGGGACCAAACTGGAAGATATACTCGATTGTATTCAGAATTGTTTTAGAAATCAAAGTCACTGTTTTGCTGCCAGTGGGGATGTTTATGTATTACACAGTCAAGACTTTCAAGAAACTGTTCTATCAACATCCCATATTGCCCGCCAGCACGCTCAATGCAGCTAAAGTTGCACAACGTAAAAAACATCACCGAGAAATGTTGGAAATTGTGATAATTATTGCAGTATTAATGATGATTAACACTATACTGCATGTTGCAGTGCAGATCAAAAATGTTTTCCCGCAGATAGGTCACGGTGTGTCTCCTGTTGCTATATTCTGGGTTTTGGTGTTCAATTCAATCAGCTCCTCATTAAACTTTGTTGTCTACGGCATCTTTGGGTCTCTATTTAGAAAAGAATTGAAGAAAATCTGCTGTTGTCAGACATAAAACAATATATACTTTACTTTAAGAAAAAAAGGAAAAGAAAAACTTTGCAATGACAAACCAGCCATGAAATAGGGATACCCTTAAGCCTTTTTCATATTTGGAAAAAAGACGAAAATAAGGCTACATGACCTCCCTTGACACCATACTGGAAGAAGTACTTCCATGGTCTATGATTTCAAAGATAAAGCTGAGCAGAAACAGTGTTCACATTTAACTAACTTTAACTCGCAAAGAAAACAGGTAAATATAAGAAAGAAGCTTAGACTAGGAAAGAAAATGGGAAAAGATTTTTTAAAAAATGGCCCTGACTGGCATGATACAAACTTGGAAGATAAATTTGAGCTCGGGCCCCAGTTAAAAAAAAATATACTTTTATAGTTTCCGAAGGTTCATCACGGCACAGAGAACAGAGTGTCAAGCTGCCCTGCACTATTAAGAAAAACAGCACTACCCAATTAGTAATTTTCTCACTAGCTATAATCTTTTTTGATTGACTTATTACAGACACAACAAAATGATCCTGCAACGCAAAACAATTAAGCAGAATTAAGTTGTTGTTGAAAGACAAACTCGACTGTACTATTCATGGAAAAGGCAATTACATACCTTGTTGTTGATACACGAGTCGCCCACTGCATGCAACTTACAAGACTGTAATTATATCGAGTAGGTGTAAGCGCCTTATCCCACGGTCTGTGTTCGTACCTGTTTGCATAATGATGGTTATTGATATTTATATAGTGTTTGGAGCTTAGGTGTTTTGTGAGACTGCATGGTTTGTGCTTTGTGCTTTTTGCTATGTTCGCCACATAAATAGTGGCCTGTAAAATGAAAGAATGAACGCCGCATATGGCAGAAGACTTAAAAGGGGTAGAGAAAGGGTTATCCCATCGACCTAAAAGCCAAAACACTTGGGAAGCAATCGAAAACAAACCTCAACGAAGCGACATAAGAAAACATCAAATTAAATAACATAAGAGTTACAGGGAAAAAGACAGAGTAAGGGGCGTGACAATTAAATAGAATTTGCCAGAATAATGAACACACGCAACTTAGATGACTTTACGTCATAAGATAGACACAGTTGGCGTGCCAAATGTGGAAAATTCAATTTCTTATTAGATAGAATACAATCAGGGCACTCTTTCTATTATCAACAGTTAAATAATACTCAGCTGTCTCAGAAAACGAACGATCTTATTAGTACCGCCTGCGTACGTCTTTGCCGGCTCCGTTTCACGGGAAAAAAGTCACCTATACGTTAGAATGCACCCTAGTCTGAAAATTAAACGTTAAATATCTCCCAAACTGAAGGAATTATGGGAAAGGTTACTGTAGAACTCTGACCCAAAGTCGTATTTGGAGGTTTCAAATTTGCCCATGGATTTGACCTTTGACTTTTATTTCAAGGTCAAACGGGCCAAAATTTTCTAAAATGGGAATTTTCTGCAAAAATGCTTGTGCCAATTTTCAGAATGTACACAGACCTAAGCTCTCATATTATTGTGAGGGTTACAGTTAGGGATTCCTTATATTTTTGGGGTTGGGGTCAATCAGTGCATTTTGACAGGAGAAGCAGCCATTAGATACCGAAACTGATAACTCTAATTTTGGAACCGTAAATGCTAGAGACCTCTTGTTTGTTGCATTTTGTAGAGATTGTCAAGCACGATACTGGAATTGGTGTCCGTTTTTTGTTTCCAGCTGGTGGAACAATATCCGAAGGCGGTATCGCCTTTCTTATATCCTCTAGTTTTGTATCAAAAACAGAAGAGTTAATATTCTGTTATGGAAATCCTAAAAAATGCTCTCAAGTTCACTGTTACTGACATTTCTTTCAGAACATGTATGTTAAGTCTTTTCCAGAATGACTCAGAAGAAGTTCAACGATAATATGAAAAATTGCCGAACAGAACAGACCGGAACCTGTATATTGTTCACGTAAGTAAAAGGAAGGTATTGATCGCAAATAACGTGGACTTATTATGGACCTATATTAATAAACCACCAATACGTGAAGCAGTGTGTGGATTTTGTTTGGTGGACATACCCTGTACATGCATGATAACGTCTAAATATTTTCGGTACCTGCTACTTTAAACGATTGTAAACGCAATTTATTGTTTGGCGTCTCATATGTTCATAGAGTAAATTTGCCTTTTTAACATTTTAAAATTGTGTTGATCTTAAGAATCTGACAAATGATGGAATGTTTGAAGAGATGCCAACGGTTGACAAATCAAAATGGAATACAATTGTGAACAAAGAAAGTGTTGATTTGAACAAAACTGCAACGTTGATAAAGATAATAAAATAGTTAAGTTTATTCTTCCAGGTTAGAAATGCAGTGGATCAAGATTTTGCTATGTGGTCTAAATCTTCAGTTCATTTCATTTCTTACTTGTATGATAATAATATCGTCGTAACAGGAGTTTTCTATTTTTGTTTCTTTTACAGGGTATGGCAATTGGCATTCGCTTTCGAAGAAATGAGCAGTATTTAGCATGCTAGGTCTTCATATTTACCTGTCACGAACCCAAATGGCGTTCAGACAAATAAAACTTATGAGAATGAGATTACATTTCAGGCAATACTAATTATTGTTGCAGTTCATTTTTGTGTTTTCTGAAGTTATTATTTGAAATATTTGCGCCGTACCTTGACTGATGGAAACGTCGAATTTGTTCCAATTCCCAACAATATCAGCTGTGCATATGCATCTGGAAACTGTCAATCGTACGTTACGATGAAAATTTATCAAATTAATTTAAATATGTTCAACTGAATAAGTTTTTTTTATCAAATTGCCAGATATTGTTGATTTGGCGGTTAAAAAGCAGACAGAAATGCTGAGCGTCGTAATTGCAGGAAATGCAAGTAAATTTGCAAATGGATTTCAAGACACCTTTTGGTTGACAGATAGCTAAAATGAAATTCCCAATCCCTGGCAAGTGTGCGTTCTTCTTGAAAAGATCTTGTCGGGTGAATTAATGGTAAATTGAATTTTCTTGCACGGACTTCCCGCCTTAACCTTAAAATCTAGGTACTAGCGTGCCTAAACCCCTCTCCCCTTTTTTTTGGTAAAAAAAAAACAAAAAAAAAAAAAAAAAAAAAAAAAAAAAAAAAAACAGGAGTATATATTGGTTTTTTAACTATCAATGGACCTCCAACATTCCAAGATTTGTCTGATCAATATTCTAAATATTGGTGCTATAAGAAACCACCTGTTGTATGCTGCTGTTGTATGCTAGTCTGAATTACTGAAACGCTGTACTATAGGATGTCCAGACGATAAGATTAAAAGATTACAGCGTATTCAGAATACTAAGGCATGGTGTTTGATGTTAAACCCTAGAGCTTGCCACGTTAGTCCAATTTCAAAGCACTGGTAATATGTTCGGGCTACAATTTAATTTGAATTTTAAGTTTTTACCCATATTACGTTTTATAATCTAGTTTCATCACCTATTACTGATCTGATTAACATCACAACCCTCAAAGAATCCTGAAGTGTGGTGTCAAACGTTCACTGAAAACTCCTGAAGCCAGGTTGAAAAACACAGGGTGACATAGCATTTTGTATGACTTCACCGGTGGAGTGGAATAAGATTAGACAAATAGAATCACAGGAAGCATTTAAGAATGAGCTGAGATCACATATTTTAAAGTTGCTTACTTCACGACTTTGTCCATATTAAAAAAATTACATATGATAGCAAAATCTGTAGTCAATATATGATAGATACAGTACGAGTCGCCGAGCTGTACGTGAAATATTACGAGTGTATTGGCGAGCCGCAGGCGAAACAATACATATATATCATTCTTATCTATAAACTTTTAAAATTTTATAACGTTAAATTTACTGTGCATTTTACGGATTTCAGGCTTTAAATAAGGCTGTTATTATTATCATTATTTTTATTATTATTATTATTATTTATTAGCAGTAAAAGGTCGATCATTGCGGGTGGTATATGATAAATCGCCTTACCTTGTTACGTCTTAAGATTTTTTAAAATATAAATCCTGTGACAATTACACGGCAGACAGACAAATAGGGTTAATACTAAATATGGAATATTATTTTCGGCGAGTTAATTTTCTAAAAATATCTATTTTCACTCTAACTATTTTAAATCCGAAACTAAGGTGTCACTCCATGTGTAGCCTTGTGTCACCTAATTACCACAACCTCGAAGCAATTGATGTATGCTGCTGCATGTTCTATGGCCAGAAATGTGAGTGGGGGTCATTTTTTGGCAATTTCTGCCCTTTTATAAAAGCGTATCTTTGGAGTGTATTTCGACAAACATACAAAGGATCGCTCTGAAACTTGACAGGTGCCTTAGAGAAGATATGGTTCCGCAGCTGAGCAATGCTACTTACTATGGATTTCTTGTTCTCAAAAAAAATTGCCAAAAACAGGAAACCATTGCCAGGCAATTCAACATTTCTCATGGAACCGTTAGTGAAGTCCTCCAAAGAAATGCTGTAACAGCTGCACCTACTCCAAGACCTCGACCAGGACGTCCTCGTATCACAACAAGAAGACAGGATCGCCTTCTCCTTAGACTGTGCCGTGTTGGTCGTACAAAGACAACCAGTGTCCTCAGAAGAGAGTGGCAGAATGCCATTCAAACGCCCGTTTCAACGTCCCTTCTGAACAAGAGATAATTGCAAGCCGGTTAATATGCACGAAGATCAGTACAAAAACACTGTTAACGGCAAGTGATATACAGCGACGTCTGCAATGGGCATGGGACCACGTGCGTTTGCTTTTCTTCAAACCCAAGGGGTTCAGCAACATTCCTGGCCTGCAGACTCCTCAGATATGAACCCAATTGAAAATCTGTGGACGAAAGTCACTCGCAGAATTAATAGCTATGATCATCAGCTGGTAAATCGTGATTAACTACTATTATCGAATGATATCCCCATCCAAACTCTGGGAAACCTGTAAGAGGATATGCCATCCGGGGTGAGGGCGCTGCAGGCAGCTACTGGAGGTCATAAACGCTATTGAATCCTTTCCAGATTTACTGTTATGGGCTCTTTGACTGTACATGTGTAGCATATCACTGACCGGAGGCTATCATTTCTCTAATATCTTTACTTAATGTTAATACTGACAACAAACTGTTGATATGGTTTTCTGGAAGTGTTCTTTTCTTTTGGATGACATCTTATGTCAGCTTTGATATTGTTAACCAAAATATCTCACAACAGAAAACTGAATATTTTTATCATTCAATTGCATACTTTTTTTATCAATAAAGCCAAAAGTTTCAATCTGCACTCAAAAGGAACAATGATGAGAAGATATTCCATATTAAGTATTAAATCTATACTCTTGGATGTCACAGGATTTAGTGTTCAGGTGGAAAAAGATGCCCATGTCGTCATGTAATACCATTTTCTCAGCTGGGACGCCAGATTGAGTTATTATTATTATTATTATTATTATTATTATTATTATTATTATTATTATTTATTTATTTACTTATTTATTTGCTACTAGCATAAATATATTTTTGTAATCAAAATCTTCTGAATGAATAATACATAGCGAGCTTAACTTTGCCTGACACATGTAACTTTTGTATTTAACTTTGTCGCTAACCGTTAAGATATGAATACGTAGTTAAGATTAATTTTTATCAACAAGCAATTCTTCAATTACACAAGTCATTCGCAATGGATATATTCTTGGAAGTTGAACACAGTTCACTCATGGATATACAGGAAAATTTGAACAGTTATTCATCTGTGCACCAACGTACGTGGATAAGACATTTTATCATTCCACTATGGCAAGTGACAGTCATATTCATTCATTCGTTAGCAATGTTGTGGTGAATGTTGTTTATTGGACAGTGAGTGGCAGACCCTTAGGTCTCACGAAGTGCATTCCTACTATATTTAAAATGACAAAGAAAAGTGTTAAACTGTAAAGGAAAAAATGCGTCGGTGCCATAACAAGAGAGTCACAAATTTGCATAACGGGGAGAAAAAAGAAAGAAAAATCAACAACAAAAAGTATGTGTACTCTTGGGCCACGTATTTAAGCATAAACAGAACAACAGTTAAGGAATTCATCCACGAAGATCTAAACTTCCCAAAGTTAAAATTCCAAAAATTAGAATTCTATCTTCGTTTAAGGCGCAGAAAAGACATTTTCCCATTCCGCTGTGGCAAGTGACAGTCGTATTCCTTCACTGAATGGAAAGGATCGTCTGACATTGTATGGAACCGAACTCTCATTTTATAATTGAAATGGAGGATACCATGAACTCTCACAAATAAAGTCCTTTTAACTTTTATGTTGGACTGAAATGTCAATTTTATAAGGAAAGATTAATCGATTATTGGTTGTACCGGGTAAATATATGACACTTTAAGTAGTATAATGCATATTTAATACGTAACAGAGGACAACCACGTGTCGGCTTTTTGTCAAAGTTTATATATATATATATATATATATATATATATATATATATATATATATATATATATATGGGTGTGTCCAGTGTAACAATTTTGAGATTATCTGAAAGAATTATTGGGAATTGTGGTAGTCAACGTCCTGCAAGGACAGGATACTCAGAGAGAGAGAGAAAGAGAGAGAGAGAGAGAGTATATATACTGTACATACTCGGTTAGTATATCATTTATTTTGTCATCTTCTTTCATATATTATATATATTGTCAGTTATTAATGTTACTTGGATAATTATTATATAGCAGGATTATATGTTATCTTACGAAACAACGATGACATGAGACTAAAGATATAAACATTGAGGGAAATTTTCTTATTTTTATGACATTTCATGGTATAGTTTTATGAGATCGTGGTTTTTTTTTCAATATAAAAAGAATTGTTTTCCTAACGGTCATCCAAAAAGTTGCGCTACAGTGAAAACATTAATGAAGTTAAACAAATATTTCACCACCAATGATGCACCAATCCTAATGATGTGATGAATGCTGTTTACTTGAAAGGGAGTGGCCGGCCCTATTGGCTAAAGTGTTCCTATTATATTTACAATGACAAAGAAAAGTGTTAAACTGTAAAGGAAAAATGTGTCGATGCCATAATAAGAGAGTCACAGATTTGCATGACGGGGAGAAAAAAGAAAGAAAAACCAACAACAAAAAGTATCTGTACTCTTGGGCAACACATTAAAGCATAAACAAAACAACAGTTAATGAATTCATCCACAAATATCCAACTTCCCAAAAGTTAAAAATTCCAAACATTAGAATTGTATCTTCCTTTAAGCCATATTTTTGTTTTCATGTTTCTTTGTGTTCTTTTTAAGTTTTAGTCTATTGTAGTATCAAATCATTTTACTTAGCTATGCTTTGCTTAAAGCTAAAAAATTAAGTGTTTAAGAAAGGTTATCTATAAGTATATTTCAATTTAAAATATATCTAGGGACAGGTGTATCATCCCTGGGAGATAATGTAATGTGGGTAATTGATATTCATGAAATGAGTAAAAAGCTGGGAGAGTTTTGTTAGATTTATTGTTGTGTTTTCATAATGTGTGATGCACAAATAGCAGCATGTAACATTAATACGGAGAGAGAACGCCGCGAGAGATTGAGAGAAGTGGAAAGAGAAATGGGGCAAAGGGAACTAAAAAGCTGTAAATAAAGATTGTGCAAGAACAGTGATGGTTTTGTGTTTTTTTTTTTTACCTCGTGTATCAATTAATTTCATATTAGTCAATAGACTCAATACCATCGTCACACTTGTAATAATGTCATCAATCTCTAACTAGCAAATTCCAAATACTTTAGCTGTAGCGAGACGGCTCGCCTTGATTATTGAATGGTCACCTTGTAGATAATAAAAGTAATAATATAATGTTGGCTTCACTTCAACTTCGGTTATTGTCCATCATGCTTCTCTCACTTGGACCTTCGTGCTTTAAACCAGTGTTGATTCATAACTAGCGTGGCTTTAAAGAGTACCACGTGTGCAATTAATTAGGCAGCAAAGCTGACAAACGTACAAAGCTGACAGACGTAGTACAAGAGAAAATAATGGTGCACAAAATGGGTAATTTTGACAATTTTGATGCAATATTTGTAATGCTCAACACCGAATTTTTATGACATGGGATAAATTGCACACCCGATTGTGAAATACACACACACACACACACACACACACACACACACATGTAAAATAATAATATGAGTATTTATTTATTTATTTGTTTGAATAGCAATTCCGACTTTTTAAATATATCACTTTCGTGTATTCTGCTTTGATAGTTATACAGTCAGGTTTGACCTAGAAGATACAACGCAAGGTCACTTATGAAACAATTCATTCCCCTTAGAGGGCTACCTTATAATGTAATCTGTACACCAAAAATGAAATAAATCCCGTCACTTGATGGAGATCGAGTTATAGTGTTATGTCCTCAAGCTTAAATTTGATGCTTTGGCCTTAATTTGACCTTAACAACCTTATTGATACCAAAGAAAATAATTATCAAATTCCCTCTAAAATTTTACTGTATTTCTAGGGAAATTGAAAGGAATTTGACTTTTTGTCCATTCCTTGGACGTACATACATACATACATACATGTACATATTGGGGTAGTATAAATCTTATGGACAAAGGACACCGTTCAGCAATTACATAAATATAAACTCTAAATGCATACTGGAATATTTACATAAAATGTAAATCATTAACAGTCATAACTTCTCGTAATTTCTCGGCAAGGGTAACTAGTATAGTCATTATCAGCATGAGCTGATCTTCTCAATACACGTAAACGTAATACACCTTTATGTACGGTAGGCCTATAACTCGTCGTGCTCTGTATACATGTACTGGGGTAACTGTACGTGTAATACGGTAGTACATGGGCTCACGTAGTGCTGTGTTAGTTGAGATTGCTTTATAATGCTACCGCTAGATGTCTCTATTAGTAAAGTACAGGCCGGTGTGCAAGTTTGCATCTCATCCTGTAATGTTATACACCTTTATGTACGGCATAACTCGTCGTGCCCTGTATACATGAACTGGAGTAACTGTACGTGTAGCACATGGTGTGACGTTGTACTGTGGTAGTTGGAATTGCTTTATAATGCTACCGGTAGATGTCTCTAGTCTATTAATAAAGTACAGACCGGTGTGCAAGTTCGTACTCGATTTCTTCTGATTGGTAACTTATAGGTAAAAGTATTCGTTGTATAATTTATTCTGATTGGCGAACGTGTACATTGCTGAACTGCATATAAGGTGTTACTCAAAATAAATCGCTTTCTACCTATGCTGTTAGTGGCTTTGAGAGCTTGCTAGTTAGTTTTAGTTGTTGTTCTTGGTACATTTATAAGGTACTTGGTCACGGCTGCTTCACAATGCACAGTTCTGTTCTGTCTCACCGCTAGGTGTACATTTCGGCAGGCCTATAAGCAAGACATTAAATGGTTAGCAACGGAGCGCCAGCCAATGCGTACCGGCTAGTGTGCCCAGCCAAGGTTGAAACAGGCGTGGGTCATGTCCGGTGAACGGAGACTGGTGTGAAAGGAATGTTAGTCCGCTAGGAACCGTAGTCCGCTGCCCATTACTTTGTACAGGTGACCTTCGTGCCAATACACTAACCCCGACTAGTCCTAAATTGTAGAATCATATGGATCCCCGACATTCATTCCCAGTATTATCATTCCTGTCACTCCTGTGTTTATTTGCCATCAAAAAGCGGTTCTCAAATATTGGAATCCTGTTTCAAGGAAAACATGCTGTTGATGTCGAGGCTACAACATTTCCGTTTACAGCGGCTAACTGCAACATTTTCTTTTCCGAGGCTGAGTGACGCCAACTTCCACACCATATTCCATCCCTGCAAGTTGTTGCCTCCTCTGGTGTTCTAAAATTCCTGGAATATGAAAATTACAGATCTGCATTTGTTTTATAATTCACCTATGTGAAATATTTCCGAGTTTGGCAAATGAGCATGTGATAGATTTGCAGTACAGCATAAAATTAGTGATTTTTAGGAGAAAAATAAAACAAAAAAGACCACCAAATGTGACAGACAATAATAATAATAATAATAATAATAATAATAATAATAATAAGTTATTTTCCCCTTGGATATATATATTATAACATGTCTATCTTGCAAATTTCATCAAAATTTCTTTTAAGAATATCATGTTCACTAACAAACCAACGCCGAAAACACATCACCTTGGATCCTTTGTTACCAGATAAACAACATATCTTCTTTTCTTGGTAGAGGTAATTATTGTGAACGTATAATTATCTTCTCTACTGCATTCCTACCTATTTACCCAGCTGAAATACCTACCGTCAGTAACGATGCGAAACATCTCCTCAACCTGAAACTGAGTCTTGGCGGAGACTTCCATAAACATGGCATTGTGCTTTTCTGGAACAAAACAATTGTATTGAATACGGGACCGACTGTTTTTAATTATTTATTTATTTACTCATGTATTTATTGATTTATTTTTGATTTATCTTTGGCAACTTCGACATTCATGGTCAGAATTCCACGACATGCCCCGCGAGGTCATTTCACATACATTAAAGACAGCCAAGGCGCGTTAGACAACGATATAGTATATATGGAGAGCTTTGAAGTAAAGTTTTTATCGCATTTCGGTTACATGATATTGTATATAATTATTTATACTTATTTCCGTTGAAATTGGGCTGTTAAAACCTCAAACAAATAAAAAGCAGTACTCATCCGGTCTTTCTAATAAACGATCTCAATCGACCACAAACGTCCAAAAGCATAAAATGGATGGGGAATCAGGTAGTATATATTTCTGTGAAACACACCTAACCAATATCGTAAAGTCGACATTTCGTTGCCTGTTATTTATATTTATTTATACCTAGATGACGTCATAGCAATTTTTATGAAATCTTACCTGCTAGTCTATGTAAAGCATCTACCGAAATTTTTCTTGTAAGGCTGTCATCGACGGAATGTTCATAAAACGCATCTGATCGCGTCAACTCTAAATCTGAAAAAAAAAAAAAGATCGACTTCACATTTATCATTTCAGCCCCAGTTTCAGTCTACTTTGATATCAAATGTTGGAAGGTAAGTACAGTGATTGGACCGGCTTTCTTATTTCGATGGACTTGGTAATGCATTTGTGGCTGTGCTACTGGTAATTGTTTCACTTGAAGCATAAGAAATATTTCAAAATGTTATCCAAAGTTTAAAAGACATTTTAAAACTCCATTATATTATTAACCACTGCATTAGTCTTACTTAAATCCTTTTTTCTTAAAAGTGTTGTTCAGCCAATGAACAACAAGAACAGTTAAACATTTCGTTATCATAATCTTTACCAAATAATCTGGCCTTTTCTCTCCCAAGGTAAATTATTGAAGGTACCTTAACAGGGGCGGATCAAGGATTATTTGAAGGGGTGGGGTCGGATTTTAGGAATGACCGGGCCGAAAAATGCTTCAGGTTTTTTTAGAAATCGAAGAGGGTGGGGGGTCCGGACCCCCTTGACACCCCCTAAATCCGCCACTGCCTTATCACAAAAACACTCACAAAATGTTGAGAAAATATAGGACCTACCTGAAGTTGCGCGTGCCAATCCCTGTGCTTCACGCCTCTGACACTGACGATCCAAATCGAGCTTATTTCCGACGATCGCAATCGGCGCGTCGACTTTCAGGTTCTGAAATTGTCGGATCCATTCTGGAACATGGTCGAAGCTCATCTTGTCTGTGATATCATACAGAAAGATGGCGGCGCTGCACTTTTTGTATGCACTAAAAATAGTATTATAGACTTAGACCGCATTCACAACGAGTTGAGCCATGGCTCTACAAAGTCACGAACTAAATATGGCGGACATACATGGAAGGAAAACCGCCTAATCTTTTAATAGTCTCTCCGCCTCTTACACGCCTCCCCATGTGTCGTCCCAATGGAGCCGAGCTTTAATGACTGTACCCCCGCAGGGACGACGCATGGGGAGGCGTGTGAGAGGCGGAGAGACTATTAAAAGATTAGGCGGTTTTCCTTTCATGTACGTCCGCCATATTTAGTTCGTGACTTTGTAGAGCCATGGCTCAACTCGTTGTGAATGCGGTCTTATAATTATCAACATATGTAAGATCATACGTGTATTTATCTATGAAGCTTTGAGGCATATAACATTCTTTCAATATGTCCTTTTTTTACTTTTTTTTATTTAGCTTTTCTTCAATTAGTTAAGCACTTATTATAGTAGGTCTGCATGTAAGATTTTGTATATACGGCTTCATAAAATGACATGCAAGTGCTGACCTACTGGTATATTCCATGCCTGTTTCTGGTGTCACGCATGCGCGGGTAACCAATTTCCACTAGACGTGTGTGACCGCACATGTGTCCCAGGAAATAGGTATGAAACCACGACCAGCAGAAATGGGTTAACAGCGCATGCGCATCGTTGTCAGTGGAAAGGAAAATTGCAAATCATGCGGTTTGTAATTATTGAGCAGATAAGGTGTTTCTCCTGCGAAAGGCCTATCACCCTGGTTAATTATTGAGCAGATAAAGTGTTTCTACACTTAAAGGGGTAATAACTCTTCGTAATGGCCAAAAAATGAATCTCCTGGAGTAAACAACAATTTTCCCATACTTACCAATGATTAATGAATCCATTTTTACATTCAAAGTTAATCCCCTTTTTTTTTGTTAAAAAGTTTGTGTTTTTGTTTTAATCTCTTAAGAGATTATAACAGAGTATATAACCATCAATGGAGGTCACGTGGTCTAAAGACAAGCTCAGATGTCAGAATAATAGCTATAACTGACGTTTTTTGTTTTTCTGGTAAAACAGAATATATTATATTTCTATGAGTTATTCACAATGTTTTTATTGTGAAATGTAGATCTCATACGAAGAGTTATTATCCCTTTCACTTATTTGCCTTATTGCTATACCTTTCATTCAATTTATGATAGGCCCTACCGTTATACATGCAGTGTAAAGCCTCGGTCACAACCGGCCGTACGGGCTCTTACGGGCTGTTTGCGTCCAAATTTTGCGCAGAATCTCACTTCTCACGCAAGTCCTTCTTGCGAAATTTGGAGTTCGCAGACAGCCCGTAAGCACGTACGGAGGATGTTGGTCATGTCCAAAAGATTCCACGAATAGCCTGCGAACAGCGAGGCCGCAAGCGTAACTTGCTCCCCTCACACGGAGTTAGCAAGACAGATGCGCGTTGTGCAAGACGCACGTCGCAAGCAATAAAGGAACAAGTGCCCTTTGCGTGTTGAGTAATGCGCACGCCCTCACAACTAACGAAAGAAGTCGAGAGCACACCGGAAATGCGTCGCACGTGCGTCACCCCCATGCCTGGTGTATAAAAGGCGTGCTCACGACGCACGCTCGTGTCTTTACAATGAACGTCAACTGTGTAACGTGTACAAGAATTTAAAAAATTTTCAATTTTTTTATCCAATTTAGTTTCTAATATGCTTCCAAAAGGCAAGAAAAGAAGCTTACATAGTAAAAAAAAAAAAAAAAAAAAAGGGAGGAGGAAGAAGAAAAAAGAGGAGAACAGGAAGCAAAACTGACGCACGCCGTCAGTATGTAACCACAAACGTGTGAGGCAAGTGTGAAGCAAAACTGACGCAAAAGGGCACTACTTTCGCCGTGCGTCGCATTCCCTTCGTAAGTGGTGAGTGTGTGCCACGTACACAGGAAGCAAGACAAACTCAAGAAATGAGTACAATTTCCACGGCCATTGCTCCGTGCAATTAGCGTCCCTGCTTGAAAGGACATCTCATGTGGCCCTTGCGACTCGCAAGGCAGACTTTCCTCTACCTCTACGACCTCTACGGCCTCCGCAACACCCAATCCGTGCGTCCGGTTGTGACCGAGGCTTAACATTGCTCTACGGACGTAAACCGTTTTAATAAATCTGTAACAGTATGATCGAACCATAAACATGTACATACACTGGTACATACACCATAGACATGTGTGTATAGGCGTATCTTTATAACCCTTTGACCCCCTCCCCCCCCCCCCCCCCCCCCCCCCCCCCACACACACACACACACACACACACACCACTCATCATAGCGGCGGGCATGAAACTGAATGAGATTATTTACACCTTATAACTTACACTGTGTTCAGTGCCTGGTATCTCTCTGTTCCGACAGTATCCCAAACCTTCAACTCGACCCTCTTTCCGGAAGTAAATTTGACGGGGATATGGACGATGTCCAAGTTGGTGGTCGGGCGTGGTGTGGATTGGGCTTGAGTGCTTGGATAAAATTATTAACTAGTTACTGTTCATGTTAGAATTATTTCAAAAATTTAAAGTCAAACCCAAATCACGTCTAAAATCATGGTTGATTCAATCCTTAGGCCTTATTTTAAAATTGACTTTGGCATTTTATAATGTGTATCAAAATAATCAAAATAATATATAAACGAAATGATCAATATCTAAAGAAATTGAAATCAGACATCAACATTAGACTTAACTAATTCAAATCTTCCAAAACGTAAAATATTCCAAATATTTAGTAAATGAAAAATTTCAAATTTAGGTATTTGAATTTTTATCAAAAAACAAGAAAAATGGCCGCCATCTTGGATTTGGTCGCCATATTGAAAAATATTAAATAACTGAAAAATTAATGAATGCCTTAGTACTTGTGCAAATTTTGATAAAATTTAATTGTAAAGGAACTTAAAAATCAGTTTTTGTATGTACATATGACAAATGAATATATTGGCGGCCATCTTGGATTTTGCGAGTTTCCGGTACAAACGGACACTTTTCTTTTGAAATGGAAAATTCAGGTACTAAACTACAAGAATCAATTATAAAACCTTTGCCTAGCCCCCAGCCAAATCCTTAAATACATGTAAGACCATTTTTTCATTTTGGCTCATGGACTAATTATTGTTATTCTTACCATCAATTACTTTCTTTAAATTATTCGATTAATTTACTTATCTATGTAAGCAAGCTACACTTTAGAGTATTTTCTTGGTTACGTAAATATATATATAGCTGTATAAAAATCTACGTTATACTGACAACATATCGTCTATGTTCACACATATGCACCCACGCACGCACGCATGCACACACACAGTCACTCACCAGGGGCGGATCCAGGATTATTTGAAGGGGGTCCGCGGATGCCAAGTGGACCCAACCCCCCTCTCGGCGTGGGGTTCAGGGCCTGCTTAAATTTAGGTGTTTTAGAGGGCGAAAGTTGCCATTTAGCACGGTTTAAAACTATGATTCAGCTAGTCAACATTTTTATTTCAAGAGAGGACCATTGGTGTGATTTTTTTGCAGAAATCCGCCACTGCTCATGTGCGCTCACACACGAGGCTTTGAGGCTAAACAAACCACTGGGATAGACTTACGTCTGGTCTCTCTCTCTCTCTCTCTCTCTCTCTCTCTCTCTCTCTCTCTCCACATGCACGCACGCACTCTCACACACGTACACAGTGATTTTCAGCTAATCAGTCCATTGGAACATAAATAGTTTGCTGTCTCAGTGTCCACAAATATGGCCCTAAAGTCACGATCATCTCTCGCATGCGTTCTTTATCAGACATTTCGCCACATCATATCATTCGATATCTTGATATCTTATCACATATGTGATTAATTGAATAATCGTTTGTCATAGTGGTCTAGCTATTGGAGACTGCTACCCAGTATATGAAAAATTAGGCCCATTGGCACATCGAGAGGTGTGCTTGAATGGACCGGCGTGACAGCTGGGGATGGTAGTACGCTAGAAAGCGTAGTACGTTCCCAGCTACTTTGTACAGGTGGCACACGTCCCATATACTAAACCCAAATCTCTAACGACTAACCCTAACCTGTACTTATCATATGGAACCCCGGACTTCCATTCCTAGGACTACCATTCTTGTCACACATGTCCGCTTTGAGAGGCTGACGATCTTGCTACTACGTAACTTAGAGCGCGTTCAGAACAGATGATCCGCAAACTGATCATCGGACTTAATATGGCTGACCCACTTAAAGCAAGCTGCTTAGTTCCCTGATGGTCTCCCCGCCTCCACAGGCGTCATTAAACGGATTAAATCTTGGGGCCGAAGTTTAATTGTTAGGCCCCTAGCCTGCACCAACTGGATCATAATGGTAACGTTAACGCTTTAAGTTAGTCGGCCATACTTAGTCCGAGTATCTGTAAGTCCGCGGACCAAGTTGTTCTGAATGCGCTCTTAGTTAGTCACCGAAAAGGAACCCTGGCGCTTAGTCATCACGCCCAATTAAATTCCTTGCCTAAGACCAGCGTATTTTTGGAGATAATGTGAAAGAGAGTGAGAGCGAACCCCATGTTGCGTAATTGCGTGTTAGGGCCTTTCAAAATGGAACAGCCGGGTAAAATATATCGATGGATGTGAAAAAGGCTTCAGATAGGCCTATTCCATCGAAAGCCATTGCAGAAGAATCACTTACCCATATCTCGACTTGAAGGACTTTTTCTCCGTGCGGTTTAAGCTTTCCTTAAGGAGGGTTGTTTTCCCGGCATTAGAATCGCCGATGAGCGCGACTGCAAATTGAATGAAAGGAGGAAACCTTCTATCGCAAGTCCTTGATATCTTTCCTAAATGCTGACCAAAACACTATTAAGTAATCACTAAGGAGATTTTATATAATAGTCTGGCATGAATACCGACGCCGGGAATCGAGCTCGGACCAACAAGGTGTGAGCCTTTACACCACGGCGGATTATATGTTTTAGAGCCGGAGTTGCTTGAATCTATCCATACTAAGGCTGCATTCACAACAGCGGACTTACTAGTCCGTAGATCAAATATGGCGACCCACTTAAAAGTCAAATTCCCTAATAAACAATGAATAGATTCCCCGACTACACAAACGTTTAAGTAGATCGGCCATATTTGATCCACGGACTAGTTAGCCTGCTGTTAGAAAAGCTTCTTTATACGTTTTCAAACAGCAGAAAGCTTTAAAATTAAACATATGTGAAGCATATGTGCAGTTTAGTATCTGATAGATGCAATGTATATTTTCTTTAAGGCACTTTGAAGTACCAATACATCCGATAAGAAAGAGTCACTCTACCGTTAAGTTCCGCATGATGGAACGCTTCGGTACTCGCCAGACTGTCGCAAGGGCTATGACTATGTCGTCTGTCTGCGTCCAAATGTTGACCTATGTATTCTTGTCCTTTCCTGAGGCCTTCCCGGAACCAGGCATACGCTTCTGCATCTTTCTTCATTAACCTCTCCAAAAACGCCCTATTTTGATCCCTGGACGCTGCTTTTGATCGAATCTGTTCAAGCTCATCTAATTCAAACACGTCTTTTTCAAAGAGATAGTCCAGAAGGAAGGAAAGATCCAAGTCTTCGATCAGAAAGGTGAAGTTGCGTTTGATTCGCGCAACGTGGTCCTTTTGACGAGGCATCTTTGGTTGCAGTTACCCTGTAGATAAAATTCACATCTAAAACTGGAAAACACTTGAAGAGTCCAGAGCTCAAAATCTACTGTTTATCTTAAGAGTTGTATTAGATAAAGAAAGTCTGTCGGGGGCAATCAGTAACATACCGACCGCTGTTTTTATCAGACATAATATGTAACTTGATTCAGGATAACATTCGATTTGAAGTGACGTGTCACAAGATCTATCAAAATTTCCAAGTACATGTAATATGTAGTTTTGGGGTAACATTTGATTTGAATTGGCATGTCACAAGAGCGATATAAATTTCCAATCGGGTATGGAGTTTATGCTTGCCTCATCGTGTTTACAAGCAAATTTACTTGGTATAAAAATGGTCATAGTGCACATATGTGTTGATATGAATAAATGAACGAATCCAAAAGATACGTTATTTGGGGAAAAATTAGCGAACGAAGGAACGAACGAATAAAAATAAGAACAAATAAATAAATAAGTAAATGAATATATTGACGGTTCAGATTGACTTGGTATACTTGTTAAGCACATGACTAAACTGGATAACCTATTTCAACATATTGTATCCTTTTAATAAAAAATTTAAATTGTGAATGGGTGAAACCTATTTAAACGACTTGATGAATTACATGTTAAAAACCTTACAACCGCACTCTGATACTATTGCTATCGCCCAGCTATACACTGTAGGTCAATAATAACTGACATCATAAATGAGATAATGAACTGAATGCCTTGCCTGTGTCAAAATTGGAAAGAAAGCCTTGTTCTTTTCTCAAGTCAATTCTGACCACTGTCAAAGTATACCCTGTGGATGTCTATCCCTGGCACCCTGCATTGAGGGAGCGATGGCGTACAAAATTGTCAAATTACCCAATCATACTGAAGAGGTGCATGGACGGCAAACGTCTAATCGGAAGTGACTCAGCATCATGTTCACCTGGCATTCAGCCATCAGAGGAAGATTCTGGATGGACCCACACGGAAGTAGCCGAGGGTTTCCGAATGGTTCGCCGTTTTCTTACGAAATGTGCCGACCGAGCACGTGTTATCTTTCGACATATTTATCAGTGTATCTAACCTACGGTATATGCTTTTATATATATATATATATATATATATATATATATATATATATATATATATATATATATATATAACTGCTTATGAATTGTTTAAAAAGTTTTGAAAAACATATTCGAGAGAAAAATTATTCAGACGACAGGTTAGTCTACTTGAACAAGGAGGCTGAATTTTTAAAATATATTTACGAATGGGCTCACGGCCAGTATGATAAAAATGTGTCGTTATAATCAATAACTTATCTCACCTTAAATGTACCACTTCTTAGTACAGTACATTGGCTTCTAAGAAATCGTGCAGATATGGAGCTTTTAAGGCTCCTTCCAGTGATGTAGAGCTCAATATTATTACCTAATTAGATATCTATTGGCGGATGGATTAAGACAATTATTTTTTCATTGTAAAAAGTGGTGTACTAGTAATATATTGCAGGCCCGTAGCCGGGGGTGGGGGGTGGGGGGGGGGTCGGGGGGGGGGTTCGAAAGAACGCACCCTTTTGCTGGGAAAAGGTCCCTTCTGGGTAAAATTTTATCTAGGTACATGAAGGTTTCATGGTAAAAGGTCCACTTTTTCAGAAAAAAGAACCCCACTTTTGAAATTGCTGGCTACGGGCCTGTATCGGAGATACTACGCACTTTCAATGTGTACACCATTATAACTTCTATAACTAGATACTGTGCTTCCGCTGCAAACTGGATGTATGACAGTTCATAGATCAAATGTAGCAAGTAACGTCACACCTCCAGCTCTGATTGCATCGTATTTATAGCTCATAACGGTTATTTGCTTGCATGGTTGCTGCACGAGTGAGAATTTATAGCAAAGGCTAGAAGTTGCGTTTAAGAGATGCTTTCAAACGCCGATTTCATGCCCATTTATTATTGAAATGATATTAAATCACATTTCTACCGAATGATTAAACCTTAAGGATTTTACAGTTAAATGAATAATAAAACAGCACATGGTAAATGGTAAAATTACAACCAATAAAAAAGTTACACTACAGAGAGAAGTTGGAGTAGTTTTTTAAATGCTTCTCTTCATTTACATTTTAATACCTTACCTTGTTCAGATACCTAGAGTTATTTTCCATTTTAATGCAAAGTTAAAGAAGCTACTGTCTTGTCAACATGCTCGCGTCATTGCCAGGTATGCGGCTGAGGGATTATCTTCAGCACTCGCCGCTGCTGTATCTTGTTCGACAAGATACTTTAATAGATATCATTAACTGAATATTTTGTCGAAAACAGGAATGTGATCTATCGCCTGATCTGTGTAATTAATGTAATATAATCTCTATGCTAGACTGGTGGACGTTAAAAGGTCCACAAAATTAATTTTCATTATCATTTTGTCCAAAAGGTAGTTTTACCACTTCTTGTTTTCTGTAATGCAGTTTAGTTATTATTCACCATTTGTGAAGCATCAACAGGTGCTTGTTTGTTTTTTTTTATCATTTCCGATGTATTTATTCCATCATGAAATGACAAGATGAAAAAAAGTGGTCAATTAAAAAGTGACAAAGATTTTCCTTCCAGTCGCTGTCCCTTTCGGCTGTCACAATGATCGAAAGATAACTTAAGAAGATCTAATACGATGACTAAGCACTTGGTCCATAAATTCAAGCCACTTCATCCCTTAACACCGTGTTGGTATTTGAATTATTGAATTATTTACAATTGAGTGTAAAGAATTACAACATAACGTAGGTTATGTGGCTTGTTTTGCTAGAAAGCAATAGAAAAGTGTTGTGTTGAACATGTGGTATACTGTACATGTAGGTATAAGGAAAATTTTCACAGTATAATAAACCACAAGTTGTGTCGTTTTAGCTAAACTTGAAAAATTCATTATCAATTTTTGGATGGGGAAATGTTGGGCTCCTTACATTTAATTTTACATCTCTTTAAAAGTAGTCATCTAATCGATGCGAATTTTAGGATGTTCAAATACATTTCTGCAAAGGGAGCATAATTCCTAAAGTCGCAACCCTCTATTTTTTAAAACGAATTTCACCTCAAGTAACATTGCATGCACAAAGACAGAAGTAACGGAATTTGTCTGAAAGCCAAACAATCTTTTGTCACTGAAAACAACCGAGAATATTCTTCTTTTCCTTCGGATTATTGTAGAAAACGCCCAGTGCAGATTCTGACATGTGACGTATTGACATAACAACCAATGATATTCTTTACCTTCTATATTATATAATTGTAGTTCCTTTTGGGGTATATATATATTTGTCTAAATGAAACGGGAAACAAATATCTAGATTCTAGCTAGTAATCAAATCAAACAGCACAGCTGACTTTGGTTGCGTTGAAGAGATACGAAATGTTGAACAAATCAATCGAAGAAGATTTTATGACAGAGGAAGGCAACATGACGCTTAACGAAACTTCTACGGTGGCTTCAGCGTGCACGGGCCTGGTATCATGCCTGCCTTTCATCGCAGTGGAAATCAGCCTGTTCGTTGCGACGATTGTTGGCAACAGCATTTTCATTGCAGCATTTGCAAAGTTTAAGGAACTTCAAGAGCAAACAAACTACATCTTGATGAGTCTCTCAATTGCGGATTTAGTCACTGGTCTCGTTGCCATGTCGATTCACATTGTCACTGTGTATTTCGTTGACAACTTACCCGGGCTACGTCACCTCGCATCCGAAAAATATTTTTGTCTGTTTAAGACTGCCACTGGATCCGGACTGATACTTATATCACTTTTTCACCAAACATTAATTGCATTTGAAAGATACTTTAAGATCTGTCGACATATCCAGTACGTGACACTATTTACCAAAAAGAGACTGATCTCGGCCATAGTCTTTACATGGCTGTACGGGGTGGCCATTTCCATCCCTCCTCTGTTCGGCTGGAATGATTGGTCCCCGGATAAAGAATGCAAGGGTAATATAATCAATCCAACACACATGCGATTCTTGGTGACGCCGCACCTGCCAATCTGCCTCCTGATAACATTAGGGTGTTATTGCGCCATATTTCGACGCGTCCGGCAGCAAAGACAGAAAATGAAGAAATACGCCCCCAGACCCAGCCCCACCCCAGTGAACAGCATTCAGATGAATATGCCAGGTACCTCCACCGCGCAGACAGAAAACCAGTCCAAACAGGAGAGAGAAGAATTTCGAAGAGAAGAGCTGACAGTTGAAGGCAAGGAATCCAAATTGATGGTTTCATTAGATGAAATGCAAGTCAAAGTGGCAAAGATGACTGCCATAATAGTAGGTACGTTTACTTTGTTATTTATTCCTTACACGCTTCTGTCGGCGCTTGATAGCTACATTGTAAACAATAGAGTGACCTTTCATATTATTTTTAACATATCAATCGAACTGTTGATGCTTAGTTCAGTCACCAATCCCTTTATTTACGGAATTTTGAACAAACGTGTCAGAAAGTTTATGATTGGGGCATGCCAATGCAAGTCCGCACAGTAGCGGCTTATACCTTAAAAGAGTAAGGCAATAGGCGGTCAGTATGATAATATGTCTTTTACACAAGAACACACGCACGCATGAAACATTTTGAGGTTATTCACATTGAAATCGGGGTGGTGGTCGGTTTTGATTTGTTTATCAGTTACACTCTTTTCTGGTTAATTGTGTATGTCAGAAAAATAATGTAGAGTACGCGTACTTATTGACGGGGGTTCGATACTAGTACGTTGTAAAGGCCTAATTTGGCGAAATTGTTTTTGTCTCCGTTTCCTCTTGTGAAACACATTTCATGATGATATGGAATAACAACAATCATTTTAGAGCGCAAACTCCCTCATTTGTTGTCTTACTCATCAGACCCACTCACTTCTCCATAAAGGTAGTCTTTGTTTCGGAGACCAGAGCCCTTAATTACGGTGGTACCATTTAACAAAAGCATCCCCTCGCCTTTTTACTGATAACATCAGTAAAAATTTTTTCAATAAAATATCCTGGCATCAGACTGAATACTTTCTGATGAAATAAGCGTTCAAACGGCGTTGAATGCTGTTCAAGTGAGGGGAATCTGCTCGAAATCGGTATGACACTTTAAACCCAAAATGCGCTGTTGTTGGCCACCAGCTGGAGTTAGCCAATTCATCCCAATTCATAGGTCTGTTATATTCATGCATTATTTTCTTACGTGACAGTGTTTATAGCCGCATTGTCCAAGAGAATAAGGAAAAATCCTAACGTACCGAACCTCCTAGAGCTTTCATGTAGTTGGGATTACATATCTAATTTTGTGCACTCAGTTTATGTTCGTTATTGTGCAAGGAGTGATGGTTTAATTCATTTTATTATATTCACTGAAAATGTACTTTTATAGTTCAATTTATATCAATATTATCATATTATTGCTTTTTGTATTGCCGTAAATATATACCAGGATATTCATATCTATTTTTAAGCATGACAATGAAAAGTAATGTCATACAATCTTCTTGCACGATGTATAGCACATTTTCTAGTAATTCGACTTACTATTGAATGACACCTTTAGATATGTCCATTTTTGGTATTATATATCTTAGCACTTTCTTAATATTCAAGATAAAAGAAATTTCAGTTTATTCAGCAAAACGTTAAGAATAATGATTATGTGTAGGCCTATAAGGTTGATTTTAAGTTACTCAACAAACAAAGAAGGGATGTAAAAACCTTCAGATTTGTCCATTTTTGGTATTATATATCTTGCACTGCATGGTTCATTTGTTAATATTCAAGATAAAAGAAACTTTATTTATTCAGAATAACGTTAAGGTGTATAAGGTTGGTTTTAAAGGGATAACAGCTGTTCATTTTGGCCCAAAAATGGATTTTCCTGGGGTGAAGGGCAATTTTCCCATACTTACCAATGGTCAATGAATCCATTCCGACATTCTCAGTTAGTCTCTGTATTTTTTCTACAAAGTTTTTTTTTTTTTTTTGTAATATTCTCTTAAAAGATTATTACAGTGTAGCCATCTATGGAGGTCACGTGATGTGGTGGCAAGCACAGATTCCAGAATAATTGCGTTAACTGACATTTTGGTGGTAAAATAGAATTTATCATATTTCTATGAGTTGTTTACAAAATATTTGTGAAATATGGATATCATCAGACAGTTGTTATCCCTTTAAGTTACTCAACAAACACAGAAGGGGTGTAAAACCTTCAGATTTGTCCATTTTTGGTATTATATATCTTTGCACTGTATGGTTCATTTGTTAATATTCAAGATAAAAGAAACTTTAGTTTATTCAGAATAAAGTTAATTAAGGATCATGGTAATGTGTATAAGGTTATTTTCAAGTTACTCTACAAACACAGAAGGGGTGTGAAAACTGTTTTAGAGAATAATAGTATTTGATATGCCTCAGCCCGTCTTTGTTCTTGTAATGTTTTGCAATCTGAGATGAAATATTCAGTGTATATATTGACAATTAATATTTCAGATTTTATTCCTCACTACATATTGCTAATAAATATGAAATATTATTAGTTATATCGTCGCAGTGTTCACAGTTGTAGGATTGTATGTTACCAGAAGCAGCTTTGATTTTACATTATAATCAGTACTTTTTTCTTTTATGTTTTAATGCCATAATGTGTTTTAGTACACGAATGACTCCTATTAATTACATGTAAACTTTTAGTTGCAAGATATATAATAATAATAATAATTATAATAATAATAATTATTATTATTATTTTTATTATTATTATTATTTATGTTTTCACTGTATGGTTGCATTCAGTTTTGTCAAATATCCGACAACAAGTAACTTCAAGTTACTGTAATCACATTATTTCAACATTCGTTGTCATATTTCAATTGCTTGATGAACAATAATACTTAAGTTAGTTTATTGGCTACAATTTTCAATTTTAGCTTACCAAGGTTGATAAACAATTTAAAATTCGCTATGAATTTAATAATAATAATTCTTATAACAAAATACGACAAAGGTGCCTTTTACACGAAATCTTGAAGGTCAGGTCATTTAATTGTTTTGTTATTTTTGGCCTATTCACCGACTCCGTTGGTCAAATTCTGATTCGTCATTACAATTCTTTGCTCTTACTGGTGACAGTAGCTCGTTTAAGTAGGTCCAATACATTTAGTGAGAGCCAATCAGTAAAAATAAATCTTAAACCGATGTCACAAGGCTGACTTTGCATAGTCGGATCTTCAATTTTAGCAGTTTAAATCTAAGCCCAGGAACTTTTTTGTGAAACAGGCTTAAGTAGATATTTTATTGCACAAATTGTATTGTAGCTGTGTTTATTTGTTCCTACGGAGACTGCGTATTATTAAAATAAAAAACATATTGTGACAAATTCTGTTGTATTTGTTTTGAATTCATTTTAGTTTTGTCACAGCATGGCAACGAACACTGGAACTAGAGAAAGTGAATACGATGAACTCCACATCTCCTTTGCCCGCGTTCTATGTAGTGCAAAAATGAAAATATCTTTAAACTACTTTTTCTCTTGAATACCATCGTAATTTTAGAATCAGCTGAGAAAATTTTCGAATGATATGTTTTTGAATTGATTTAGGTAAGAAAAGGCCGGCGTGTTTTTTCTTCCATCGAGATGCCTGGCACTTGCTGCACTGTGTTAAGTCATTGCATTGTACATGTAGCGTTATATCCAGGGTTCATTTGGGTCTATGCGGTTATTACTTTAAAAGATTTACCAGAGGCGTGCTTTCCATGCCTGATTATAAATTAATATCCTGTGGAGACGCAAAAGTCCTTTTCAGCAGGTGTGTAAAAGCACTGTCAAGTATTTTGCTGTTAAGCTTGTTTTCAGCACTCGACGCTGCTTTTGTTCGACTTAATAGTTTAACAGGCGTTCCAAGTGTGGCATTATCACCTTAGCTGTAGATAACCTTTTATTAATTTATTTTATTTGTGGGAAGTGTGTGGTATACACGGGCTTTGTTCGGGCCTATACATTAATTCTTTTTTTAGATGTACTTAAGAAGTAAAGAGGTAAAAAATTCCGTATCCACGCAAAATGTCATCAACGGCGTTCTTTATTATGTGCTGGAAAATGTCGAAATCATTTTTTTCGTCAAAAATTCGATTCCGGCCGATCAAATAAAGCACGCGGGGAAAATTTTATTGTACACCATTTAGTTATTCGGCTTGAGCTTCTTTTGAAGAAGGACTCATGTTCACGATGCCGTAGTAAACTTATCCGCTTATTTTGACGACTGATCGCCCCAAATTGTGCAATGGGGGCATTTTTTAGCAGCCTGAGAGAGTAACACCTTAATTTAAAAAAAAAAAAAAAAACGTTGGCTTTCCATTATTTGCAATTTTAGGGAAAATCAAACGTCATCGGAAATGAGGTAAACTTCGTCAGACTGGTATTTTATTTCATTAATTTCAAAGTCTAGCAATATACAGTATTTAACGTAAGAATCATAAAAGTTCTATGTTTAATCCATCAAAATCCTTGCCGGTGTAACGAATCTGAGGGTCATCGTGTAACAGAAAGTCCGCCCTCCATATAATTATAATGGTTAGGGTTAGTCAGACATAGGAACCGGTGTTTTAAAGCTGAGTGTCCGGCAGGCTCTCTGTCTCGAAATAACGTGTCCCAAATTCAGGACTCAAGTTCTAAATTGAAGACCCCGCCTGGACACTCTCTGTCAATACGGAAAATTCAAAGACCCTTTGTTTAAATACCGAGGGTCCGCATTTAAGAGGAATTATTTATAAAATATTCAACTTATAACACGGATTCAAAAAGAAAATAACGAACAATCAAAATTGTAATCAAAGAAAGAATGATTAGGGCCATTGGCCAAAATACAGTTATTTGCAAAAAGCCCTCGAAAGTGTTAAGTACATAATGTAATTTTTATCCTGTGTATTTCACTTATTTTCAATTACCATCTTTTGCACACGTGTAGAAATTAAAACAACAACAACTTCTTTCGAGTGAAATTTATGTAGTGGGCTTACTGTATCTAAGCATATAACCGTCTATTAATCAGTACCACTGATCTCATCTACATCAATATCTGGTCAATATCACACCTGCGTGTCAGTCTGTTGTCTAAAAGGAGAAAAATTGTAATTTATTGGTTCAAATTATTTATTTTTTATATAGCACGTAGAGATCAAATATACTCTTCTGTTAATATTATCTTTCGTTTTCATTTTTCATGAGTAATATACTATTACAATGCATGTATTCAATTATATTTTGAAAGGTCTTAGGATGTCAACGGTGGTAAATTGAGAATATTCATGTTTTAATTTTTTATCAAAAGTATGTCATTTAAATGTATAGCTATCAGACTTGGAAATCGATTGGACTGTAGAACGAAGAAGGTTGAATAATCCCCACCTCAGATGTTATGTTAATCGTGCAAATTTTGCAAGACTTCCCTTTTTACCTTCCTATTTACCATTTCCCACACCAATTATTTTATCGCTAGTTTTATCATACATTCTTTCAAAAGTTATATTCTTTTTATGTGGAGATGCATTGAAGAAATTTTTTTTTTAC
The DNA here is from genome assembly GCF_051362555.1 of Lingula anatina. Taxonomy (NCBI): domain Eukaryota; kingdom Metazoa; phylum Brachiopoda; class Lingulata; order Lingulida; family Lingulidae; genus Lingula; species Lingula anatina. The sequence continues at coordinate 12,643,043 of NC_141776.1, read as the reverse complement.
AATTTTGTTGAACAATAAACGTAAGTTTTAATTTGTATCAACCCAAAGAAAATGTATTCCGCGTTCCTCGATGTAAAAATTGCATGCTGATCGCAAAATCTGCTTGTCATCATGGATTTCCAGTCGATAAGCCGATTTTTGAAATAATAGGAAACACTAAGAAGCGCCGCAGATTATTACAAAGGAAATACCTGTCGTGATTTGCCCCGTTATATAATAATAATAATATCTCCGTTATGTAACATGTATTCAATTATTTTAAAACAAAGACATTTTGTAGAGCTTAGCATTGATGAATTGTACAACACTATGGTAAACATAAGAACAAAAGTCATAATAAGCCATGTGTATCAAGCCACAAGTCAAAGTAATATATGCTCTCAGAAAAATCATTCAATATATATAGGCCTATATATATATATATATTTGAGGGAAACTTCCTTTTTTGTGGAATGGCCCCAAATAAATCTGATAGGCATACCAATAATATTTTATTGGCAAAGTAAAAAAAATTGAAATAATGAGCAGGACAGCATATTATTACAAAGTAAATACATGTGATTTCCTCCGTTATATAATAAAATTATCTCCGTTATACATGTAGCCTATGTATTCCATCCTACTGTTTGATTTGGGGCCCAATTACCATACATCAGTCCGGTATAACGTGACAGAGAGACCCCCATGATAGAGTCGCTTCCTATTCATTTGCACAGCTAAGCCTCGCCCTAGATTTTAACCCACTATCAGGCTAACCCTAACCATATAACTAAATGGAGGTCGGACTTTCTGTTACAACAACTTTTTTCGAGTGAAATTTATGTAGTGGGCTTACTGTATCTGAATATATTACTAAGCATATAACCGTCTATTAATCAGTACCACTGATCTCATCTACATCAATATCTGATCAATATCACACCTGCGTGTCAGTCTGTTGTCTAAAAGGAGAAAAATTGTAATTTATTGGTTCAAATTATTTATTTTTTATATAGCACGTAGAGATCAAATATACTCTTCTGTTCATATTATCTTTCGTTTTCATTTTTCATGAGTAATATACTATTACAATGCATATATTTAATTATAATTTGAAAGGTATTAAGATGTCAACGGTGGTAAATTGAGAATATTCCTGTTTTAATTTTTTATCAAAGTATGTCATTTAAATGTATAGCTATCAGACTTGGAAATCGATTGGACTGTAGAACGAAGAAGGTTGAATAATCCCCACCTCAGATGTTATGTTAATCGTGCAAATTTTGTTAGACTTCCTTTTTCCCTCCTATTTACCATTTCCCACGCCAACTGTTTTTTCACCAGTTTTAGCATACGTTCTTTCACAAGTTATATATATTTTTTTATAGAGATGCATTGAAGAAACGTTCTTTCAATTTTGTTGAACAATAAACGTAAGTTTTAATTTGTGTCAACCCACAGAAAATATATTCCGCGTTCCTCGATGTATAAAATTGCATGCTGATCGCCAAATCTGCTTGTCATCATGGATTTCCAGTCGATAAGCCGGTTTTTGAAATAATAGGAAACACTAAAAAGCACCGCAGATTATTACAAAGGAAATACCTGTCGTGATTTGCCCCGTTATATAATAATAATATCTCCGTTATGTAACATGTATTCCATTATTTTAAAACAAAGACATTTTGTAGAGCTTAGCATTGAAGAATTGTACAACACTATGGTAAACATAAGAACAAAAGTCATAATAAGCCATGTGTATCAAGCCACAAGTCAAAGTAATATATGCTCTCAGAAAAATCATTCAATATATATAGGCCTATATATATATATATTTGAGGGAAACTTCCTTTTTTGTGGAATGGCCCCAAATAAATCTGATAGGCCTACCAATAATATTTTATTGGCAAAGTAAAAAAAATTGAAATAATGAGCAGGACAGCATATTATTACAAAGTAAATACATGTGATTTCCTCCGTTATATAATAATAATAATATCTCTGTTATAGGCCTATGTATTCCATCCTACTGTTTGATTTGGGGCCCAGTTACCATACATCAGTCCGGTATAACAGAGAGACCCCCATGATAGAGTCGCTTCCTATTCATTTGCACAGCTAAGCCTCGCCCTAGATTTTAACCCACTACATGTAGGTCAGGATAACCCTAACCATTATAACTAAATGGAGGTCGGACTTTTTGTTACACGGACCCTCGGTTTCGTTACACCGGGACTTGATATTGGTTTCTGAAATAACGGGGTCCCCGACACTTTGTAATGGGGGACTGTCTAATACTAAATGCTAAATGTCATTCTGTATTGTTGGTTCTTCTGCTTCAGTTGAATTAATCACTTAGCGATAGGCCTAGTAATGAAAAAAAAAGTGTGCTTCTCATACTTCATGCACTGCAATCATGCTTTGCCAAATACGGTCAAGCGCAATATCTATTTGAACTCAGAACTTCAAACAATGAGAAAATAAAAACGTAAAATGGCCCGGACTTGCATCATTCGACAAGGGAGATAACCTTGCCATGAGTTTACTAGAATACAACCATTCTAACTGTCAACAACAGAAAAAGCAAACTGTTCCAAGCCCCGTCTGGCACCCTTCGGGAAGTGGTCATTAAGGTACCGAATTCTTTCCCTAGTTTCAGGATGGTGGCAGCTGTGCCTCCAAGGGGTCAGAGGTGGGTCGTAATGTCCCGTCTGTCGTCCTTTGACACCAGGGTGACTAAACTGGCTCTGGAACAGTAACAGAAAAACAAAGCAGTTTTAATTTACCTTAAATTCCGCCGTTGATTCTATTATAAGAAGAGAATGCAGTGAAATAAGTTGGAATTAAGCCTTTTGTATAGAGATTTTAGTAGGGGCGATTTATTCTCTAAAGAGACAAAAAGTTTTTTGTCTTTGGGACATAGCGTTTTGTCCCTTCATTGGCGTGTCACTGGCTATCTGGTGAAGAGCCAAAATCGTTATCACAGAGGTAAAAATACATTAAACCTTTTACGAATCTTTTGTTTAATTTTTCGACCAAAAAATGCTCCCCTGGAATATAACTATTATATGTATCTCTTCCCTCTTTCCCTCCCACACTTCTCTTATCGTTTTTCATAGCAAGGGTATTTAATACAGTAGGTTACTTTTCGCGTGGGTGTTTTCATTTATTATCTACTCAATTAGAAAGGCAGACAATATCAGTTGGTATTCTGGATTAGTTACTGAAGAATTGCATGTCAGAGAGTGGTGAGATAATAATGGCGGTAACGCGAGGAATCAACAGATGAAGTTGGATTTCAAGGATTCTGGGAATCTCTAATCTCTTTGGTATACGATGGATAATGAAAACAATTATCTCCTTCACCAGGGAACGCAAGTAGGGAATCTGAAAAACCGAGACAACTTTGAAGCAAAGCGGATTATAACAGATTGGACATGGATGAAATAGCATTCAGATCCACTTCTTTGATAATCAGAATTACTGGAAATGCAGTCTTAAAATCTGCAATTTTGTATGTTGAAGGGTTTTATGTGACACATCCTATTGAACGAGTGATAAAAATGAAAATAAAACCAATCACCTGCTCCGATGACATTTTTTCTTTTTAATGGACGAGTGTAAACACTATATTTTAAAATCTAGTTTAAGTGCAACGCGCAATACACTTTAATTACTAAATGAATAATTTGAACTCCATTCACACATATCTTTGCATTTCATTATTGTTGGTGTCTTCATGCCCGCATTTATTTTAATATTTTATTTACGTTAATTCAAAGTATAATATTCGTATTCTGTTATTTTGCTAACCATGGAATACTATTAAGATTTTTTTAGCTTAAAAGCAAATTTGTGGCAGGCGACACCTATTATTTTTGTCTTAAATTTTACGTTTCGCGTCCATTCAAAAGAATGTGCATGAACACGTTCAATATTTATTTTGGCACAAACTGTTTTTCCGTTCATCATACTAGTGCAGTATAATGGGCAGGTAAAGTAAAAATAAAAATCTCTTAGATTACAACATTTACATTGAACGACCATTTATTGGTTACTGAAGCAAGATGATAATGTACAATGAATCTTTAAAAAACACCCTTAATGCAGACAATATATGAGTTTACGTGTAAAACACTATACAAACAATGAAGCGTTTTCACAAAGACCGCGGCATACGTGTACCACGCATCACATAAATCCTGCAAATGGAACTAATAAGATTATGCAGAATTTTATTATTTTTAATAAAACTGATTTGAGTCAAATCTTAGCTTCTTTGTGAGTGTGAGGATGGCAGCATGTTAAATACACAAAAATGACAATGATATTAGCAACTGCATGTACACCACTAAAGATAAATTCACGAAATCGAAACCTGCCTGTACATGTAGGTATTAACGAAAGGCAATTCCAGACTGTTAATCATTCAATATATAAGGTGACCTGCAGGCAAATTAAAAATGCAAAGTTACAGTAGTAGGAATAGTACACATGTACGGTACATGTACAGCCACGTCTAATGTACCCTCTACCAGGTCCGCAGATTAATTAAGTGAACTTTCCTCTATATAAACACAGTGGAAAAATGTACCACGAGTTACCCAGAGACATATCTTTGAATAACTGGTGAAAAACTCAACCCGTGTCCCTAATAGAGGGCACGTTAGATACAGGCAAATCTAGATTGCAAGTCTTCTCAGATCGAGGCCCATACAAGCAGGTCCAGACTGCAGGTCTACTACTGAACTAAGAACCCGTTAGGTCGACGTTTAGATTGTAGTTACTAAGTATGCCAGTGTATCTATCTTTATTCACATACAGACAAGTCGAGATTTCAGAGAGAAAGGGCACCCAGTATAGGTCGATTTTCAAACTATTACACATACATGTAAATCTAAGGCAGTGCTTGCTCTACAAGTAGATTTATTCAGACAAACTAATTTGATTTATAGCAAGGCAGTAAGCTCAACAAAATTTCAACCACTACACGCATTAGTCTAAATTTTGTCTTGAAAGTTCGCAGATGTCAAACTATGCTAGTGAAATCTTCTTGTGGAAAGTTTCTGAGTCACATTATTTACCTTAATATAACATATTTAGCAATCAGACAGGACAGAGAAAAGTGGCTGCCATATACATATAATTCAGAAATCAATCAAGACAGCCCTATTACTTCCACTTTAAATCTTCTCATATTCTCCACTTTGTTTAATTGTCTCACTATATTTATTCAATAAGCCGGCCAAATAAGACACACCAGTTTCCCAAATATTTTTGCAACATTCAGTTTCACTTTTTCTTTCAGACTACAAATCCCACAGCAATTAAAGTACATGTATTTTGATGTCTGCTTCAGGCACTTGAGAGATATTCAATCCCTTTCTATATCTTTCCTTTTTTGTACACCAAGTCTGAGTAGGATGGCAAAAAAAAATTATAATAATAATTAAAAAATAAAAGTTTAAAACAATTCGATCTTATCTGTGTAAAATTAAGATTGTACACAATCTAAGAAACCCACCTGAAGTGGGCCAAATCAGGTCCAGGTTTGTCATTTTAAATTAGTACTGGTAACTGCTACTTGTACCAAGCCTGTTAGAGTGTAACATACAGGTATGAGCTGACTACTTAGCACATTTAGGTCAAGTTCAATACTCAGCACATGTAGGTCAAGGTAAACATAGCACAAACAGATCATAGTCAACCACTGGCCTACAGAATTGCTATACATATCATTAGAGCATGGCCACTACACAGCAAATATAGTTCAAGGTCAGTACTCATCATATGTAGGTCAAGGTAACCAAATAGCACAAGTAGGTTCAACTACTTAATAATTAGGCAAGAGCATGAGGATGAAGCTAACTTATCAGCCATTTAAATATGATCTAGAAAACAAGGCCACAACCCGAAATTAGTGGGTCGATTTTGACACTGTTGAAGTACCAGGTATATGAGTTGTACATATACCGACGGTACATACACCAAAGTATATAGAGAGAGTATAAACACAGGTCTATGGGTTGAGGTTTCCGGTTATTACTGCTGCTATACAGTGCTAGTGGAGCCTGTGGCACTAATAACATTGAATAAAGTTAATGATGACCTGCTGCTGCTGGTACTGAGGCGGTCCTCTTCAGTGATCACCTGGGGGAAGAGAAAGAGGATTTGCATATCATTAACATGTCATTTAGATCACATTTGCAGATGTGTGTCATTTAAATAATGAAACGGATTCAATAAAAAGGGTTATAGTAATCTACGTTCTACTAAAGTACTAGTGAGAACCAGGTGCCTTACACACACAAACAAACACAGACATAAAAAGTTGCTACCAGTATCTTCCATTTCTTACCCTTTCCTGCATAATTTCTGATAACCTGTCCTTCAATTCCTTGAAGCCGTGTTTCAGACTCTCGTGGTACTCATACTGTTCAGAGAGAATTAGACCCGCGTTCAGCTCCACTGCATCTCCACAGGCCTCAACAAAATGTCTAGAATTGAAAGAATAACAGATTTTCCAGACTAAAAAAAGCAATTTCTTAATAAAATTATAATTTGTCCTAAATAAAACATATTTATTTAAAATAACAACTGAAGTAAAGTAATATCTACAAGCCTGCTAGCTTAGTAACTTGAACTGTTCACTGAGCCTTATGATCATACTGTAATCAGATTATGTAGCCATTTGGTTAATTGATAAATAAATCAACAATTAGATTTATAAATAAATAAATAAATAAACTGACCTGTACACATCCTTCAGCTTGTCCACCTTGGACTTTGGACACCTGCTCCCTCTTGTTCTGTCCAAAAATGCCTCCGCGTACGCCAATGGCCCCGCGTTCACCTGGACGCTAACGCTGCCCTGGAGCTTGAGCTGCAACTTCTTCAGGTCTGGAGGGTTCAGATTGACTACCTCTCGAAGATCAGCAACTTTGATTTGCATTTCGTCAATGGCAACCTCTATTGGTGAGAGTTCCAGTTCATGGGCGTACGCCACCTGGATGCGTTTCTTGACATAAGGGAATGTATTGTTTGCTGCCAAAAGACAAATTTATGAGTCTTATTTGCAGTTTTACATTGGTTCAACTCATATAAAAAATATTTTGGTACTTACTAAAATTTTGACAAATTTTCAATTAATGGCGTAAAATTCTACAAACTCTGATAAAATCAAATTTACTTCAAATAAAAATTGACAAAGAAATCAAATTCCAAAGTGAATTAAAAAATCTAAAGAACAAGAAAATTCCAACACAAAGTTCTTGACTGCATTACTTCTATAAATAAATATAATATATAATTTTATTTTGACCAACTTGTGAGTATGGTACGCCTCTTCCACTGTTCCTCAATGGAGCCTCTTGACTTCTTGGGATCTTTTGTAAAAGGAGTCTCAAACATGAATTTTCTGATATTGTTATTCTTTTCAAAGTCTGTTTGCCTGTTTTCTAGCTCTGCTTCATCAAAATAAGGTGTTACATACGTGACTTGGATGTAAGCATATTTGCTATCTAAGTCTTTTGGGTTAACCTGTAGAAAAAAATAGTGTCAAACATCATCATTACCTCTGCTACTGCAGGGTGTTACATATTTTCATTGGTGGACAAATCAAGATACCGATATTTCAAAATTTTGACCAAATATTCAGGATAGACAGTTCTAAGTAATTGAGTTGGTAAAATTTTTTTTAACTGATTTAATAAAATTGCCTTTCAAAAAGTGACTTCGGTCTATATTGAACCCCACAGTGACATACAGACATAGCCCCCTGCCCCCTTGAATCAAATCAGTTGCCAAGATGTAGACATACACATGTATCAAACTAAAACATTTAAATATTTTTTCAAACTTTATTAAATGTCCCATATGCACAAGAAACCGTCACTGATGGAACCTACTTTGTTAGAATCCATGATGAGCTTCACATTTCCTTTGCCGTATTTCTCAGAGTACAGCCCCTTTAACCTCTCACAGATCTCTGGCAGTCCCGTCACCTTGGGCTCCTTGTAGATATAAACCTTGCCATCCTCTTCTTCAAACAACTGGAAGAATAATGAAAAAGATCGTACAACTACTTATTAACACTCTACATTATCCTTTAATAATGATACAATTATCCTTTAGCAAAATAGCAGGCTTGCCACAAACTAAGTTTTCAGCAAATTTGCTGCAATTTTGCTTCAAACTTTCAAACTTTGCTAAGGGATATGTTATATTGTATTGCTAGAACTTTCCTTGTATTGTAAAAAAAAAAGTTTAATCTTCTTCCACACAAACTATTGATACAATTTTTTATACAATACTTTTAGATGTTTTAATTTTTTTTAATTATTGGCTAACTGTCAAAAACTTTCCTTGGTAGACTTTCCTTTTCTTAAAGCTCCCAACAAATATCATGAACTTCAAAGCACTGGAAAGACATCACTTCTTTCTTATCTCATAATATTACCTGAGATTATTTTCCTTGATATCTGATAAATAACTTACCTGTCCAAAGAACGCCACCCTGAAAAACTTTCCCAGCAGTCTCTTCCCCGTCCGCATGACCTCCACAACCTTGTTGTATGCTGCGCACAGTGTGTCATAACATTCCGCTAACCTCTGGAAACCATGATAAATAAATAAATAAATGAAGGAATTGATACATAAAATTAATAAGTGAAGAAATGAATAAATACCTGCATGTAAATACAGCTAGGAACAGTCTCCAGTGCCCCACGGCATATGTGCGGCTATTCCTAGCTAGGTGACCAGTCCATCATTTATTACAACACACTTTATAATGCCACAGCTTTCACCTGTCATACCTAACCCATATTACACACAAATCTAATGACCTTTTAAGATTAAAAAAATAATAATAATAAAACATCATTTAACATACAACCAGACTTACAGCATAATCTCTTTTGGCCTCGTAGACAGGAATGATGAGTTTATAGAGTTCTCCTAGTATCTCGTATCTCTCTGCCTGCTCCATGTGCCTGGCACATGTCTCCAGTATATCCACCAGTGTGTCCTGAATCACAGGAAATAATAATAATAATAATAATAATAATAATAATAATAACTGATTATAGTAATGATTATTATCAAGTTTCCAGTATGCCCACCTAACCTCCTGAAACACACACACAAAAAAAAAAAATAAATAAATAAAAATAAAAAAAATAATGATATATATAATAATTCTCCAAAAATGTTACTGCAATATAAGAGATGCAAAGGTTATAAAAACAATAATTATTATAAATTGTTTTAAACATTTTATTTTCTTCACAAACACTATAACAAGAGAAGCAGGTGTATCAACTGGGCTTTGAGGTCACTGGTGCATGTGTAGATCTCCACCCACAGCAGAGAGTGTTAAACACCATGAATATCATCTCTGCTGTACTACACAATACATTGGAAAGATACCTTCTAGCATGAACCCCTGAAGTGATCAACTACACAGTAAATGACTTATAATGACATTTTTATCATTTTATAATGCAAAAAATAGCATTCCCTTTTAATATTTATTAAAAACAATGATAATGAAGCTGGGGGGGGGGGGGGGGGGGGGGCTAAAGTGTCTGTTAACTTTCTTACCACTGAGTACTGTACGTCTTGCATGCCTGTGTCATCTTTGATGTCATACTCTTCCTCGGAGACATTAGCAGTGATTCTCTTGAACACCCCACAGCCTTCTGGGTAAATTTCTGAAACACATCAAAACATTAGATTAACTTCTTATATAATTCAACTGTGGAAATATATAAGTTAAAAGTGCCTTGTTAGTAATTCCTCCTTTAATTTTCCTCATTCACCCCTTGCCCTAATTAAAATGACGTGGCCCATTTCACCAGTAAAATACTGATCTCTCTCTCTCCATCTTCTATCTTTTTTGTCATTGGGCTTTTAAAATACAAATCAGACCTTCCATCTATTCAAGATAACCAAGTAATTGAACATATTTCAATCATCTCTATATTCAATACATCTTATTTCAAATTTAGGATAAAAGGAGCCTTTTTTTTTTTCATGCAACAGGAGGTGGGTGTACACAATTCAAGACCTAAATATTTCCATGCTTGCATTGTTCTTGTTTTTGCAAACATGATTCAGGTGGGGGTGGGAGAGGGATACAAAATGACCCTTGTTTGACTAAAAGGGGTGCAAAACCAAATCCATCAACATCAACAACCAAAACCAAATAGAGCATTCCAAAAATATACATCTAGTCAAAAAACGCTGAAAAAAAATTTTTAATGGGTCTGCAAAAATACAAACATGGGTAAATGATATGAACTTATTAAACTCACTGTCCAGCCAATTTATATGGTACGTATACTTTTAAATAAATGCACCTTTAAGACGTAAACATGTACTTACAAAACATCACAATAGATGCAAAGCAGGAATAGGGGTACATGTACAGCATTTCTACTGAACTGTATATTCCAGGGGGAAAAACATGCAATGAGGGATACATATATAGCAATTCTACAACACTGTACAAAAATATATACTATATACACTACAAAAGTTGCGTATATGTAAAATAATTTACACAGACAACGTGAATATTGATACACTATTTCATTTAATTTAGCAAATGTATTTAAACTTTATAAAATCTGATGATCCGAATCGTTCAACATAAATATAAAGCCCCTCCAAGGAAGGGGAAAAAAGCTTAGAGTTAGATTTGCTCTAAGAAGCATGCAAAATGTGGTATTTGATTTTCATTTTGGGCAAATATTCATGCATTTTGCAGTTAGAATATTAAGCTTTCAAATTTATATCAGTTGAACTTATTAGGAAAACCCAAAACATGCATCATTTTATATCATTAAACTATGCCTTGTTCATTTAATTAGGAAGTTGTACAGTGAGTACTACTTAAAACATGCATATAAAAAGATTTCACAATACACATTTTACATTTGACTACAATAACAATTCAAATTTCTTTTTTTAACTTGTTAAGTTGATCATGTGTTAATCGAAAAAAAAATAACAAGCTTTTTGTAGTTGTAGAGCATTGAGAATTGTGCAAATCTCTAAATATAAAATAATGATATCATTACATTTGTTTTTTTTTTAATTTTTTTAAGTATCTAACATTACAGGTATTGTGCAAGCATAATTATTTCAAAAAATTATTTAAACATGAAGCACAACAATCAACATTTTTTTCAGATAAGAAAGCAAAACACAACAAACACAATATTAGCATATATTGAGTAATGCAAAACACAATATCACAACCATCACAAATAAAAAGGAATAATAGCCCAACAACTCAGGTTTACAGTTTAAATTCAGTTCTTAAATGTCAAGATCAGAGGAAAATGTTTTCAAAAGTATTATCTTCCAAGCAACAGACTACAAATCAAAGCATTCGTTTGTCAAAATGAAAATGTTTAAGCTTAAATATCATATATTTGAGCATGCCTTTCATGAATCATTGTCTATTCCCCCCTCCCATCTCTTAAGCAGCATTCAAATCATTTCTCATAGAAAAGTCTTAGATCTCACTTTGGGAAGGTGAAGCTCAATTTGCAGTCCCACGCTGTGTAACTCCACTGTGATTACACACAGTCACTGTGATGGTTTTAGTGAAATTATACACAGTGAGGGTTTGCAATCAAGCTTCTCTCCCTTAAATAAAAACTTAAACTATTTTTTTCATAAAGTGATCTTAATGCAGCTTTATCCTATATCTACCCAGTACTAATCAAGATCCGTGATCAAACTCACACCTTGTAACATCAGTAAATAGATGATCTTATAATATTAACCAATGATTTCTAATGAGTAGATCTCCTCCAAGATGTATCATGGACATGAAACATTTGGAATTTTGAATTGCCTCAACATTATATTTAATTATTAAAAAAAAGGGGATAATAAACACCAATAAAGGGTAAGGACCCAGTCCTGAAAGCTGCCAAGAATTCAAACTAGTAACAATCTGTGACAACTTTTTAGACTGCTAACCTTTTGGTAAGCCAGGGCCTACGAATCGACTAGCCCGAAACAGAAACGGTGGACAGTTAATGAGCAAATTTTAATACTGCCCTTGCCAGCTTCCACAAATTTACCCGCATTTAAAGGGGGGGCAGTGGGTGATGTTATATGGAATGATATAGAATATCAAAACCTACAGCATCAGAACAATTTGGGATTTGGGTAAATTTAATGAATATTCAGTATAACAATAAATCAAAAAGAGAAATAAAATAATGCAAGTTAATATTCCTGATCCCAAACTGTTGTAAAAAACTGAAGGGTCCACCACCAGAAAATGTCTTGAAGGAAATATGTACCAATTGTTTGTTTGATCAAAACATATTAAATACATTTGTCTTGTCATACCAATTCAAATTATACCAATAATAAAAATCAGGAGAGTTAATTTGCACTAAGAATGCAGCTTTGAGTAATTTTGGTATTAACGATAATTAACCTTTTTTAAAAGAGGAAAATCAAACGATGTTTTGAAGCATTTTGCTTGCAAAGTGGTACAACATATTTTTTACTCTTTTCAGATGCAGTAAGTCAGCATACCTCAATCTCCGAAACCTGATACTAAATAAGTTCTTGGTCAAGAAAAGAGGAAATTAAAGGTTATAAAACTGCCTATTATTTTCAGACTTGAGACATAACTTTTGAACTTTATTATATATATTTAAAAAAAATAAAAAAAAAAATGAAAAAAGCCCAACATTACTCAAATCAAAACACCCTTTATGAATGCAACTCTCCTGAATTTTTAAAAAACAAAACCTACAAAACCAGCTACCACTACAACAACTACTGATAAGGTCCACATATACAAGTTATACAATTAACAACTACTGCAGGCGGACAGGAAGTACAAGCTGATAGATAGGTGGCAGCACCATATAGCACTTACTCCGTAGCTTTCCTGACACAGCGAAGAAAAAGACAAACAAGAACACAAAACATATAAATTGTGAGCGCTTTAAATATCTTAACAAGGAGGTACCCATAGTGCTCACTCATGCGTGCACGCACGCACGCACGCACGCACACACACATACAAACAGGGACTGTCAAGATATGCTTGATATACAGAGTATAACTGATATATTTTCCAGTTTATTTTTTGGCACATTCAGCACTGCAGTACAAATAAAACATCTAAACTGAGGTTTTAATACATGTATATCCCTTTTGAAAGATTCAAATGCTGAGATTTAAATTTTTAAAGTGCTTGAAATTGAAGAAAAATATAAATATTGATATAAAATGTAAGTAAGAAAGTATGACAATAAATAATATGATAAAATTGTTACTCAAATATGCCCAAGACAAGACAATCTCTCAGATAAGTTAAATTAATGATCAATCAAATTCTTCATATTCAATATGTGACTATATACTGCAACAATAAAATTTGCCATAATTATATTATGTAATATAATGTCTAAAATATAAGGAGTGCATGTATGTCTTTCAAAGCATCACACATGTACATACATGTTCTGTATGTAAAAAAACTTTCAGATTGCAGATTTTATGCAAAGCTTCCTTTTGACTTGAGAAAAAAGTTTCAAATATCACCCATTTCAAAAGTGAAAACATCAGACAGTAGTATCTTTCACATTCAACTTCCTTTGTGTTTTGAAAAGTCAATATAAGAAGTAAATGTGAAAATATAGTGAACAAACATACCTCTTCTTTTCAAGTATTCTGCAACTAGAGCGGCAATGTGGAGATAGCAATATGCAGCCTGAAAGAAAGTAGTACGCAAATTTTTCTTATTTCTAGTAATTTAAAATCTGTTTATTTCTTTGTACTGCTGCATACTGTATTTTAATGTGCCCCATTTTGTTTCTTTAATAATCATATTGAAAAGCATGCATACCCCTTTGCAATCTGCCTTGAATTGTAAAGTCATTATCATTTTACTTGATAAAACAGCATGACTTGCTCTGGGGCATTTGGTCTAAGCTTGTGAAGTTAATTCGATATGAAGTATAATCCGAATATGCAGATAATGGAGTTCAAGATAAAAATGTGATGACAATCTATTTGGAACATAAGAGGGTTCCATCACCACAATTTATCTTCTCTGCCCATTAATAAAACAAAACCCTACTGGTCACTGACCTCAGAATAATTCATATGCCGAACATGTATTTTAGCCATGTTTTCTAGCCATGTTTTCCTGAGTTCGGGCGTGGCAGCGTAGGACTTGGCCAGGCTGTACTGAAGGTCCACCAACATTTCCGGGTCATTCTGGTGCTCCTTCATCTGTGCCGTCGCCATCAGCACAGTCCTGATCCGCTTGGTCAGATCCTTAACCTCGGCAGGGAAGTTGGTTCTCTATAAACGGAAAAGTTTGAGCTAAAAATTGTAATTATGCTTTGGTATTGACCTCGTAAAAGTCTCTGAACATTTAACTTCTGTATGAACAATTACTTCTTCAGAGACAAAATAGGACTGGCTGCAGCCATTTGGTTAGCATTTGATTGCCCTCTCCCCCCTCCACCACTCTACCAGTACAAAATTTCAACATAGGACAACCTAAATGACACTGTCCACAATCTTTTTAAAACAACTCATTTCTACGTGGGTCATGACCTACGTTTACTTCAGACTTGGCCCTTATACACTGTACTTGATCCATCACTGTTTGTGACCACAAAAAAGTTTTTGCCTTTGGAACCATGGTTTGATCATTATTCATAATTTGTCATTTGTTTTCTCAAAATGTCAGACCTAAGGGCAAGAGCATCTACAGCTATTACATTAACATTGATAGTTTATTTAGCTGAATGAAAGTAGTACTTAAACTGGCTAATGAAAATTAACTTTTTTTTTTTTTTTTTTTTGGGGGGGGGGGATGTTTATATTTACCTTGATTTGTTTAACATTTTATTTTTGCTGAATTATTCATCCTTTTGACTAAAATAATTTGTATCGAAAAGGCTAGATAGTCACTCTTTATGATTGTCCATTCCATGCAGTTGAAAAGAAAACAGACAATATGTGCCACATCAATTTCCATTCTTAATGTTATATCATATGCATATTTTTACATTAACAACGACTATAACCCTGACCCAATTAAATACTTCACACTTGCATCTCTAACACAAACTTTCACACAGAGAACTGAAATCAATAAAAGCTGAATGGAAGAAATACACCATGAAGAATTGCACAAAATATTCAATAAGAACATCTTATTCAGCTGGTAAAACAAAATCTATACCCTCTGCAACATGTGTGTCATTCACAAAAATGGCACTTCATATCCGCAAGTACATAACTTACAGTGTAGCCCTCTTGAATGTAATTCAAATACCCTGGCACAGAAAGGCAATATTTTAAACCTTTTTTTATTTGGCAACTGATTCTAAATGCACCTTGGATTAAATAGTGAATATTACTCACTTCATGCCAAAGATTTAGTATCATATTAATCAATCTAGCAAGGCTTATAGATCAAGAAAAGAAAGGCTGCATTTTTCTCACATTACTTAGTTTTTCCCCTGCTCATTATTGACAAATAAGAAACAAAATTTCTTTCTATCAATTATCAAACAAAAAACCCAACACTTTTTCTCCCTCCGTTCACAGATAAGAAGGAAAAGTCTTAACAGCTTATATACCAGTCCCCTACTCCCCTCATACACTGTACATGTGCATATATTCCAGTATACATCTTCCTATATGCCAATACCTAAAGACAGTGTTTAATTAATGAGAATTCAATGCAGAGGGAAAGGGGGGGGGGAGGGGTTGGGTATAAATTCTAACACCACTTGTAATATTTGGAAGGTTGGGGCTTGTAAACTCTAATCTCAGAGTTGGGAAGGGAAGGGGGGCGGGGGAGGGCAAGTAAGATGGTCAGAGATGCAGCTGGTAGGTGATGAATGATATTATACTGTAGTTCACAAGCAGTATAAGAAAATTGGATGGAAAAGTATTTATGTGTGTGCATGCTTGTGTGTGTTTTCGCCTGCATACGTGTCTTTGAGTATTTACTAAAGATTTACATTCTTATGAACTTTTCCAATAATAACAAGAGTTTGGAGCAATACTTATATGTAGATACTTACAAAAATCACATGCACTTTTATACACTTACATGTATATCCTACAGCCTACAGCAGCATATAGACCCTTCATGTCTTCCCAACCACCACATTATTACTGTTATTTACAATACAGTATTATATAAGATCAGTATCCCCCTCAGTGAGCAAATATTTACTGTGGACTAGTTACTGCTGTCTGTTGTCCCATATACCCTGTACTGCCTAGTGTGTTATACTCCAACTATAGAGGGTGAATTGCAAATAAACTGATTGCAATCATGCTTAGGATGGCAATCATGCTGAGGATTGCAATCAAGCATCTACACCATAATATCTGAACTACTAGTGGTATAGTAATTTTAGCTTAAATTTTTTTCTGAATGCAACCTAAGTCTCCCCCCCCCTCCCCTGGTTACAGAACACATGTACCAAAATATGAACTATAAATGAACAAAGAGTGTACACAACTGGTTCAAAATTGCCTACCTTTTTTTTCTACCTTCCTTTGTTTTGACTGCCAAAAAGTGTTATTCAAATCATCTCATTTTTAAGCTGTGCCTCAAATAAGTTCCATGTCAAATGTGTGTAGCACCCTCGTCATTGAATTCTCTGTATTATTACTTCAAATTATCTTTTTCTAATATTTCACTCTTTCAAGATTTGTCACGAAAATGTTATTTTTAACAAGAAACCAACTCTCTTTTCCAAACTTTTTAATCAACACTTCAATTTATTAATGAAATCCATTCTCTGAGGGGAAAGGGACTTTTTATTCATGTGCAAATTTATTGAGTAATTACCATATTATGCACACTGCCTTTAATCAGATGTTTTAAGCAGACTGTCACCTGTAGACAGGGACCCTCCCTTGATCCTTAATAACCATTTAACCTTCACTTCATATATTGTCTGAAGATACGCACAGGATGCTCCATGTGTTAAACTGGTGCATTGCATAAGTGAAGAAATTATCATTTGTCACTACTTTGTTGGTGGAGGGTGCATGTGCATTATATATTTAACAAAGACACGACCCATCCTGTGGAGACTTTCCATTGTGTTAATAAGGGGTAGGGGTAGGGGTGGAGGTGGGGATGGGGTCAAGGAGTGCAGGTTGGAACAGTTGTATATATATATATATATATACATACAGCTGGATATATCCATTGGAATATAGGTCACATAAAGCTTGCCCTCATGTGAACATGATATTAAAATGCATCATAACTTAAAATCTCCCCATCCCCCCCCCCCATCCCATCCTACATGTCCCATTTTTACCTGCATGCATTTTTACTTTCCTGCATGAATGTATATGCCTGCACCCCTACAAAAACAACTATTTACAAGGAAGTTTTTAGGGTTGTTTTGCTCATGCATCTCCCAAATACAGAATATGTTCCCCAATTCTTACTGTGCCTTTACATACATTGTGCATATTATGTACAAAAACGTGTGTGTGTGTGTGTGTGTGTGTGTGTGTGTGTGTGTGTGTGTGTGTGTGTGTGTCAACTAGTATGAACCCTATCCACTGAACCTTCATGTACAAATATACCACACTATACACCCATTCTCCTATACACCTCTACACTACATCACTACATTCATTCTCCTATATGCCTCTACACTACATCCATTCTCCTATATACCTCCTTACTACAAAGTACCACTTGCTTATAATTACATGTACATACACAGCAGGCACATCTGTAAGCCTAACCTATACATGTGTACAGTCTAACCTATATATGTGTACAGTCTTCTACCATTATTCCCCTACCTTCTCACTCCTGTGGTCTCTCCTCCCTAGCTATTGCATCTCTACTACATTTGTATGTGAGAACCCCACCACTGACTTGTTTGCATAACAAACAACCCCAGTTTTGTGCTGCAGCCGAAAACTTCACATTTGGCCTTTCTGTTTGTCTGTTCAATAATGTAACTGCCTGTGTACTATAAAGTGCTTAAATATTTCTGTTGTTATTGAATGGGGGATCGAGTCCTGATAAAAGGGGTCTCTTTTTAATATCACATGGGATTTATTGAAATGAGCGTATGACATATATAAATGAGACCAGGAGTCTGATACATAAAAATTAAGTCTAAGGTCAGTTTTTGGGGCTAAAGCCAAGTTAGACTTAGTTGCATTTAAGAAATAAGTTAAAAGTTTGCATACCTTGTTTTTGATATATTTCAATTGACGCCCCTTACAAACTGAGATATTTAATCTCAGCAATAACAGCAGCCCATTTAGGTATGTCAAATACACCTGTTCTGGGTCAATGTTTCTTCAGAGCTTTCAGACCAATATCACAAAATAGTAGTGGGTTATCAGACTTTTGCAATCTGGGTTTAGTCCAAGAACTTAAGATTCACTGCTTCTTCAGAGGACTTCTCCTTAATGACATGATAATGGAACTCCAATCTGCTATCACGTATATACATAATTCTACCCAGCCTGTATCAACTAATAAATGGGTAATACATCATATACAGACTGCATTTCTTTACATTCATGTATCTAAGCTCTGTTTGGGATAACTGTACCTTATTCTTAGATATGTAGCATAATGCATGTTAGAAAGAAAGAAAGGCATTTTCCCCATTTCAATTAGCAAGCTTTCTCTTTACTTCCTGGTCGCCAAACCTTCCCCTATATCAGTGACCTCTGTTTACATGTTGCCATGGCAGCAAAGTCCTCCAGTGCTGCAGGATGCCTTTTATCTAGGCTAAGATTAAAAACTAATTTCACATCCACAATATTGTTATCTGACTCTTGAAATGAGGAAATGATGGTATTTTCATTGTAATGTAATTGTATTATATTAAGTGGCTGGGTTAATGTTATGAGTTTTTCATGCATTAAGTGTTAACCTTTCTTCTTATCCTTCTACAGGCCACTGGATGGCAACCTCAAACCCAGATTTCAGCATTTTCTGACAGAGCTATTAACAATCTTTCAAAAATAATCATTACTAATTTGAAACAATTTTTACTCTACTAAATATGAGATTAACCTTAACATGAAGCATCTTTTAATATACATACCACGGGGCTGATATCTAAACAAAAGGATTGCAGGGACCGATATAATGAATGAGACGGAGTGACTGCCACGTGCGAAAGATGGACAGGAAATTAGCCAACTACTCGCAGAAAACCACTGACCCATGTCCCTGTCAAGACACACGCAACCACAAACCATTCACGTAGATGAAAATGATTGGACGGTGACCGCAAT